>NC_141698.1:10010893-10383393 GCF_964263255.1 Lissotriton vulgaris | reverse complement strand
TGATGAGCTAAGCTCGTCATGATCACGGAAGGAGTTAAAGTTTTAAGTAGAAATATTGCCCTGAAATAGTAAAGACCCAATGATGGTAAATGCTCGTGGTAGACGGGACCAATGTGTCACTTCAAGCTGACCACTAAGGAGCCCGGGTCGGATACACCAAATTAACTCGTCCCAGTGAAAGTTTGGAAGTCAAACAGTTAGAAAATGTTTTTAAATCCCAATGGTATAGAAAAAAAGTTTTAAAAAGTTCAACAGTTTCTTCTGGTTCCCAAACGACCCCTCGGGGGGGGCACTTGCCCAGTCCCCTCCCACCATCCTCCTGTTGTCTGTGGTTTTGCTTGCTCCCTCCCTCCTCCCACCGTGGTCTTGCATGCTCCCTCCCTCCTCCCACCGTGGTCTTGCGTGCTCCCTCCCTTCTCCCACTGTGGTCTTGCATGCTCCCTCCCTCCTCCCACCATGGTCTTGCATGCTCCCTCTCTCCTCCCACCGTGGTCTTGCGTGTTCCCTCCCTTCTCCCTCGTGGTCTTGCATGCTCCCTCCCTCCTCCCACCGTGGTCTTGCATGCTCCCTCCCTCCTCCCCGTGGTCTTGGTTGCTCCCTCCCTCCTCCCACCGTGGTCTTGCGTGCTCCCTCTCTCCTCCCACCGTGGTCTTGCGTGCTCCCTCGCTCCTCCCACCGTGGTCTTGCGTGCTCCCTCTCTCCTCCCACCGTGGTCTTGCGTGCTCTCTCCCTCCTCCCCCGTGGTCTTGCGGGATCCCTCCCTCCTCCCACCGTGGTCTTACATGCTCCCTCCCTCCTCCCACCGTTGTCTTGCATGCTCCCTCCCTCCTCCCGTGGTCTTGCGTGCTCCCTTTCTCCTCCTCCTGTGGTCTTGCGTGCTCCCTCCCTTCTCCCCCGTGGTCTTGGTTGCTCCCCCCCTCCTCCCCCGTGGTCTTGGTTGCTCCCTCCCTCCTCACACCGTGGTCTTGGTTGCTCCCTCTCTCCTCCCACCGTGGTCTTGCGTGCTCCCTCCCTCCTCCCACCGTGGTCTTGGTTGCTCCCTCCCTCCTCCGCCGTGGTCTTGGTTGCATCCTCCCCTCTCCCTCGTGTTGCTTGCCCTTCTCGCCCTCCTCCCACTGTTGTTTGTTTTGGTGCCCGCTCCATCCCGCGTTGCTTTCTCCTCTCATGCTACCACGCCACAAAAAAAGACACGCATTTGCAATGTAATAGATCTCGCATTTGTGAGAGTTTAAGCTATTGGCATTGTAAATGACAATAGCTTTTATTCATCTGTTTTGATAATCAACACATAAATAAAAGGCGCTGTCATTTACAATGCCAATAGCTCAAACTCTTGTAAATGCAAGCCCTATTACACTTCAAAGAAGCGGCCGCCATTGTCCCAGGCTGCTTGGAAAGTGAAAGTGCGCCTGGCACGTTGAATGTTGCAGGAAAGCATGTGGTGCCTGCAGCAGGAGAAACTTGTTAAAGAAAATAGTGCTTACAGACTAAATAAGACGTACTGTGTAACAACAGAAGTAAAAGGGCCAGTCCTCATGGGAGGTTACAAATGAAGACACAGCGGTACTAAGGAGGGACTAACAAGCCTAGTAACGAATCAGAAGCCAGCATTTATGAAGGACAATGACACAAGCCAATGACAAATATGGGCAGAGAGTGGGCGGAACTTCAAGTCCATACTCGAATACAGAATGCCTCGCAGAGCAGTGCATGCGCTGCATAGGCTCAACCTAAAAAAGCATTTGCAAAGCCAATAGTTATCACCTATACTAGATATATTGGCCATATCAATGTTTTCTATCGAGGTTGCACGGCAGTGTGACCGCTGTACAGCACGGCTGAAAGTAAAGAAAATAAAAGCACTATGACGCAGTCAACGTTGGCCGCATCATACAGCTTTTTAAGGTCTCACCTAGGCAGCGCTTGCGCTGTCTCTTCGAGACATGCTGTATTCAGCATATGGGCATATATCTCAGCCCACTTTCTGCCCATCTTTTTAATTGGCTCCTGTCCCTATCCTTTGTAAAGCATGGCTTTTCATTGGTCAATAGGCTTAGTAGTCCCTCCTTCAGGGAACCTCCCATGGGTGAGAACCTCACCCTGTTACATGTGTTATTACTCCCTAGGTTTTCATTTCAGCCTCAGCGCACTATTTTCTTAAAAGGCTTCAAGCAGGACACAGGTTCCTAGGCTGGCAGTGGTGACTTTACTCACAAGAACATCTCACATTTATATGAGGGTGTCTATAAATGTCTTTTCATCAGCTCCACACAGAGTACAACCTAATCCGAAATTCATGTAATAATTATTTTGTCAAAATTCAAAGCTACCAATTGTATATATGGACATAGATATTTGAAAGTACTCGTAGTACTGTCTTGCATGCAATGCATTATGGGTAGGGTGGATTTACCATATATTCTGCAGGGTGCAGTACCATATGTGATCAAAAGAGGTCCACTTTGGCTACATATGGTCCTGAACCCTACAACATGGCTAGGTAAAAAACATTGCCATTTATAATGCCAATAACTTTGTAGACATGCAGTGCTGGTGCCTTGCTCACTAGGGACCTCTAGGAGCAGCTTGCGGTGCTGCACCCAGACATGCAGTGCTGGTGCCTTGCTCACTAGGGACCTCTAGGAGCAGCTTCTGGTACTGCACCGAGACATGCAGTGCTAGTGCCTTGCTCACTAGGGACCTCTAGGAGCAGCTTGCGGTACTGCACCCAGACATGCAGTGCTGGTGCCTTGCTCACTTGGGACCTCTAGGAGCAGCTTGCGGTACTGCACCCAGACATGCAGTGCTGGTGCCTTGCTCACTAGGGACTTCTAGGAGCAGCATGCGGTGCTGCACCAAGACATGCAGTGCTGGTGCTTTGCGCACTAGGGACCTCTAGGAGCAGCTTACGGTACTGCACCAAGACATGCAGTGCTGGTGCCTTGCTCACTAGGGACCTCTAGGAGCAGCTTGCAGTACTGCCCCCAGACATGCAGTGCTGGTGCCTTGCTCACTAGGGACCTCTAGTAGCAGCTTGCGGTACTGCACGGAGACATGCAGTGTTGGTGCCTTGCTCCCAGGGGACCTCTAGGAGCAGCTTGCGGTACTGCACGGAGACATGCAGTGCTGGTGCCTTGCTCACAGGGGACCTCTAGGAGCAGCTTGCGGTACTGCATCCAGACATGCAGTGCTGGTGCCTTGCTCCCTAGGGACCTCTAGGAGCAGCTTCCGGTGCTGCACCCAGACATGCAGTGCTGGTGCCTTGCTCACTAGGGACCTCTAGGAGCAGCTTATGGTACTGCACCAAGACATGCAGTGCTGGTGCCTTGCTCACTAGGGACCTCTAGTAGCAGCTTGCGGTACTGCACGGAGACATGCAGTGCTGGTGCCTTGCTCCTTAGGGACCTCTAGGAGCAGCTTGCGGTACTGCATCCAGACATGCAGTGCTAGTGCCTTGCTCACTAGGGACCTCTAGGAGCAGCTTGCGGTACTGCATCCAGACATGCAGTGCTGGTGCCTTGCTCACTAGGGACCTCTAGGAGCAGTTTACGGTACTGCACCAAGACATGCAGTGCTGGTGCCTTGCTCACTAGGGACCTCTAGGAGCAGCTTGCAGTACTGCACCCAGACATGCAGTGCTGGTGCCTTGCTCATTAGGGACTTCTAGGAGCAGCATGCAGTACTGCACCCAGAGATGCAGTGCTGGTGCCTTGGTCACTAGGGACCTCTAGGAGCAGCTTGCGGTGCTGCACAGAGACATGCAGTGCTGGTGCCTTGCTCACTAGGGACCTCTAGGAGCAGCTTACGGTACTGCACCAAGACATGCAGTGCTGGTGCCTTGCTCACTAGGGACCTCTAGGAGCAGATTGTGGTACTGCACCGAGATGCAGTGCTGGTGCCTTGCTCACTAGGGACCTCTAGGAGCAGCTTGCGGTGCTGCACAGAACATGCAGTGCTGGTGCCTTGCTCACTAGGGACCCCTAGGAGCAGATTGTGGTACTGCATTGAGACATACAATGCTGGTTCCTGGCTCACTACGCAAGCATTTGCAATGAACTTGGTCTTGCATTACTGAAAGTATGAGCTATTATTATTTGCAACACCAAGACCTCAAACTATCAGTAATGCAAGACCTATTGCATTGCAAATGCTTGTTTTACTTTACTTTCAGCCATGTTGCAGAACGGTCACGCTGCTGTGCTAAAACAAACATTGACTTGACCAATAATCGTGTATAGGCGAGACTTGTTGGCTTTGCCAATCCTTGTTCTTTTCCTGAGGTGGGGGCTCAGCCCTGTTGGTTTCTGATGCCTGAGTGCAGATGTTTGTGTCTCTAAGGATAGCTTTCGTTGGTCTCTGGAGTCTAAGGGGGGCAATGTTGTCTGTCTTTTGGCTGTCTGTCTGTCTGTGGGCAGTCTTCTTGTGTCACTGATGTGTGGAGGCATCCATGTTTGTCTCTGATGTCTGCTTTCTGCAGTCCCTCAGGGCAGCCATTTTGGATTTCCTCGTCTTCGCAGCTTGGTCCCCCCAGAGGACCTCAGAAACCATGCAGGCCTCATCTCTGAGACTGTGAGATGGTGGGATTTAATGGTGAGTGTCCTCCAGTGCCGACACCCTACATGATCCCCTCAGGGCGCATGACTTGACCCCCCCCCGCCCAGACAGGTTTCCCAGGTCCATGTGGGATGTGCTTTCCCAGTCCAGGTTTTTTTTTCAATCTGGGACTTGTAATATTGCTTTTTTCATTATAAAATAGGACTACAAGTCCCAGAATTCAATGAAAAAACTGCCACATCACGCTTGGACCTGGTAAACATGGCAGGTGTGTTCGATAGCAGGCAGATATGTCAGACTCGGACGTTTTGTCTGTATCAGTTGACGCTGTGTTGTCTGCATCAGTTGACGCTGTGTTGTCTGCATCAGTTGACGCTGTGTTGTCTGCATCAGTTGACGCTGTGTTGTCTGCATCAGTTGACGCTGTGTTGCCTGCATCACTTGACGCCATGTTGTTGTATCAGTTGACGCCGTGATGTCTGCATTTGTTGATGTCCTGTTGTTGTATCAGTTGACGCCATGTTGTCTGCATCAGTTGACGCTGTGTTTTCTGCATTAGCTGGTGCCGTGTTGTCTGTATCAGTTGACGCCGTGTTGTCTGCATCCAATGACGCCGTGTTGTCTGCATCCAATGACGCCATGTTCTCTGCATCAGTTGACGCTATGTTGTCTGCATCAGTTGACGCTGTGTTTCCTGCATCAGTTGGTGCCGTGTTGTCTGTATCAGTTGACACCGTGTTGCCTGCATCAGTTGACGCCTTGTTGTCTGCATCAGTTGACGCTGTGTTGTCTGCATCCGATGACGCAGTGTTTTCTGCATTAGTTGACGCTATATTGACTGCATCAGTTGACGCCGTGTTGTCTGCATCATTTGGCGCTGTGTTGTCTGCAACCGATGACGCCGTGTTCTCTACATCAGTTGATGCCATGTTGTCTGCATCAGTTGACGCCGTGTTGTCTGCATCAGTTGACGCCATGTTGTCTGCATCCGATGACGCTGTGTTCTCTGCATCAGTTGACGCCATGTTGTCTGCATCCGTTGACCCCATGTTGTCTGCATCAGTTGACACCATTTTGCCTGCATCAGTTGACACTGTGTTACTGCTTCAGTTGACGCTGTGTTACAGCATTAAATGACGCCATGTTGTCTGCATCAGTTGACGCTGTGTTGTCTGCATCAGTTGACGCCATGTTGTTGTATCAATTGACGCCATGTTGTTGTATCAGTTGACCCTGTGTTACTGCATCAGTTGACGCCATGTTGCCTCTACGGGTTGACACTCACTTGTTGCTATAAAATGAGGTCGTTTTGTTTGTATACGTCGATGTGACGTCATGTGGCCTGTATATGTTATAAATGTAGTCCGTGTAAGATGACGTCATGTGGACCGGCTCAGGCATCGCATGCCTGCAGTATACTGTATATGAAGAAAATGAAACCTTTCACTCCCCAAGACGATTTCAAGATTGTTGTTCAATCCCTAGTCCTATCCAAACTGGACTACGGGAACACCATCCTTACAGGGACGCCAAAAGCTCACCTAGCCACTCTAAGGTCAGTCATAATAGGGGTCAGAAGGTTTGATCACATCACTCCAGCTCTCAACGCGCTCAACTGGCTACACATTGAAGGCAGATGTATCTACAAATTGGCCTGCATCACACACAAAACCCTACACTCCCATTCCCCCAACTACCGTAACACCAAACTGGTCAAAGCTGGAAGATCCAGATCCCTGGGAAGTTCCAACTCACTTCTTCTCATCCCTTCGAAATTCAAAAAGACAACCACTCAGTCCCGATCCTTTTCTGGTAACGCACCCAGGATATGGAACGCACTCCCGATTGACCTCAGATGCAACCCCTCCCCCCCTGCTTCAGAAGGGACCGGAAACTCATTCTCCTCAAGAAATACCTTACCGTCCTAGTCAACAAACCAAGACTCCAATAACCTAGTTGACTCCCTGCTTATCTGTCCATCATGGTAAGTGGAGATTGGTTGCACGAATTTTAAACTGGACCGTCGGCAGGTGGAGAGACTTGGCGTCCCACGGGGGCATTTCAAAGGACCTTCCTCCTTCTTACAGTGTCACATATCATAGCTTACCCTAGCAGCGGTAGAGGAACGCCGGCACAGGACTTACGTGGAGCAAAACAAGAAAGCCTTGCGTAGACTGGTGCAAACAGTGCCATTCTTTACCCAACGTCCCTGTTTGGAGGACGAGATATCCCCACAAGAAGCCTATATCCTTGTTCTGTTGAAATCGAAAGCACTGTGACGTTGGTTGTTTTTGAATATACGCCCTGAGGAAGCCCTATCTGGTCGAAACGCGTTGGCTGGTGGCTGTTATATCTGATCATCTCATATGAAGAACATGTTAAGGATGGATTAAAGAGTCCGTTTTTTCACATCACCGAAGGACATCCTTTCTTTCTAGTGCACAGAGGCACTGAAAAAATAATTGTATTGGCGCCTCTCTATTTGCTTGTGTATAAGTGGAGATTTGACAGTTTTCCACCTCGTGAGCTCCTCTGTCCTTCGCTGCATGCCACATTACAATATGTTGCTTCTTTCCTCGTGCACCCTTATGTCCTGCTGTGCAATGCACGACTCCTTATACTGCTTGGCTTTTATCTGTCTGCATCCCTCTGTCATGCTATGTTCTGCACCCATGTATGTAAAGCGCTCTGATACCCCCGGGTCTAGCCAGCGCTATATAAAACTTATAAAATAAATAAATAAATTGTGGTGGGGGATGGGGCCTCGGTTTCTAGCTCGTGCTCGGTTTTGGGGGTGGGGAGGGCTCTCTCGGATAGAACGGACGTGTCCCCATCCCTGGGGGCTCTCGATCGCCCCTCCGCCGCCCTCCCCAGCAGCCTGGCATCGATCCGACTGTGCGGGGGGCTGTGTGCTGCCCTGAGGTGAACTCGGCACTGGACCACGCACGGGGGGGGGGGGGGGGCACTGGCCTCTCTGGCCAGTCCGAGGCAATGCCTTCTGGCAGGGCAGCAGGCCTTGGGCGGGGGGCGGCTTCTGGCAGGGCTGGGGCGGGGTCTGACGGCAGCAGGGCAGGGGGGTCTGATAGGGCAGCAGGGCTGGGGGCTTCTGGCAGGGCTGGGGCAGGGGGGGTCTGACAGGGCAGCAGGGCTGGGGGCTTCTGGCAGGGCTAGGGGCTTCTGGCAGGGCTGGGGGCTTCTGGCAGGGCTGGGGCGGGGGTTTTGACAGGGCAGCAGGGCTGGGGGTCTGACGGGGCAGGGGCGGGGGGGTCTGGCATGGCAGCAGGGCTGGGGGCTTCTGGCAGGGCTGGGGGCTTCTAGCAGGGCCGGGGCGGGGGGGGGTCTGACAGGGCAGCAGGGCTGGGGCGGGGGGGGGGGGGGGTCTGACAGGGCAGCAGGGCTGGGGGCTTCTGGCAGGGCTGGGGCGGGGGGGGTCTGACAGGGCAGCAGGGCTGGGGCGGGGGGGGTCTGACAGGGCAGCAGGGCTGGGGGCTTCTGGCAGGGCTGGGGGCTTCTGGCAGGGCTGGGGCAGGGGGGTCTGACAGGGCAGCAGGGCTGGGGCGGGGGGGGGGTCTGACAGGGCAGCAGGGCTGGGGGCTTCTGGCAGGGCTGGGGGCTTCTGGCAGGGCTGGGGCAGGGGGGTCTGACAGGGCAGCAGGGCTGGGGGCTTCTAGCAGGGCTGGGGCAGGGGGGTCTGACAGGGCAGCAGGGCTGGGGGCTTCTGGCAGGGCTGGGGCGGGGGGGTCTGACAGGGCAGCAGGGCTGGGGGCTTCTGGCAGGGCTGGGGCGGGGGGGTCTGACAGGGCAGCAGGGCTGGGGGCTTCTGGCAGGGCTGGGGCAGGGGGGTCTGACAGGGCAGCAGGGCTGGGGCGGGGGGGTGTCTGACTGGGCAGCAGGGCTGGGGGCTTCTGGCAGGGCTGGGGGCTTCTGGCAGGGCTGGGGCGGGGGGGTCTGACAGGGCAGCAGGGCTGGGGGCTTCTGGCAGGGCTGGGGGCTTCTGGCAGGGCTGGGGCGGGGGGGTCTGACAGGGCAGCAGGGCTGGGGGCTTCTGGCAGGGCTGGGGCAGGGGGGTCTGACAGGGCAGCAGGGCTGGGGCGGGGGGGGTCTGACAGGGCAGCTGGTCTGGGGGCTTCTGGCAGGGCTGGGGGCTTCTGGCAGGGCTGGGGCGGGGGGGGTCTGACAGGGCAGCAGGGCTGGGGGCTTCTGGCAGGGCTGGGGCAGGGGGGTCTGACAGGGCAGCAGGGCTGGGGCGGGGGGGTGTCTGACTGGGCAGCAGGGCTGGGGGCTTCTGGCAGGGCTGGGGCGGGGGGGTCTGACAGGGCAGCAGGGCTGGGGGCTTCTGGCAGGGCTGGGGGCTTCTGGCAGGGCTGGGGCGGGGGGGTCTGACAGGGCAGCAGGGCTGGGGGCTTCTGGCAGGGCTGGGGCAGGGGGGTCTGACAGGGCAGCAGGGCTGGGGCGGGGGGGGGGTCTGACAGGGCAGCAGGGCTGGGGGTCTGACGGGGCAGGGGCGAGGGGGTCTGACAGGGCAGCAGGGCTGGGGGCTTCTGGCAGGGCTGGGGCGGGGGGTCTGACAGGGCAGCAGGGCTGGGGGCTTCTGGCAGGGCTGGGGCAGGGGGGTCTGACAGGGCAGCAGGGCTGGGGGCTTCTTGCAGGGCTGGGGCGGGGGTTTTGACAGGGCAGCAGGACTGGGGCGGGCCGGTGGCACGTCAGGCCAGTGCCTCTAAAGTCTGTGAGTTCAGGGGCAGGGGCAGCAAGAATGCGCCGCGAGGCCACACTGAACGGGCTCTGTGCCAGTTCACTTGTCTAGTCGACTCTGCTTTAAAGCTGGTGTTGCCAGACAGCCTGTCACACGTCAGGACAGACTGCCTCTGACTCAGACAGGCACGGAGACCTGAGGGGAGCCTGTCTAGGAAAGGCCAGGAGTCAGGAAGAGAGTCAGTCACAGGTCAGGGTGGTGCCCCTGGAAGGATGTCAGGCAGAGTGGGCCCCGCGTCAGTCACTCACAGACCGTGTCTGACCCTGGAAGGATGTCAGGCAGAGTGGGCCACGCGTCAGTCACTCACAGACCGTGGCTGACCCTGGAAGGATGTCAGGCAGAGTGGGCCACGCGTGAGTCACTCACAGACCGTGTCTGACCCTGGAAGGATGTCAGGCAGAGTGGGCCACGCATCAGTCACTCACAGACCGTGTCTGACCCTGGAAGGATGTCAGGCAGAGTGGGCCACGCATCAGTCACTCACAGACCGTATTTGACCCTGGAAGGATGTCAGACAGAGTGGGCCACGCGTCAGTCACTCACAGACCGTGTCTGACCCTGGAAGGATGTCAGGCAGAGTGGGCCCCGCGTCAGTCACTCACAGGCCGTGTCTGACCCTGGAAGGATGTCAGGCAGAGTGGGCCACGCGTCAGTCACTCACAGACCGTGGCTGACCCTGGAAGGATGTCAGGCAGAGTGGGCCACGTGTCAGTCACTCACAGACCGTGTCTGACCCTGGAAGGATGTCAGGCAGAGTGGGCCACGCGTCAGTCACTCACAGACCGTGTCTGACCCTGGAAGGATGTCAGGCAGAGTGGGCCGCCCGTCAGTCACTCACAGACCGTGTCAGTCACTCACAGACCGTGTCTGCCCCTGGAAGGATGTCAGGCAGAGTGGGCCACGCGTGAGTCACTCACAGACCGTGTCTGCCCCTGGAAGGATGTCAGGCAGAGTGGGCCACGCGTCAGTCACTCACAGGCCGTGTCTGACCCTGGAAGGATGTCAGGCAGAGTGGGCCGCCCGTCAGTCACTCACAGACCGTGTCAGTCACTCAGACCGTGTCTGCCCCTGGAAGGATGTCAGGCAGAGTGGGCCACGCGTCAGTCACTCACAGACCGTGTCTGCCCCTGGAAGGATGTCAGGCAGAGTAGGCCACGCGTCAGTCACTCACAGACCGTGTCAGTCACTCAGACCGTGTCTGCCCCTGGAAGGATGTCAGGCAGAGTGGGCCCCACGTCAGTCTCTCACAGACCGTATCTGACCCTGGAAGGATGTCAGGCAGAGTGGGCCGCCCGTCAGTCACTCACAGACCGTGTCAGTCACTCACAGACCGTGTCTGCCCCTGGAAGGATGTCAGGCAGAGTGGGCCACGCGTGAGTCACTCACAGACCGTGTCTGCCCCTGGAAGGATGTCAGGCAGAGTGGGCCACGCGTCAGTCACTCACAGGCCGTGTCTGACCCTGGAAGGATGTCAGGCAGAGTGGGCCGCCCGTCAGTCACTCACAGACCGTGTCAGTCACTCACAGACCGTGTCTGCCCCTGGAAGGATGTCAGGCAGAGTGGGCCACGCGTGAGTCACTCACAGACCGTGTCAGTCACTCAGACCGTGTCTGCCCCTGGAAGGATGTCAGGCAGAGTGGGCCCCACGTCAGTCTCTCACAGACCGTATCTGACCCTGGAAGGATGTCAGGCAGAGTGGGCCGCCCGTCAGTCACTCACAGACCGTGTCAGTCACTCACAGACCGTGTCTGCCCCTGGAAGGATGTCAGGCAGAGTGGGCCACGCGTGAGTCACTCACAGACCGTGTCTGCCCCTGGAAGGATGTCAGGCAGAGTGGGCCGCCCGTCAGTCACTCACAGACCGTGTCAGTCACTCAGACCGTGTCTGCCCCTGGAAGGATGTCAGGCAGAGTGGGCCACGCGTCAGTCACTCACAGACCGTGTCTGCCCCTGGAAGGATGTCAGGCAGAGTAGGCCACGCGTCAGTCACTCACAGACCGTGTCAGTCACTCAGACCGTGTCTGCCCCTGGAAGGATGTCAGGCAGAGTGGGCCCCACGTCAGTCTCTCACAGACCGTATCTGACCCTGGAAGGATGTCAGGCAGAGTGGGCCACGCGTGAGTCACTCACAGGCCGTGTCTGCCCCTGCCCTGCTCCGCCGGTGTGACCGGTTCTGCCGGGATCTGGGGGCCCCGGTAAGTCCCGCCCCCCTCCTCACAGCCACACACAATATTTCGTTCGCCCATTAAAGGCCTCTTTGTTCTCGATATGTTTTGTTAAAGCAAACAGGGCTCTCACCTGCGCCCCTCCCCCGGGCGGCGGAACCTGTTCTTCAAGGGCAGGACGAGGACAGGGCCGCTTCTGCCGTGTGGGGGCGGGGCGGGGGGGGGGGCATCCTTCCCTTTCATGCTCTGACCCTCCCCCCCTCGCACTCATTCAGGATCCCCCACCAAGGCAGAGGGTCCGTGGGCCCAGGAGAGCACAGCGAATCCACGGGGCGGGGCCCGAGATCTGCCGTGGGGGGGGTCTGACCCCCCCACTGGAATAAGAACTGTGAGGGGCAGCGAGATTTACCCCCGCCCCCCCCTTCACACAGCCCCCCTTCCATTATGTATGTTAATATTACTGCCGACTCCTGTGACTTCTAAAAAAGACAGAATTTAGAAGAGGTTCACGGGGCAGTGACCACAATTAAATAATTTGCAACACCTGACAGGTCTCGGAGTACCCCTGCATGCCTCAAAGCACCCCGACAGGTCTCAGAGTACCCCGAAAGGGCTTAGAGTACCCCAGCAGCACTCAGAGCACCCCAACAGGTCTCAGAGCACCCAGGCAGGTCTCAGAGTACCCGGACAGGACTCAGTGTATCCCCAGCATGTCTTAGAGTACCCTGCAGGAGTCAGAGTACCCTGACAGGTCTCAAAGTACCCCGAAAGGTCTTAGAGCACCCCAACAGGTCTCAGAGTACCCTAAGTACCCTGGCAGGACTCAGAGTACCCGGACAGGTCTCAGACTACCCCGTCAGGACTCAAAGTACCCCCAGCAGTCTCAGAGCACCCGGACAGGTTTCAGAACACCCTGCCAGGTCTTAGAGTACCCCAGCAGGTCTCAGAGTACCCTGAGTACCCCGGCAGGACCATGGGCGTCCGCAGGGGGGGCCAGGAGGGGCGCTTGCCCCCCCCCCCCCCCCCCCGGAGCGACCCTCCTTGCCCTCCCTGTGGACGCCCATGAAAACCGTAACTTCAAGACGGGGTTCTCACTCTCTTTCTTCTCCTTTCTTTTATTTGCTTCCCTGTTAAATGGATCCAAAAAAGAAAGACGCTTTTGATGGAAATGTCATATTTTTCTGACATTTTAATTCCAAAGTGCAGCATTGGGAATAAAAGGCTAAAAATATGAAAAATAGATAAATAACTAAATAAAGTAAGACAGAGTGGTAGCAAACTGATCAAACTGATTTTATTCACACTGAAACACATTAGCGCCCCTTTTACAGAGTTTGCCAGTGAAGCGCTGTTTTTGTTTTCTTGTCTTTGTTTTCCCTGGACTTGGAACTAGTGCACCAATCCTGGAGGTACTGCAATGTGTGGATTGGAAAACAAAATGTGTACTGCGGCTCTGCGTCCAGGGATGTGGTCTTTTTATCATTCTGCTTACGTTTTGTAAGGATATAAGCAATGGCCATTGAAGTGGGTCCATTCAGGGCCCTGTAGTTGTGTCCTTAACTTTTCAGGCAAAAGCACTCACTGATTTCTGAATAGTGAGTGTAAAAGCATTAGATAACCATGTTGTTCCTGCTTACATTTCCCATGGTTTGCTAAATTTTGCATTCCCTATAAGTGTTTGCTTTTTCCAGGATGTTGTTACTTTTTTTTTTGTAGGCCGCATATTGCTCTTGTCTAGTGCGTAATTTAAATTGATCCGCATCCAGGTGTTTATAGCCGGCAACAATTGGGTTGTGGTTTAAGACAGTGGGAGTTTTTCTCAGTGGGCCAGTACGGTGTTCAGTCGGGGAGAGGGTGTGGCACTATGGTCAGAGATGCTGAATTTGGAACTGGGAACCAGGTTCAGCCTTAATAACCGGCCCACCAGACCACTCTCCTGCGAGAGCACAATCACATGCTAGACCTTAGAAGGCTTCGCAACACCTTAGAAGTCCTGGTGTCTTCGCACCAGTAGGTGGACCCTAGCATGACAAGTGTAGGTTAACCTTCAAGGCTTGTCCACCACTATCCATACTGAAGTTCACCTCCAGTCTTGCGGGCAGGCCTATGAAGCAGCACACCCTAGAACAACAGTCACTGAGGTCACAGGACCCTTGAGAAGAGCCAGCTCTAGGGCGGTGCAACCAGTGTGACCGCACCGGGTGCTGACTTTAGGTGGAGGCATCATGTTTGCAAGTATATTATGGTTTTAAAAATGCTTGCTGCCTCCTTTCTGGTCTCCAGCACTTTTCGGCAACAATAAAAATGTCATGATGACTCTGGTGATTAATGTTCTTCCTAGAGAGAGATCAGAATTTTGTCCAGTGGAAGTTTTGACTCATGGAAAGGTAGCTCAGAGGGTTAATGTACCGGCTACAAAGAACATGTGCCATGCAGATCACAAAGTGCACATAATGTAAATAGGTCAGTGGGTACTGCTTTTGTCAGAGATCCTTTTGTTACTTGCAGTTTATAAGTTAAATTCCTAACTTAGAACAGTGAGCTATTAACTGTCATCTAAGAGCTGCATACAAACTGCAAGGTATAAATTAGAGTGTTATGTTTTTTCCCCCAGTCTTTGATCATCCGAATGTCCCAAAAAGTGTTCTTTTGGACAGAAATCAATTCTGATTATTAAGGAGAACCCCCAACCATGTTATTACACTTTAAATTCCGGGTATTGTGTTTCTCCAGACCAATCACTATAAAACTATACGGGCTACTAGTATGGTTGTCATGTGACTCCTACACCTTGTAGTCCTTAGTCTTATGTAACATTTTCTATACGGTGATTTACACACATATTGATTGTCTCTGTGTAATGTGTGTGATGTAAAGTGCTCTGACACCCTACAATGGTATGAGTGGTGCTGTAAATCAAATAAAATGCATCTGAGAGAGAGTGTCATGGAAACTTGGGGGGCACAGTTAAAGGGTGGTAGCGAGGGAATCCATGGAAGAGGTGGTCATTGGGGGGCACTAACAAACATTAATGCACAGGACACCGCCAGTGCTATGGCTGGCCCTGCCCTTGAGGCCAGTCTGCCTCACCCATTGGTACCTCCATTGGCCTTGTTTCAGCAGTAGTAGCTGCAACTCACCAGGGATTGCCAATGCAAGACTTGCACGCACACCAAACGAAGTTCGCAAACTTCACAGTCTCCCTGCTACATTCAAAAGCACTTTTAACATGTGCTGCCTGCTGTGGGGCCATTGGAATTAATTATGCAGCAAAGGATGACAACATTATGCCGTAGCGTTGACCAAATTATGCATTTAAAAAAAGGCTGCAGCGTAATGCAGTATATTTTCAGATATTTTATTATTTTGACGTGTGTACACATGCTAACAGTCTCTGGAAAGATTTTGCCTTATTAGTACCAGTGTAACATACAAACGCAGCCGTGAGAAAGGTGATCAGTCAACCTTTACAATAGGCCATCCACTCCGCAGCAACACAAGTCACATTTTATATTAACTTTTGATATGTTTGAGCTACAAACAATTTATTAGTTTAAATGGTCAGATGATGCAGCAGATCTTGCATTATGAGGCAAATATGGCAGAGCCATAATTTTACAGAAAACATTTGCAAACTAGGATATTTTGCCATTCATGTTTGAACTGCTGTTGTGGAAAAAGGGAGACGTTCTGATGACTGAAACTCCATGGCTCGGAGACAAATGGCTTGTGTTTCCACATTTTATCGTATTTGGTACATTCTGTGATTAGAAGCATATCCCACTTTGTGAATATATTTTAATGTCAATAACTCATTATAACCTTAAATATTCATGTGTATTCATTGGTTGATTAAACTGGGCCGTGAAATGCCAAACAAATACTAAAAATTGGGATGTCTGCGCATTCTGGCCACACCTCTGGCTCCACCCACAGATCCAATCCTTGGGTTATTCCCGCCCTCTGATTCTCTGCCCACTGTTCCCCTACTTTTTATTCCCCACTTCGACCACGGTGTAAGACTCAGCATCCCTGGACCTGTGATGTGGCGCAGCTCCGGGCGCCGCATGTGCCACACATTTACGGTGCCGGGCTTCCGCATAAGGGAGCTGGCCATTATTGTATCCCTAAACGTGCGCACGATGTCAGTTTGACATTGACTACACATAGAGGGACTCTAAGTTTCTTTTCAAAAATATAGCTAACATTTGGACCTATACATTTTATTTTGTATAAATTAATTGAATGTGTGTAAAATTAGCCATGCCTGGGGAATTCTAGTAAAGGGAGCACCCACTGTCAAATCACTAGCGTGTGTGATTGCTGCATTATTTATTACTAACTTTGACGTTGTGCTTTAACTTTGGATAAAAGTTATCATGAATTCTAGCACCAAGAAGCCAATATTGGTAAATATGTGTGCTACAAATAATCCCTAACATACACTGTGCATACATTATATTTAATCTGGTGCTTTAATCATAGGCTGTTTTAAAGTATTCTGATAAAAATCGAATCGTGCTGAAGACAGCCTTGATTGGTGTTGGATCGAGGACCCAGAAGTCTGCACACCTAGCAGACAGAGATAAAGCACCTTGTCAGAAAGTTTAGCGTTTTCCCTACAGGTGGTGTTTGTTGGCCTGTGGCAGGGTCAGTCACAAGTCCTGGATTCCTGGCATTTAATTGAGTCTATCCCAGTTCTGCGCCCCGGTGTTTCTTGTGCCCCACCTGGCACACATCATGTCGGAGGATGGTGATGAAGTTAACATATTGTCTCAACTGGTCTCAGAGCACCCCAACAGGTCTCAGAGTATCCTGACATGTTTCAGAGTACCCCAGCAGGACTCAGTATATCCCCAGCAGGTCTCAGAGTACCCGGACAGGTCTCAGAGCACCTCAACAGGTCTCAACGCACACAGCAAGGTCTTCGAGTACCCCGACAACAGGTCTCAGAGTACCCCGACAGCTATCAGAGTACCCTTTAGTACCCTGACAGGTGTTAGTGTACCCTGGCCAGCCTCAGAGCACCCCGATATGTCTCAAAGCGCCCGACAGGTCTCAGAGTACCCCGACAGCTATTAGAGTACCCTTTAGTACCCTGACAGGTGTTCGTGCACCCTGGCCGGCCTCAGCGCACCTCAACAGGTCTCAAAGCGCCCGACAGGTCTCAGAGCACCCTGACCAGCCTCAGAGCACCCCGATATGTCTGAAAGCGCCCAACAGGTCTCAGAGCACCCCGACAGGTATCAGAGCACCCCCAGAGGGTGCTGGTAACAGCTCCTGAGAGAGGTGCTTGTGAAGTGCCGCATATTTCAGACATACATGTCCTGATGCCGTGTTTGATCTTCAGTGTCTGTGGGAACATTCAAAAACACGCGCACACCTTTGAAGCACACCTGCACCTGTCTATGGTGTCCGTTTGATATAAGGTGTGATAAATGCACTCCAGTCAGTGCCGTGGTGTCCTCTTGCTTCCTCTCCCTCCGGATGATCCGGAAAATATCCCGCTTCTTTTCTCTTGACTCTCTCAAAATCATTATTTCTGCCCTCATCACTTCCCGCCTCGATTATGGCAATAGCTTGTTCTCAGGCATTCCTGCCTATGAAACCCGCCGCCTTCAAGCTATCCAAAATCAGGCTGCCCGTCTCATCTTTCACTTACCCAAAACCCATCACATCACTCCCGTCCTCAAATCCCTTCACTGGTTACCCATTCTGCAGAGATCTCTGTTTAAACTAGGGTGCCTTGTTTATCGGGCCCTTGATCACTCTGCACCGGCTTTCATCAATTCTCTGATTTCCCGTCACACCCCTGCCCGCACTCTCCGTTCTTCCTCTTCTGCCCTCCTCACTGTTCCCCGTTTCCACAAATCTCGCACTGGTGGAACTAGATTTTCTGTTCTTGCTCCCCGGTTCTGGAACTCCCTTCCTCTCTCTTTTCGTTCTATCCCCATTTTTTCACATTTCCGTAAAGCGCTTAAAACTTTTCTGTTTGCCCTGGCCTACCCCCGCTAAACCTCCTGGCCCTGTCTGTTCTGTTCTTTAAAGCTCTCAGCGCCGGGAAGCCGTTTTGGCCATCGTGCGCTCTACAAATCTTTTCATTCATTCATTCATTCATTCATTCATTCAGAACCGGACACCGGTTGAAAAACCGAGCACAAAGCCCTGACCTTCGGTGTTAAACCGAAGAAGGAAGGGCGGAGCCCAGAGTCTCAAGACTAAACCATCTGCAACACTGAGCTGCACTCCCAGCTTCTGCACTTCACCAAACTGTGTGATCTGCGGCCGTCGCTGCACTTCACTTATGTATTATTTTCCACTTATACGAGGCTAATATAAAATAATCCTATCTCACATTTAATAATAATATAGGCTACATTGGGAACATGACAAGCTGGCACGCGGTCGGTAACTCGTGGCAACGTCATCCGTGATAGGGGATTCTTGGATGTTTCATGTTTTAGAAAAATATTACTATCAATAAATGTAACTCAATCCCATGATATAACGATCTGAATGTATCTGAGACACCGAGACAGGTTGAAAAAGACATGTTTTTTATTTCAAAGTCTTTCTCATATTTATATCATATCATTTTAGGTGATTTACATCTTTTGATGGCTCGGCTCTTGCTTTGGCTCTTAGATCCAACCAGAGTCGGCTCAGCTCTCCTCAAGGCTGTCTGTCTGTCCACCCAGAAATGTATTGTCTCCTACGCCCTTTCCTGCTTGGGGACAGTCTTTGTGTATACCCTCCCTGTCCATTCCTGTCCATCACCCATCAGTGTCTGGTGTCACAGACTCTGTCTTCCTCTCATCCTGTCCATCCACCCATCAGTGTCTGGTGTGACAGGCTCTGTCTTCCTCTCACCCTGTCCATCCACCCATCCTTGTCTAGTGTCACAGACTCTGTCTTCCTCTCACCCTGTCCATCACCCATCAGTGTCTGGTGTGACAGGCTCTGTCTTCCTCTCACCCCTGTCCGTCACCCATCCCTGTCCAGTGTCACAGACTCTGTCTTCCTCTCACCCTGTCCATCCACCCATCCCTGTCTAGTGTCACAGACTCTGTCTTCCTCTTACCCTGTCCATCCACCCATCAGTGTCCAGTGTCACAGACCCTGTCTTCCTCTCACCCTGTCCATCCACCCATCCCTGTCTAGTGTCACAGACTCTGTCTTCCTCTCACCCTGTCCATCCACCCATCCCTCTCTAGTGTCACAGACTCTGTCTTCCTCTCACCCTGTCCATCCACCCATCAGTGTCCAGTGTCACAGACCCTGTCTTCCTCTCACTCTGTCCATCCACCCATCCCTGTCTAGTGTCACAGATTCTGTCTTCCTCTCACCCTGTCCATCCACCTATCAGTGTCCAGTGTCACAGACTCTGTCTTCCTCTCACCCTATCCATCCACCCATCCCTGTCTAGTGTCACAGACTCTGTCTTCCTCTCACCCTGTCCATCCACCCATCCCTGTCTAGTGCCACAGACTCTGTCTTCCTCTCACCCTGTCCATCCACCCATCCCTGTCTAGTGTCACAGACTCTGTCTTCCTCTCACCCTGTCCATCCACCCATCCCTGTCTAGTGTCACATATTATGTCTTCCTCTCACCCTGTCTATCCACCTATCAGTGCCCAGTGTCACAGACTCTGTCTTCCTCTCAGCCTGTACATCCACCCATCTCTGTCTAGTGCCACAGACTCTGTCTTCCTCCCACCCTGTCCATCCACTCATCCCTGTCTAGTGTCACAGATTCTGTCTTCCTCTCACCCTGTCCATCCACCCATCCCTGTCTAGTGACACAGACTCTGTCTTCCTCTCACCCTGTCCATCCACCCATCCCTGTCTAGTGTCACAGATTCTTTATTCCTCTCACCCTGTCCATCCACCCATCAGTGTCTAGTGTCACAGACTCTGTCTTCCTCTCAGCCTGTACATCCACCCATCTCTGTCTAGTGCCACAGACCCTGTCTTCCTCTCACCCTGTCCATCCACTCGTCCCTGTCTAGTGTCACAGACTCTGTCTTCCTCTCACCCTGTCCATCCACTCATCCCTGTCTAGTGTCACAGATTCTGTCTTCCTCTCACCCTGTCCATCCACCCATCAGTGTCTAGTGTCACAGACTCTGTCTTCCTCTCCGCCTGTCCATCCACCCATCCATGTCTAGTGTCACAGACTCTGCCTTCCTCTCACCCTGTCCATCCACCCATCCCTGTCTAGTGTCACAGACTCTGTCTTCCTCTCACCCTGTCCATCCACCCATCCCTGTCTAGTGTCACAGACTCTGTCTTCCTCTCACCCTGTCCATCCACCCATCCCTGTCTAGTGTCACAGACTCTGTCTTCCTCTCACCCTGTCCATCCACCCATCCCTGTCTAGTGTCACAGACTCTGTCTTCCTCTCAGCCTGTCCATCCACCCATCAGTGTCTAATGTCACAGATTCTGTCTTCCTCTCACCCTGTCCATCCACCCATCAGTGTCTAGTGTCACAGACTCTGTCTTTATCTCACCCTGTCACCCATTCATGTTCCACTCTCTATCCATCTCTGCCCCTTCGCCCTGCCTGGCCTTACATACACCCCTCTTTTCAGAACTCTGCTCTCTGTCAAGTAAGGCGGTATCTCTCCTTCTCACCCCATCCCACTGTCCACCACAGACTGCCCCTGTCACCACAGACTGCCCCTGTCCACCTCAGGCTGTCCCTGTCCACCACAGAATGTATCTGTCCTTTTCACATCACCCACTGTCCACCACAGACTGTACCTGTCCACACACCATCCCTCTGTCCACCACAGACTATACCTGTCCACACACCGCCCCCTGTCCACCCCAGACAGTATCTGTCCTCACTCCATCACTGTTCACCACAGACTGTCGGTCCTTCTCACACCACCCACTGTCCACCACAAACTGTATCTGTCCACACACATTCACTCTGTCCCCCAAAGACCGCCTCTGTCCTTCTCACACAACCCCTCTGCCCACCACAGACTCTCTGTATTGTCACCCGGCCTCTCCTCGTCCCCCTGTCCGTGGCGGGCTCTCTCTCCCTCTCTGCCTCTCTCCTCCTTTCAGCACATGCTCTGTCTCTTCGTACTCTTCCTCTGTCCCTGGCGGGCTCTGTCTCTCCTCTCCCTGTCTCCTCCTTTCATCACATGCTCTGTCTCTTCATACTCTTCCTCTCCCCGACGTGGGCTCTGTCTCTCCTCTCCCTGTCTCCTCCTTTCATCACATGCTCTGTCTCTTTGTACTCTTCCTCTCCCCGACGTCTGCTCTGTCTCTCCTCTCCCTGTCTCCTCCTTTCATCACATGCTCTGTCTCCTCATACTCTTCCTCTCCCCGTCGTGGGCTCTGTCTCTCCTCTCCCTGTCTCCTCCTTTCATCACATGCTCTGTCTCTTTGTACTCTTCCTCTGTCCATGGCGCCTTCTGTCTCTCGTCCCTCTCATGTTCACGCGCTCTCTGTCGTGTCGCTCTCTGTCCATCCACCCCTCGCAGGATCTGTTGTGCCTGACTATAGCGCCTAGATATCGCGAGGTATACTTGTGGCTCTCTGCACCTCTACACACTGTAGCGGGGTGAGGTGGGGGCGCCTGCGTCTCTGTCGGGATCCCTGATGCCTGCAGCAGACTGCAGGGGGGGGGGGGGGGGGGTCACGTGGTAGGCACATGGGCGCTCCAGTGTGTAATCCTGCGAGGCGCTAGAGCCGGTCCGCATCAGATGCCCAGAGGGACAGGCCGGTGGGGCTGGGGCAGATCCAGTCATGTCTGGCAGCCCCGCCCCCACCCCAGGCGTGGCCCCTCCCCCTCGGCCCCCAGTATTGTCAGCAGTTCTTCTTCAGGCCTTTTTCCCGTTGCCATGGTAACGTTTTTTTTTTTCATTTTGCGGCGAAATGAGAGGGGGGCTGGGGGGAGGCAGGGACGCGGCTAAAATTACAGAGGGTGCAGGAGAGAAAATAATAAAATAAAACAGAAGCGAGGAAGCAGACTGCGGGAGGAAGAGGAGGGTGGAGGAAGAGGAGGGTGGAGGAGAGGAAAGGGAGGAGGAAGCGACGAGGAGGAGCAGGCGCTGTCTGCAGAGCTCACGGGGAGACCCCGGCTCTGTCCGTCCGTCTGTCCGGCACGAGCCTCCACCAGGCTCCGTCCATCTGTCCGGCACGAGCCTCCACCAGCCTCCGTCCATCTGTCCGGCACGAGCCTCCACCAGGCTCCTTCCGTCTGTCTGGCAGGAGCCTCCACCAGGCTCCGTCTGTCTGTCCGGCAGGAGCCTCCACCAGTATCCGTCCATCTGTCCGGCAGTAGCCTCCACCCCCGACACGAGCCTCCACCAGCCTCCGTCCATCTGTCCGGCACCAGCCTCCACCAAGCTCCGTCCGTCTGTCCGGCAGGAGACTCTACCAACCTCCGTCCGTCTGTCCGGCAGGAGCCTCCACCAGCCTCCGTCCATCTGTCCGGCAGCAGTGCTCATCAGCCTCCGTTCTCCATCCCCGACACGAGCCTCCGTCCGTCTGTCCGGCAGGATCTCCACCAGGCTCCATTCATCTGTTCACCCCGACAGCCTCCGTCCATCTGTCCTTCAGAAGCCTCCACCAGGCTCTACTCACCTGCCTGCAGCCCCCCTCTGCAGTGCCCCTGCGCCCCCCCTTCTGTAGGGAAGGCAGACCCCGGACTCTCTGCATGCTCAGCTCAGCTCAGTGCCCCTGCCCCCGGGCTCCACGGGGTGCCACCCTCCTTGAGGGTGCCAGGCTTGTTAGTAAGGAGCTGGCGGTCCAGCCATGGTAGCCTCAGGTGCCCGCTGCAGTGCCATGTGCCGATGCCTTAGAAGAGACCGCAGTGGTGCCACGAAGCCCCAGCGTAGATGCCAGGCTTGAGGCTCAGGTGTTCATTGGCGTAGTCTCAATTGGAAAAGTGTCGCCATGAGTGTAGGTTGACGCGGGCGAAGACGTTGAGATGGACCGAGGCGGAGACATGGCCAGCTGCCACTAGGGCACAGGCCATCGGGGTTGTGCACTAAGACATGGGTCTTCCTTGGCATGGGCCAAGGACAGCTTCATACTGACATGGCCAAGACCCGGCCTATGGTGGTCATGGCTTGTTACTTTTACACGGAGTAGGCGTGGGTCTTTGTTGATACCACTAAGGCAGCTCTTCGTTGACATTGGCCAAAGCTCAGTCGCCATTGGCATGGACTGAACCAAGGTCTTTCTAGGCTTGGAGTCAGGCAGGGTTCTTGTTGGCGTAGACTGAGGCAGGGTCTTTGTAGGCATAAACTATGGGAGGGTTGTTGTAGGCTTGGAGTTAGACAGGGTCTTCATGGACGTGGACCAAGACTTGTTCTTAGTTAACACGGGATAAGGTTGGGGTCTTCGTTTACATGTGACAAGGGCCTGGACACGGACTAAGGCAGGGTTCTTCGTTCCCATCAACCGAGGGCTTGGGCTATGACCAGATCTTCATTGGCAGGGTCTCGGGTACACGGAGTGCTACGAACGCCTTTTTGACGAGAAGTAAGAAGAGGGCATTTGTAGCTGTGGATTTGGCTTGGGTTTTTCTTACAGTGACCAAGACACTGGCCTCTCGTAGCAGAGAGGAATGGATCGACTTTGCTGTGATACAATAAGGTACAGGTCTTCGTTGGTGTGGACGAACTGTCTGTTCGTCCCCGGGTCACTGCTGATCCAGAAGAAGGTCAAAGCCACCACAGACATGAACTAAGGGTGGGGTCTTCATTGCAAAGGACGGAGGCAGTGGTCAGCGCTTGATGTGTAGTAAGATAATGATCACCCTTCTCATGGACCAGGGTATGGGTCACTACGCATAGAAGGAGGGAAAAACCATCACTGGCATGGAGTAGGATCCCAGTCGTGCTTGGTATGGTCGAAGATAAACGCTAACGTTGGCATGGACGAAAGCTAAGGGAGTTTTGTCACAGACTGAGGCGAAGGATTCACGCTGGCATGGACCAAGCCATCAGTCATCGTTGGTAAGCTTTAAGAAAAGGACCACCATGGTCATGGACTGAGGCAAGGGCGTCTTGGCATTGACGAAAGCATCATCATCATTCGTATGGTCTAGGACACGGACGAACGTTGGAAACAGCAACTGGAAAACTAAGGCTAGGGATCAACGTTGACATGGACTAAAACGTCGATCATCGTTGGTATAATCTAAGATAAGATCCAACGTCCGCATGGGCTGAGGCATACGATAATCGTTGATTTGGACTAAAATATCAATCATCATTGGTTCGGCTTAAGGTAAGAGCCAACATTCTCATGATCGGAGGCAAAGAAGGCTTTGGTATAAACTAAGGTGAAGGATCATCGTTGACATGGACTAAGATATCGATCTTGGTTGGTAAGGTCTGAGATGAGGGCCAACGTTGGCATGGAGTGAGGCAAAGGATCGTTGTTGACATGGACTAGAATAATGATGGATCGGGTTAAAGATAAAAGCCAACATCCGCGTGGCCTGAGGCAAAAGAGTCTTTGGCTTGGACTGAGGTAGAAGATCATCGTCGACAAGGACTAAGTTATCGATCTTGGTTGGCATGGTCTAAGATAAGAGCCAACATCCACATGGCCTGAGGCAAAGAATTAACGTTGGCATACACAAAGCTAACGAGGGCCAGCATTGGCATGGACTAAGGAACAGCTATCATTGGTCAGCATTGAGGTGCCAATCCAGCTCCAGCCAGACGGGTTTACCAGGGCGGTACGTGCAAGCCTCCAGATGCACATGGAAAGGAGCGGCATGCAGGGTAAGTCTCCCTGTGGGTGGCATGACCATTGTACCTCTGCCCACCCTTGTGCCCCACCTGGGCAACAGTTGTACACATGCATGGAAGAATGAGCGAGTGAGGGAAAGAGCTTGGAGGAAGAGCAGGAGGAGGCCTGCAAGGGTCTTTTGGGATATGTGAGGAAGAGGAAGTGAGTGATCCAGCAGGGAATGAGCTAACGACATGAGTGAGGGGTGAATGAGTGAAGGTAGAGATGATGAATGAGTGAGCGAGGGAAAGAGCTTGGAGGACAAGCCGGAGGGGGCCTGCAAGGGTCTTCTGGGATATGTGAGGAAGAGGAAGTGAGTGATCCAGCAGGGAATGAGCGAAGCACATGAGTGAGGGCTGAATGACTGAAGGAAGAGGTGATGAATGAGTGAGTGAGGGAACAAGCTTGGAGGATAAGCCGGAGGGGGCTTGCAAGGGTCTTCTGGGATATAGAAGGAAGAGGAAGTGAGTGATTTAGCAGGGAATAAGCTAAGGACATGAGTGAGGGGTGAATGAGTGAAGTAAGAGATGTAGAATGAGTGAGTGAGGGAAAGAGCTTGGAAGAAGAGCAAGAGGAGGCCTGTAAGGGTCTTCTGGGATATGTGAGTAAGAGGAAGTGAGTGACTCAGCAGGGAATACGCTCAGGACACGAGTGAGGGCTGAATGACTGAAGGAAGAGGTGATGAATGAGTGAGTGAGGGAACAAGCTTGGAGGATAAGCCGGAGGGGGCTTGCAAGGGTCTTCTGGGATATAGAAGGAAGAGGAAGTGAGTGATTTAGCAGGGAATAAGCTAAGGACACGAGTGAGGGGTGAATGAGTGAAGTAAGAGATGTAGAATGAGTGAGTGAGTGAAAGAACTTGGAAGAAGAGCAAGAGGAGGCCTGTAAGAAGAAGTGAGTGATCCAGCAGGGAATGAGCTATAGAATGAGGAATGACATGAGTGAAGGGTGAATGAGTGATGAGGTGAAGACTGGGATTGTGCATGTGGAGTGGAGGGAGGGAAGTGAGGGTGCAGTGAATGATTGACAGAAAGCGAAAGGAGCAAAATAAGCATTGAATGAGGATCTAACAAACGGAGAGAGCTGAATGAGTGATTGGATGAAGAGGGAGTGAGGAAGTAAATTAGTTAAGGGATGAGTATTGTATTGGAGCATTTGTATAGCGCCCCCCCCCCCATGTGTCTGATTCCTATTGGCTCCTGGTCGCCCTCCAGGAGGAGTGTGGGTGGAAAGATTGGATATGGTTGGACCTGTGAGGGGGATGTCGGTTGTGGCGCATGAGGTTTGAAGGTCTGCTTCTGAGAGCTTGGCATGCAGTGCCGTAAACATGCATGAAGTGTTGCAGAGTGTGAGGGTGTGAGTGACTGCACTTACCACTGTTACACATCAAAGAGTACACCTTGTGTCTGCAATGACGACAAGAGCCGGGATTAATGTCCCCAGACCTGGGGGTGGCACCAGTGCTCCTTCATGCAGGGGAGATGAGCTCTGGAGTTTGGCTGTCTGGACTGAGGGGAGGAGCCACCGGCTCCATGGGCCTCTCTGATTGGAGGGCCCGTCAAACATGAAGCAGTGCGCCCAGAAGCCTGACTGTATTAATACATGAGTGAGACCACGAGAGAAGGAACACAACAAGTGTCCCCCAATCTACCATAAATCAACCTGTCACTTATCTGTGTGGACCTGGTTCTAACCTCAACTTAATGTGACAACTTACAGCCATTTCCTGAATCCCCTGCCATATTACACTGAGATTTAAGAAACGATGCGGAAGAAACAACTCATTAATGTAGAATCCATTGATGCAGTGCAAAAAGTATCAGCAGACACACACTGCAGTTGAGGGCCGTACATTCTTTTTAAATGTGCACATATGTGCATGAATTATGTTGTAAATAACAGTTCAGAGGCCCTCAATGAGTGCCCGTATTCTGGTAGGTAACATTTGGCAGTGTATTGTGATATCATAACCTCCCCCATCAAAGAATAAATCATAAGGTGACCTCAACAACCAGATCAACATAACATATCAAAAAGGGTCTTTTTGTTCGTACTGGTGGTCCTGGATTAGTTCATGCCCTTATCATAGAGACAGCACGTTTCGACATTATGAATGGAGAGATTGCGGTTAAGGGGTCTTCATCAGGACTAAAAGGATTGTCAATCAATTAGTATGCACTGTAGCAGCCTTTGGTCATACCCTTACTGCTGATGGAGAAGGACATGCGTGGTTGACGAGTACCAGCGGTCCTTAAGGCACCAGCCCCATTTGCATATACGGTATGAGTGAATGAAGGCATGGATGGGCGAGTGCCAAAGGAATGACCGCTTCACCCAGGTATGAAAGAGAGAATGAAGTAAAGCATCAATAACTGGGTCATCATATGAATTAGTAAAAGGGTGGCTGCATGGATGCAAGAGTGAATATGGGACTGAGGGAATTGGCCATGTGAATTGATGAATGTATGAGTGAATGCATGAACAAATAACGAAAGAAATACACAAATTAATGCTTCATGACCTGATGCTTTAGGTGAAGGAATTTGTGACTAAATTAGGAAAAAGTGACCACATGCATTCTGAAATGAATGACAGCAGGAGCCGGTGGCAGAATGCGTGTGTAAGTGAAAGTGTGAAAGAGTGAATGAATGTGTGAATGCATTAGTGAGTGACCAGGAGCATGTGTGAATGCGTCACCTCATGGCTGCACGAGGGGTGTTCTTTAAACATCTGTAAGGTTAGGTAAGTTCTCGTGATCTGGCAGTAGTTGTGCGCAGTCTGGGGGGGCAAACGTTCTGACACAGACACAGGACATGCAGAGTTGACAACCTGGATGAATTCTTTCACATTCTGAGTGGCGGCTGTCAATCAGTGGTGCGCCACCTTTCCAGGGCAGCCGCGGCCGCTGCAGGTAAGATCGGTTGGGCTGTGGGGCCGGCTGGGTAGGGATTTTGAGAGACGACCACAGGGGAAGAGGATGTAGCCTTAAGGCTAGAGCGGTCGACCTCGAAGCTGGGGAACCGGGTTCGAGTCTCGGCAACGACGCTCAACATCCTGTGATTCTGGGCAAATCACTTCATCTCCCCGCGCCTGAACAAGAATGAATGTGTTCATCTGTAATGAAAGTGGGGCTCATGTAAAGCGCTCTGATACCCGATGCCTCGGGTCTAGTTCACGCTAAATAAAACTCTTAAAAATATATAGCAATAAAAAATAAATAAATAATTTCCCCTCATAGTCGTCTCTCGAACCCCCCCCCAGCCGGCCCCACTGCTTAAACCTGCAGCCGCCGCGTCTGCCTCTGGGACCTCGTCTATGTCTTCTTCTCTGGTTGTCAGGTTCCTTGTTTTGGATACCGGTTCATTTTGAGTTTTTTAGTCGCAGTTGTGGTCTTCCTATTGGTCTGTGACTCTTTGTCACAGGTGAAGTTGTCTCACATGGTCAGCGCTGTGACGGCTGCTGATAGTGATCGAACGGTCTCCACTTGGACCTCGTCAACAGCTTACGAAGGGGGGCAGGTCTGGTCGCGCCTTCCCATGCAATAATCCCCGCCCATTCCCCCTAGTCCTGCCTCTCCAGTACTGGAAGGACAGTGATGAACCGCAAGCCCCGCCCTCTCCAGAGACCCCAATTCACTCTTCCCCCTCTGATAGGGTGAAAATACTTTTAAAGGTGACATGTCTGAGACGTATGCAGCACTGTGACACCAGGGCACGAGTCGGGGGTACACGCGAGTGGGCGGAGTCTACCCACTATTTTCACAGGATGAACGCCGTCCACCCTACCAAGAATTTGGGCCCCACTGAATATTGTGCTGAACTCGTCCCGGTGTCATTTCCAAACACACTTTCAGCAGTGCCTGCACTTGTCTGCTTGCTATCTTTAACAAGCACCAGCATGCACGTGGGGACGTGCAGGTGGGACGTGCCGGCGGGACGGGGCTTTCTTAGTTCAGACTCCTGCTGGGCCCATAACAAATGCCCCGTCTGAGGGTCCTCGGGCCTCCTTCTGGTGGAGCCTCTGGGCTGGGGGCAGTCAGGAGCCTCACACCTGATGTAGATGCAGCCGAGGGGGGACAAAGGTCAGCACTTCACACATACTCAAGAGACGCAGCTTTCACTTTGTTCTGTCCCTGTTTTGGACATATGCAAGCACTGTAAGAATGTCAGATGTGTTGGTCTTTCCCAGTATTTACTTAAATAAAATTGTATTTATATAGAGGTTACTTTCCCAGAGGAGGTGTTGAAATAATTTAAGTGCCACTATTTTTTCTTGTATAGCCCTACTCATCCCAAAGGAGGGTGTCAGAGCGCTTTACATCAACACATGCATATTACATATACAATAAATTATATAAGTTTGTAAATGAATGTACCGGATGTGTTACATAAAACTGGGGGATTGCAAGGTGTAGAAGTCACATATCATCCTCCACAGCTCACTGTGCTATTGTCCTCGCGATGCGCTCAAAGGTACTCATGATAGACCTGCTAAACATATATGTGAGGGCTTTAGACCTGATGTCACTTCTTGTGATGCCACTTCCTGTGAAGTCGTGGCTTGTGATACCACTTTCTATGATGTCAATTCCTGTGGTGCCGTGTGTGATGTTGTGCGCCCTGATGTAGTGTGCCGTGATGTCAGTAGCATACTGCCCAACTAGGTTAGTCCCCCTACTTCTTTTTTTAGGACTTGTGCCCTGTGTGACCCCAAAAATACAAAAATCCCTGTTAAGTACCATGTTTGTAAGTATGGGTTGGAAAATGACCTGGAACACCTGGGAAAAAATTGTCCATTTATTTATTTATAGTTTTATAAAGCGCTGGCTTTTGATGGAGACCACATTGTAGCACTATTGAAGAATGAAGGCTCGTTCTTGACTAACCCTGCCCCCCACCACATACAGAGATACACCCCCCACACACACACCCCACATACATACACGCACACACACATGCACACCACCACGCGCCATGAATGTCCCACACTGAACCAGGCCAGAACCCCCTGCTGAAAGGAGCTGGTAAAGGCCCCTGGGGGCCACAGTGACGTGTCTGGCTTCTTCACACTGAGGCAGAGCTTGCCCCTTGGTGTCTTCAGGGCTTCAGCACATTACAATCAATGAGCCTTGGTAGCTGCAAGGCCCAGCTGGTTCAAAGTGGAGGGGACCCCAAACATTGTGATGCCCTCCAATGGTGCCTTCACTGGGGAGAGGCGGGTCCTGATGCTGCCGGAAGCAGCGTTTCCCTGAATCAGGAATTAAACTCCTCCAGGAATCTGCATTCCAACATTCCTACCCGACAATGTCTCCAGTCAAATATCATATAGGAAAGGCCTTAATAAAGGGAATTTTCCACAAAAATCTACTGTGGTTCCCGTTACCATTGGAAATGTACTTTTCCTCGGGGGATCCTCGAAAGCAAAGCTGCAATCGGTGTGAATTCATCAATCGATCAATCAAACATTTATAAAGCGCAGCAGATCACCCGTGAGGGTCTCGAGGTGCTGGATTATAAATATCCGTATTTCAGAAGCAGGAACACCAATGAGGCGCCCCCAGAGCACGTGTATCCAACCCGCGCCAGCCTGCGATGGAAGGCAGCGTTCGTCCCCATCTCTGTCGCTTGTTGTCAAACCTTGTTCCTAGGTTCACTACTGCTCAAGTGGGGGTTGGGGGGATCCTGCCTTGTTTGGACAGATGAAAGGAGGAGTGTTCACTGATTTCATCTCCTCCAGTATCTTTTATCTTAGAGCCAGGCAAGCAGAAGGGTCTTTCCTTTACCCAACATGCACTGGGGCGGTGGAGATGTCCTTCTGTTCCTCAGACATACATGCTGTCTGTTTACATTTCAAAGGGAAGGCTGCCTTTTCATAACATGTGGGCCAGATGTTTCTTGTGGATGTGAAAGAATGAAGGTACCAGAGGACTTCCCTCGGGGACTCCATCCCCTCACACAATATCTGTTTATTTGTCGACCAAGATGATCTAACCTGTTATTTTTTAAACAGTGTTGCATTAGAACTAGCCGCCTTTTTACCAAATTAAATAATTGGTTTTATAATGAATTGAGCAACTGTTTGCTGCAAGCTGCTTCATATGCAGTCAGTTAAAATGTTGACTAGTTGTGCGCATCATAATATGTATTAATTGTAGATTTTAATACACTTGACAAGTACATTGTTTTTTAAAATAACTAAAATGAAAATATTTAATAATGCTTTGCGAAAATGCAGGTGGCTGCTACTGACAATGGCTATTCCATTTGTGTTTTAAGCCCAACAGGTTTTAGCAGCTGTGTTGGAATGAGATTTTTGTTTAAAATCCACCTGTAACTGTATATTTGAGTGTCTGGTGTGTTTTCTGTGGAACAGTACCTAACACAAATGGATTTTGATTTGGTACAGGAGATGGACGCCCCCATTAAGATTGTTTTTAACGAGGCTCCAGCATTTTTAGTTAGAAAATAAATAAATCACTGAATTTGCATTTGGTGTATGTTATGTAAATATCGAATGCTGCTGCATTTAGTTTGGCTAAGTGGGGAGCAAAGGAAGCGCCCTTAACTGTACCTTATATTTATACATAGCAATACTTTTCAAAGAGTGCGATTTCTTAAAAGTTTCATTTCAGCACATAACACATTTAAAAGGTTTGTTCGTAAAGCTTGTACACATTTGCTATAAAAGTGAATAACCTATGAATGAAGTGTGTACATATGACATTTGTACGACCAGACGTCTATTAGTAATGTGAAAATATGTTGTTGCCTGTGTTTTCCTGATCAAATCTCTAACTTATAGCTACAAATCTTTTTCACTGTGTCATGTAGAGGCATTTGAACTGTACAGGTATGAAGCCCCCCTCCCCCACTCTTTCAGGGCGCTGTGTATTGTGATAATTACAGGAAATGATGTCACAACCTTATCTGACCTCTGTAGTTAGCAGGAAAGGCTCTGTTTTCAGGCCTATGCCAGTATGATTTTCTGTGTTGGATCTTGATGAGTATTACATCTAGTCACGTAAATAGGTTTCTATGCACCTCGTGTCCTGGGTTTCCATTAAATCCTTTCCTTGGTGCATGTTAGTAATGAAACATGCGCATGTTATAACATACTTCAGTGGATTAAAGAAGCACGGCTGATATCCGTATGTTACCTTCAAGTCACTGGTTCAGAATGATTGTCACATGTTCAACTCAGGCTTTCATCCTTCCAAAGTCAATGCAGTTAGTGCTAGTCTAAGTTGGCTGGAAATAAGTCCTGACCAAAATACTCCACTTGAATTGCTTTGGATAAAAATGCTATATAAAGAGGACATACTTAATGGAACTTTCAAAGCCATAACCGAAGCATGTAGGGTCACCCTCAACTCATTCAAGGCATTCTCTCCTCTTTGAGGCCTGGCTACAGAGACCAAAGGGTATAAGCCGGGGGACCCTATGTCTCATGACGCTGATACCGTAAGTGTGCAGAGGTCACTGGCAAGATGGGAGTGGAAGAGAGCAGGCACCAACCCACTTTAGCTGTGATCCAAAAACACCCCACTCCAAGGGCTTGCAAGTCCCCTTGCAGGGTCCCAGCCAGTAGGGGGTAGCGCGAGGGTTGATTAAAACAAACATACCTTTTCCTGCCCGGTCCGGTCCTGCGTCGCATCCCTCCGAGTCCCAGGAAACAGGCAGCCTCTCTCCCCTCAGCCAATCACAACGCTGCAATGGCAGCATTGTGATTGAATGGGACACCGACTACACAGGCGTCTATAGAGAGGCTGTTTTCTCCATGTAGGCTGCATGCAGCCTACATGTGGAAAGCAGAGAGTGCCTAAGACTGGTTTGGTTTGGTCGGCCTTGTGTCCGACCAAACAGTCAGCGCCCTCAGAGTGGGCAAGCCACTCCTCCCCAGCCCTGGAGCCGGACTGCCCGCCCGCCCGCCCGCCCCTAATCAGACCTTTCTGCTTTCCCGCAGTGTGAGAAGCAGAAACATAAAATGGTATTCATAATATTCATAATACAATTTTATGTTTCTGCTTCTCGCACTGCGAGAAAGCAGTGGGGCGACGCTCCTCTGCCCACATTGAGGAGCCGCCCCTGGTCCCTGCACACCTCACCTCTACATAGTGAAGGGTGAGCTCCAGGCCCCGCACACTCAGCTTTCTGGGGAGGTAGAAAACAGGACAGATATGAAACAGTGAAGAGAAACAAAGCAGCTCTCCACTGAGTCCTGCATCACGAACTACGGGCGCCCTAGAATATGGCTTCGCTTGATGACGTCTGGTGCGGTCTCTAGACCCATCGTGAGCCCATTCACCCCTTTAAAGAGAGAAGCAGCTTCAGACTAAGGTGGAGGGAGCCAGGAAGGGCTCAGACTCTCTCCTCACCAGGCCCGGACTGGCCGTAGCGGGCACCAGGCATTTCCCTGGTGGGCCGCCAGGGTGGGGGCTGGTTTGGGGCACCTGGGGGCCGTTTTTGTTACAGGGCCGTTTTTGCTGCATAGCTGCAACATCACCGCTGTAACAAAATCGTCGGAAACTAGCACTGGCAAAGAGCTCGGTCGCACCCCCAAACCCCCGGGGAGCCGGCTGAGCACTTTGTCAGAGCCGGTGGTGGTTTGCCGTCCGGCCCTATTTGTCACCTAACCCAGCGATTCTTATTCTGTGGTTCGAGGATCCCTGGGGGTCCGCGAGTCATACTCAGGGGGGCCAAAACCATTTTACGAAATTAAATAATATAAAAAAATGATAACGTGTATGCAAATAAAGAAGCAAGATTCGAAATTTGAAAACTTTTCCTATATTTGATTCTGAATTAAAAAGAATCTTTCAATATTTGAGAACTTGTCTGGTGTATACTTGGCTTCAGATTTTTGTGTATTGTTTTGAGGTTCAAATCATAGACATGACTTAGACAAGGGGTCCCCAGCTTCCAATAATGACTCAGCGGGGGTCCCCAGATTCCTGTAATGATTCGGGGGGGGGTCCACAGAAGTCAAAAGGTTGAGAACCGCTGAGTCCTCATCCATCACCCACAATAGGGTCAAGGTGCGCAACGCCACGAGTGGTCCAAATGGGAAAGAACTTTCTTGACCTGCTACTAAACAGTTGAACATGTAAAACAGGAGACGTGATCTCAGGAACCGTCTGCAAAATGTCAGATAGTCAAAGGGAAGAGTCTTCACGGCAGGGTCCCGCCGGCAGGAAGCGCTGGATTCACGCCACCGAGCAGCAGAAACTGGATCTAAGCAGACAGAACGGTGACGGATATCCTGTCCGCCGAAATATAAATCTCATTCTATCCTGTGGTGTTTACATTTGAGCGGAAGGGATGCCCGTCACCGCTGTGATGGAGTAACCCATCCACCGAGATCTAAATCTGGCCCTTAGACTGCTAAAGAAAGCTCTCTCGCACTTGCGTTTGTGGTCATAAAAACAAAACACTCTTCAGGTCTTTCTCGGATTCTTGTGGTCGGGCTTTCCCAGGATACAAGAACAAACGCAGGTGCTACCACTTCAGGAAGCGCCTGGTTGAGGCTGGGCGCCAAGGCTCAACCAACAGTCATGTGCGTGAGGGCAACGTTGCCAAGAGAAAGTCCCAGGCTGGAGTCGCCGGTGCCAGCAGCGGAGAGTGCCATGTCCGGGTCCGTGCCTTGCGTCAGTAGAACATCAGCGCCCCAGAAGTCTCCAAGAGACTTCAGAAAGGACTGGCGTCTTGTCCTTCCCCCAAGAACTAAAGGGGCTCCACAGCTACCAGGTGCTAGGTCTGCTTGTAAACAGGCAACCTCTGGCTCCATGAGTTCCTGCAGAAGATCACACAGTTAGTGGTCAACAAGCCAGGGTCAGTCAGTCCTGCTCCAGAAGCCATCTTCGCTCATCCAGGTGATTGAGCAGGTAACAAGCTCTTGACAAGGGTGGAGGAGCTGACATTTGTGGGGGATTCAAACCCTAAAATAGACAATCGAGTGTTTGGCTGGTTGGTAACCTGCCCAACTACTCAGCAAATCATACCTAGGAATTTGCTTCCTCGTGTCCCTGATGTCTTTCCGAAATAACCTCCTTCACACTTCCTGTTTAACCGCCCAGCGACTCCTTTTTAGGTCAAACCTACCAGACCGCGGCAGCGGTCTACGACCGATTGTCAGCTGACCAGGAACGTATAGTGGGTCTAACTCGCGCCCCTTGCTTACCACTGGTTGTCATCATTGTGATTCTTTTCTACTTCCTTCTTCTTCAATAACTTGCCTTGTCCATCTTGTGTTTATTCCTCCCTTTAACACACCCTTTTACTTGTGTTCTTCCACTGCCCACTTTCAGCTGGAACTACTTTTTTGCTTAAACTCTCCTTGAGATTGCATGTGTTTTCCATGTGTCTCCCTTGTGCGCTCCTTTCTCCTCCTCTCACTCCTTAGTGCTCTCTCCAGTGCTTAATTTGAGCCTGTGGTTTCCGGTGCTTAGCACCCGCACTTAATCATGAACACGGGCGCTTGAGCACCAGTTCGGGACACATTCATTTTTGGTGGGTACAAGGAGATGAAGTGATTCCCCCAGAAAAAATTGATTCCCCATCTCCGAAGTCGGCAGCTCTTGTCATTCCGCCACATCCCCACCCCACTTCTAGGGTTTGTTGGTTCTTTGTCAGGCAGCACTTACAGGAGAAATGAGCTGGTCGAAGCTGCCTCCTGACGAGAGCCCCGGCACTTTTATTTTTAGAAATGAACCGCTGGCTCTCTCCCATCCATCTGCCTTTCTTCCCCCGTGCTGCTCTCTCTCATTTCTTTTTTCTTACACGAGTGCACATGTTTTCCAGCTGTCTCCTCAGTGTTGTTCTCTCTCGTTCATATGCTTTCTTCCCCCCCCCGGCTCTCGCTTGCCCATGTCCATCTCTTTACCCATCCAGTGCTCCCTGTAGCTCTCTCGCGCCCCTGTGCTCCTGTGGTGCTCTCATGTTCTCACTCTCTTTTGCTTCTATCCTACCCTCTGAATGATGCAACCTTTATACCGCCATTTTTTTCTTTAAAAAAGTATTATTTTGACAAAACTGGACCGTGATGCATTACTGTGCAGCACCACCAAAAGCAAAGTCAGTAGGGCTTAAAGGCAAGACTAATTGATTTTGCCAAAGCTTGTTAGGTTTTTACTCACATAGAAACTTGTGCATATGAGATGGAAGACTGACATAGACACTTGGTCCAGGGTGAGGGGATTTTCTTCTTGACATTAATATAGGGACTTTGTCTACTTTTGTTGTTTTAGATCTGAAATCAAACCGCAGCCGCCTGTAGGAGCTTTAGCCAATTATATCCATATATTTGGCTGTCAGTCAGCCTCTTCAGCCATTGGCTTACTTAGACCCGCCTCTTCCAGTCACTGGACCTGTCAGTCCTATGTTAGGTCAGCCCAGAGTCATATTTTTTGTCACTGTCATGCTATTGGCTGTTTGGGTACTGCTCCACCTCCTTTCATGCTATTGGCAGTTTGGCGTACTGCTCCGCCTCCTTTCATGCTATTGGCAGTTTGGCGTACTGCTCCGCCTCCTTTCATGCTATTGGCTGTTTGGGTACTGCTCCGCCTCCTTTCATGCTATTGGCTGTGTTATGTACTGCTCCGCCTCCTTTCATACTATTGGCAGTTTGGCGTACTGCTCCGCCTCCTTTCATGCTATTGGCTGTTTGACGTACTGCTCCGCCTTCTTTCATGCTATTGGCTGTTTGACGTACTGCTCCGCCTCCTTTCATGCTATTGGCTGTTTGGCGTACTGCTCCGCCCCCTCTGGAGTGCTTCCATTGCAATGCATGTGGACTACTTTGCGTGTCAAAAGTAGATTCAAACATTCCCCTTCCTCTCATACTCCATTCTTTAAATGCATTGTGTATATAAAACCCCCTTTTTTTTACTGCAACAGGCACTGCAGATACCACCACGACACCAACACTGTCACAATTACCACCACCACAGCAGTGGCGGCCGCCACAGGTAAGAGCAGTAGGGCGGGATAGGTGTCGGGGAACTCGACATAAGGGACACGATAAGTTAACTTAAAATAAAACCACTTACTTTGCGCTCACCGCATTGCGAAGTCGGCGATGGTTTTAGTTCTTTTTTATTTTAAGTTAACTTATCCCGTCGTATGTCGAGTTCCCTGGCTGTGATCTTTTTTTTCCGTCCTATGCAGTGCTGGAGTGAGATAAAAGGATAGAGCGCCTATCTGTCAGCCTCATGTGATCAACAAAACTCCAAAAGAGAAAAAACCTACATAGAGAGGCTTTGTGTCAGCCCTCCTCATCCATTGGTCTGTTCAAGTGCCATTCATATATTATCCCTCCTGCCCCAGCATACAGCATAGGGCAGGGGGTCCGCCCACTTCAGCTATTGGCTCTCTTACACTATGAGTGGCAGCTTTATGCCTGATCACTTGTGCACATCTGCGCTTCAGTGCAAGGGCTGGTGCACCAACACTTTTTTCTTTCCACGTTGGCTTTCTTCACTTTGAGCGGCTGCACAAAGCCTGTTCACGCTGTGAACATCCACCTAAAAGTAGTCCCTCTTCTAATGGCGAGTTGGGTGTCCATTTGCTTTCGTTGTGGATTTAAAGTGGGTAAAGGGGCATTTCAACCCTGTAGCTTCATGTGATTTGATTGCTTGCTCAAGTGGGGATTTATTCTTGTCTCTTTCAAAAATAATAATAAAATAGACGGTGCAACTGAAAGGCTTGTTATTTAAAAAGCATCACTGGTAACACTGCCACATTAGAGAATATTTTTATTGGTAAGAAATATTTAGTGCAAGCACATGGTGGCCTTGTTCTGGTGGTTGCATGTTTTCTTTTTTCGATTTATTTTTGTGTCATATGCTTGCAATAAAAAATAAAACGCAATCCATTACACTAGCTTGCCATGGCCAAACCTTACTTGCCAGTGCTTGTTTTCTATGCAGTGTTACCGTACATAAAATTGAAAGGCCTGTTGTATATTTTCAGTCCCTGCAGAGGTACAGTGATGCAGTAAGATTGGAGGCTGAAGTTGCCAACAGTCAGTTTTTATTATTCCCTGCAGTATATTCCAATGCAGCCATAAATGGCTTTGCCAATGCTTGCTCAAGATTTGTAAACTGATGCCCCTGCAAGAGAAACCAATGTTATATCCAAGTGCAGCAATAAATGGCTTTGCCAATGCTTGTCTAAGCTTTGTAAACAGATTCCACTGCAAGAGAAACCAATGATATATCTTAGTGCAGCAATAAATGGCTTTGCCAATGCTTTTCCAGCCTTGTAAACAGATGCCACTGCAGGACAAACCAATCTTATATTCAAGTACGGTAATAAATGGCTTTGCCAATGCTTGTCTGAGCCTTGTAAACTGATGCCACTGCAAGACAAGCCAATGATATATCCCAGTGCGGCATAAATGACTTTACCAATGCTTGTCTGAGCCTTGTAAACCGATGCCACTGCAAGAGAAACCAATGTTATATCCAAGCATGGCAATAAATGGCTTTGCCAATGCTTGTCTGAGCCTTGTAAACTGATGCCACAGCAAGAGAAACCAATGTCATATCCAAGCATGGCAATAAATGGCTTTGCCAATGCTTGTCTGAGCCTTGTAAACCGATGCCACTGCAAGAGAAACCAATGTTATATCCAAGCATGGCAATAAATGGCTTTGCCAATGCTTGTCTGAGCCTTGTAAACTGATGCCACTGCAAGACAAGCCGATGCTATATCCCAGTGCTGCATAAATGGCTTTGCCAATGCTTGTCCAAGCTTTGTGAATCGATGCCACTGCAAGATAAACCAATGTTATATCCAAGCATGGCAATAAATGGCTTTGCCAATGCTTCTTCGAGCTTTCTAAACTGATATTGCTGCAAGAGAAACCAATGATATATCCCAGTGCGGCATAAATGGCTTTGCCAATGCTTGTCCAAGCTTTGTAAACTGATGCCACTGCAAGATACACCAATGATATATCCCAGTGCGGCATAAATGGCTTTACCAATGCTTGTCCAAGCTTTGTAAACTGATGCCACTGCAAGATACTCCAATGATATATCCCAGTGCGGCATAAATGGCTTTGCCAATGCTTGTCCAAGCTTTGTAAACTGATGCCACTGCAAGATACTCCAATGATATATCCCAGTGCGGCATAAATGGCTTTACCAATGCTTGTCTGAGCCTTGTAAACCGATGCCACCGCAAGAGAAACCAATGTTATATCCAAGCATGGCAATAAATGGCTTTGCCTATGCTTGTCTGGGCCTTGTAAACCGATGCCACTGCAAGATAAACCAATGCTATATCCAAGCATGGCAATAAATGGCTTTGCCAATGCTTGTCTGAGCCTTGTAAGCTGATGCCGCAGCAAGAGAAACCAATGTTATATCCAAGCATGGCAATAAATGGCTTTGCCAATGCTTGTCTGAGCCTTGTAAACCGATGCCACTGCAAGAGAAACCAATGTTATATCCAAGCATGGCAATAAATGGCTTTGCCAATGCTTGTCTGAGCCTTGTAAGCTGATGCCGCAGCAAGAGAAACCAATGTTATATCCAAGCATGGCAATAAATGGCTTTGCCAATGCTTGTCTGAGCCTTGTAAGCTGATGCCGCAGCAAGAGAAACCAATGTTATATCCAAGCATGGCAATAAATGGCTTTGCCAATGCTTGTTCGAGCTTTCTAAACTGATATTGCTGCAAGAGAAACCAATGATATATCCCAGTGCGGCATAAATGGCTTTGCCAATGCTTGTCCAAGCTTTGTAAACTGATGCCACTGCAAGATACACGAATGATATATCCCAGTGCGGCATAAATGGCTTTGCCAATGCTTGTCCAAGCTTTGTAAACTGATGCCACTGCAAGAGAAACCAATGATATATCCCAGTGCGGCATAAATGGCTTTGCCAATGCTTGTCTGAGCCTTGTAAGCTGATGCCACTGCAAGATAAACCAATGTTATATCCAAGCATGGCAATAAATGGCTTTGCCAATGCTTGTCTGAGCCTCGTAAACCGATGCCACAGCAAGAGAAACCAATGTTATATCCAAGCATGGCAATAAATGGCTTTGCCAATGCTTGTCTGAGCCTTGTAAACTGATGCCACTGCAAGATACTCCAATGATATATCCCAGTGCGGCATAAATGGCTTTGCCAATGCTTGTCCAAGCTTTGTAAACTGATGCCACTGCAAGATACTCCAATGATATATCCCAGTGCGGCATAAATGGCTTTGCCAATGCTTGTCCAAGCTTTGTAAACTGATGCCACTGCAAGATACTCCAATGATATATCCCAGTGCGGCATAAATGGCTTTGCCAATGCTTGTCTGAGCCTTGTAAGCTGATGCCACTGCAAGATAAACCAATGTTATATCCAAGCATGGCAATAAATGGCTTTGCCAATGCTTGTCTGAGCCTCGTAAACCGATGCCACAGCAAGAGAAACCAATGTTATATCCAAGCATGGCAATAAATGGCTTTGCCAATGCTTGTCTGAGCCTTGTAAACTGATGCCACTGCAAGATACTCCAATGATATATCCCAGTGCGGCATAAATGGCTTTGCCAATGCTTGTCCAAGCTTTGTAAACTGATGCCACTGCAAGATACTCCAATGATATATCCCAGTGCGGCATAAATGGCTTTGCCAATGCTTGTCCAAGCTTTGTAAACTGATGCCACTGCAAGATACTCCAATGATATATCCCAGTGCGGCATAAATGGCTTTGCCAATGCTTGTCTGAGCCTTGTAAGCTGATGCCACTGCAAGATAAACCAATGTTATATCCAAGCATGGCAATAAATGGCTTTGCCAATGCTTGTCTGAGCCTCGTAAACCGATGCCACAGCAAGAGAAACCAATGTTATATCCAAGCATGGCAATAAATGCCTTTGCCAATGCTTGTCTGAGCCTTGTAAACTGATGCCACTGCAAGATACTCCAATGATATATCCCAGTGCGGCATAAATGGCTTTGCCAATGCTTGTCCAAGCTTTGTAAACTGATGCCACTGCAAGATACTCCAATGATATATCCCAGTGCGGCATAAATGGCTTTGCCAATGCTTGTCCAAGCTTTGTAAACTGATGCCACTGCAAGATACTCCAATGATATATCCCAGTGCGGCATAAATGGCTTTGCCAATGCTTGTCTGAGCCTTGTAAGCTGATGCCACTGCAAGATAAACCAATGTTATATCCAAGCATGGCAATAAATGGCTTTGCCAATGCTTGTCCGAGCCTTGTAAACTGATGCCACTGCAAGACAAAACAATGTTATATTCAAGTGTGGTAATAAATGGCTTTGCCAATGCTTGTCCGAGCCTTGTAAACTGATGCCGCAGCAAGAGAAACCAATGTCATATCCAAGCATGGCAATAAATGGCTTTGCCAATGCTTGTCTGAGCCTTGTAAACCGATGCCACTGCAAGATAAACCAATGCTATATCCAAGCATGGCAATAAATGGCTTTGCCAATGCTTGTCCGAGCCTTGTAAACTGATGCCACTGCAAGACAAGCCGATGTTATATCCCAGTACGGCCTAAATGACTTTACCAATGCTTGTTCGAGCTTTGTAAACTGATGTCACTGCAAGACACATCAATGTTTTATCCAAGTGGAGTCATAAATGGCTTTGCCAATGCTTGTCCAAGCTTTGTAAATTGATGCCACTGCAAGAGAAACCAATGTTTTATCCAAGTGCGGCATAAATGGCTTTGCCAATGCTTGTTCGAGCTTTGCCGCTACAATGCGGCAGGTGGACGCTTTTACCTTTTTTTTGGGGGGGGGGGGGGTGCCCCCGCGTCTGCAGGTTTATCAGGGTCTCTGGCACGATCAGATCCTGCGCCGCATCTTTTTCTGTATAATTCTGACTTTGCCGCTCTTGCCACACAATCCATCATCCGCCGCAGACCCGGAGTCAAACAATGTATCTCTAACAGATCTAAAGATACTGAAACCGGGGTCACGTGATCGCGCGGAGGGGGGCCCTTGGCCAAGGATGACGGGTCCCTGTAGGTTCCTTGTTGCTTAGCTGGGTGTTAAGCTGGCACTGATGGGTGAACCCTGTGCCCGGGCGGTACTGGCACGCGCACAGCTGAGAAAGAATGAACTTGCACCCATAAGCTGCCTTCGCCTCTTAAATGCCCGTTTCTCGCGCATCATTTGTCCCCCCCCCCCTGTTGGGTCATTCCGGTGCCCCCGCGCGTAATGCAGTGTTCTTGGGCAGCACCAGGGCTTGGTGTGCAAGACAAATAAACAATTAAAAAAAATTAGAGTAAGGGGCTGCAAAATATATAGCGGATGAGAGGGCTCAAAATCCGTGTGCTGGCCGGGCCCCCAGGGGCCCCTTGTTATGAGTGTAAGGCCGGTGGGGTGCGAGCCTCCCTTGGGCCCCCCTGCAATGTACACAGAGGGGCCCCAGCTGCAGATTTAAGAAACAGCTCTCAGACCTAAGTACTGGGCGGAGGGGGCCCCTGCAGCTCAGGGCCCTCCAGCACCGCGGGGGATGCGGGGGCCTGTGTTACGCCCCTGGGCCGATGCGTGCCACCCCCGGTGCTCGGGCCACACACCCGACACTGCCCGAACCGTGACTGCGAGGCCGCGAGGGTCTGTGCCACATGAGGGCCGATCCGTGCCACCCCCGGGGCCCGAGTCACGGCTGCGAGGCCGCGAGGGTCTGGCTGCCACGTGGGGCCACAGAGGGCAGATCTGTGCCACCCTCGCTACCCTCACACTGCCCGCAGGGTGCTCTGGCGTCTCACCCTGCAGGCTGGGGCTTCTTTGCCATCTGTATCGGCACGGGCAGCTGGTGAAGAAGGGTTCAGTTAAGTGCACACAGAGCTTCCCTGACTGCACTGGCGGGGCAGTGACCCGGGAGATGCTGAATCAATCAAGCATTCACCCCCAGTCACAGATCTGGGTTTAATCCATCACCGTTCTTTAGCCCACTCTGCCACCCCAGTTCAGACATGGCTATATGCAAATCAGTCTGACCCTGTGCCTCATGGGAACAGTACAGCCCGAACTGCCAAGCCATGTCTTCCCTGGACCGGAAACAAGTTTCACCCCTCATCAGTCAGGCTAGCTTGACTCCAGTGGCAAACTGAGCTTGGAACCCACGGCTGGGCAAACCCGGCGCACTTAGGACGAGAAACCAAGACACAAATGTTGGAGCAAATGCAGAGGAAATCAAACAGTCACCCCCAATCAAGAGATCTGGGTTTAATCCATCGTTCTTTTGCTCACCACGCCACCCCAGTTTAGACCCAGCCATATGCAAATCAGTCTTGACCCTGTGCCTCATGGGAACAGTCCAGCCCAAAACTGCCAAGTTAGGTCCTCCCTGGACCGCAACAAGCTTCCGAGGACCGGTTTCGGGTCCCTTGCTCGATTTACCACCAGAATCAAGCTAGCCCGACTGATAAGGGGTGAAACACAGAAACCGGTCCTCGGAAGCTTGTTTCCGGTCCAGGGAAGGCATGGCTTGGCAGTTCGGTCTGGACTGTTCCCATGAGGCACAGGGTCACGACTGATTTGCATATGGCCAGGTCTAAACTGAAATAGCGTGTCATGCAAAAAAATATTGATTTAACCCAGAACTGTGCTTGGGGGGGTAAATGTTCGATTGACTCAGCAATCGTCCATCATCTGTTGTAGAGGGCTGTCTGTGCCCCCTGGTGCCCTCTTCCAGGTGGGCTGGGCCCGAGCCAGGTGCCTGGATCGCAGGAGGGAGGAAAGGGTCCAGCAGCAGACATCCAGGAAGGAAGTCCGCCCCTGTTTCAGCATCACAGGATGTGTGCCATGAGGTTGGGCAGGAAGAAAGAATAAGCATTGGCAAAGCCAGTGGATCTTGTCTGTTAAAGGCAGGGTTATCATCTTTGTCACTGCTTTTTGCCAATCACGTTTGACGCATCCGTAGAGGCGCACGCGCAGCAGGCAGTCATCAGCGGTGGTCCTGTACAGAGTTGCAAGATGGCCACCAATGCACACTCGTGTTGTGACACGTGCATGCGTGCTCTTGCGTCACGGCGCCTGGCGGCCTTGTTTAGTTTTCATTCTAACATGGCGCACGGCCATGTCAGAACAATACATTAAAATGTAAACAAAATGAAAAGCAGAAATGGAAAGAAGGAAGCGAGGGACTGGGAACAATGGGTCATCAGTAAAATAAGAATAAAACACACTTGGTGTGGAGGGGTGGGGAGCATCAGGGAATGGTGGAGGCAGGCGGGCTCATGAGGAGGCAAAGGAAAAAGCAGGAGGGAGAGAGAGTAAAGTAACACATGCACACACTCAGTCTGACTGAGATCCTGCTAATCAGGACCCCAGTTAGGTGCTTTCTCCTCTACGTTGATTGCATGTACTTTAAGTACACTACAGATTGGATTCTGGGGCACCCTTATAAGTCCCTAGTATATGGTATGGGAAACAACCCTTACAACGCAACTTTTACAACGCACTACCTTTACAACTAAACTTTTACAACGCAACATCCATTACAACGCATGCCATTACAACGCATGTCACTACAATGCATACCACTACAACGCATGTCATTACAACGCAGTCATTACAACGCATACCATTACAACGCATACCTACACTATGCAACACTTACCCTACTGTTGCACCCCCTGGTGTTAGAATAGTAATTTGTACCCATACACTATCCAATACTTACCCTACTGTTGCACCCCCTGGTGTTAGAATAGTAATTTTTACCCCTACACTATCCAATACTTACCCTATTGTTGCACCCCCTGGTGTTAGAATAGTAATTTTTACCCCTACACTATTCAACACTTACCCTACTGTTGCACCCCCTGGTGTTAGAATAGTAATTTTTACCCCTACACTATCCAACACTTACCCTACTGTTGCACCCCCTGGTGTTAGAATAGTAATTTTAACCCCTACACTATCCAACACTTACCCTACTGTTGCACCCCCTGGTGTTAGAATAGTAATTTTTACCCCTACACTATCCAATACTTACCCTACTGTTGCACCCCCTGGTGTTAGAATAGTAATTTTTACCCCTACACTATCCAATACTTACCCTACTGTTGCACCCCCTGGTGTTAGAATAGTAATTTTTACCCCTACACTATCCAACACTTACCCTACTGTTGCACCCCCTGGAGTTAGAATAGTATTTTTTACCCCTACACTATACATGCTATGTAATTGTATACTTTGTAATGGTATGCGTTGTAAATGCAGTATGCGTTGTAGTGGAATGCGTTGTAAAGGTAGTTTCAAAGAATTCGTTGTAATGGCATGCTTGTAATGGAATGCATTGTAATGGATGTTGCGGTGTAAAAAATGTGTTGTAAAGGTAGGCATTGTAAAAGTATGCGTTGTAACGACATACATCCATATGGTATACTATGTATCTAGTGCATAGGTACGCCAGAGGCCTCTCAGGGGCTGCAGCATGTATTATGCCACCCCTGAGAGGCCACTGAAATTGACACCACAGGTCTGCTGCTGCAGCCTGGGTAAGGTGGTGTGTGCACCCCTATCTGAGACATAGGTTCACTATATCTCCCTTATATCACTACACATACAAACCTATCAGTCACCCCTATGGCAGGCCTTATCAATCCTGAAGGACAGGGTGCTGGGTTTGTGTGAGAGAGTGCCCAAGCATGAGCAGGGCACCTCTGCAGCCTTCGGAATCTACCCTCCAGGGTTGTTAGTGATGCAGCCAGACCATATACTCTTAAGTGCATTATAACCTAGCGGTAAATGCTAACTTTAAAACTGCTGCACAGAAACACGTTGTGTTTGGTGTCAAACATCTTGGAATCAAACATTCCCACCAGTAACTGGTGTGGGAGGTATGATCCCTCCATGGAAGAACTACTAAATGTGGGGCACCGGTCTACCCGGTACCAGCTTTCTTGACCCTGGCATCACAAGATGGATGCTGCCAGCCACAGACACGATTCTGCCCTCCTGCTGCTGGATGAAACTCTGGCAGGGGATGCTGGACAATAGGTTTCCTGTCGCAGAGAGACGTGACCACCTCCCAGACAGGCTTTAGTGTATTGGGGCTGGGTGGGGGCACTCTGAGAGTGTTTGAAGGCTGCACTGGGAGCACATTTGGTGTCCCTGTGCATAGTCCAGTTCAAACCGGTTGCAGATGCCATTGGCTCCTGCTCTGGCGCGAAACTGGACAAAGGACATGGGTGTACCCTCCCCTCTGCCCTGACCCTCCCATAGGTGGGTCCCCAGAGTGTGTCCCACCCCTTCCTTGGGTATAAAATAGGAACCCCTGACTACGGGACTTTAGATTTATCTGGACGAAACTCTGCTACAGAAACCAAGTATCCTTCGACAATCTATGCTTTGCTGGACAACTGAAGAATCTCCCTTGGAGTAAAGGAGTTACTCCCCTGCAAGGTAGGCACCAAGACGCATCTGACCGGTTTGCATCTCCTGAGCTCCTGAGGACTCTAAAGAATTTTGCAGCACAGGAGGTGGGTTTCCAAGTGTCCCTGAGGACGACTAGTGCTCTCTGCAAACCTGAGACCTGTATCTCTCGTGGGGGCCCTGCAACCCGAACTCCTGGGCACCATGTCCATTTGCAGAAGCATCTGCTTTCCGACGACCCCTAAAGCTGTGCTTTGGGCTTTTTTGTAGTCCTGACCCTGAGCAGCGTTTGCACTGAAGATCACCGGCCTACAAGCCACAAGTGTTCCGTGGGCTGGTATTTTGTGATTCCTCTCGAGGTCCCTTCAGGATCACTGGTCCGTTGGCCTGTGGGTCCCTCTGAAGTTAACATTTACTTTCCTTGGGCTTTCCTGGTTGCTCCAGATGTACCCTGACTCTCCATCACTTGGAGAGTCCCCAGGACCTTGCTGGTCCTCACCGAAGCATCTTTCCTCTGACCGTGTGGGTTGCAGTTGCCAATGCTTGTTGGTGTTCAATCCGGACACTGACCCCCCAGCACTCGACATCCTTCATGGGACAGCTCGCCTGCAGACTGTGGTTGTTCTCAACATCTCTTGGTCCCCGTGGCTGCAGAGTCAAGCTTCACCTCTTCTCATCTGAAGCACCCGACATCGGTGGGCATTCGTCTACCGAGCCCCAGGTCACTGGCAAGTGACCCAGACTCTCTCCCCTCTGCTTTCCGGTTCTCCTCACCTTGAATCCAGGCTTGGATTCCACCGGACACTTTTCCTCTTCACGGCAGCAGCACTTTGCAGCATCACGCCATTGAAAATGACGAAGATTCCCGACACCATTTGACACCTATGCACCCTGCTTCCCTTCGTTAGGTAACACGAGTACTCCGGTACTCACAAGGGTGCTGGCCTTCGAACCTTCTATGTTTGAAAGGGTTTGATCAAAGTCCTCTTCTAGGTGTCCTCACTCTTTAAAATTCCAACCCAGACTTTCCTAGAGTTGTACGGAGCGCCCGCCTGTGTTCTGACCCTGCACGCGTCCCCCGTGGGTTTCCTGTGTCACTCCTGTGGGTGGTTCCTTGGGGTCCTAGCGATTCTACGTGCTCTAAGCACTGAGTCTAGTCATGTTGTGGTTGTTATACCACTTTCTTAGTATATGGTTCGGTCTCCCCCTGGAGCCCGCTGTGTATTGCGCTATTTACTGTTGTTCTAGTGCTTTAATATTGTGTATCTTGTGCTTTAATCTCATAAAGAGATTAGTAGAGAGCGTTTAAAAAAAATACATATATTTTATATATATACCTGGTGTGGTTGTCCTTTCATTTGGTCATTCACAAGATTATAGACTGGTAACACAAGCTGCTTTACATTCCTCCCAGACTTAGCCTGAAGGCTGCTCTCCACAGCTACCACTAGGATTGCTTTCAATAAAGGTTGTCTTTAACCTACCACCTCTAAGGGGTCGTTTGGACTGGTGCAAGGTGCCCACTAGAATAGTGGACATCATATGCCAGGCCAACCTCTCACACAATCCTTTGAAGCACTGTAGGGCAATTCAGTGACAACTTTCCATGCTACACAATGCCCCTCCACACAATACCCCTCAAGACCACAAACTGCCACTCCATGCTGCACACAATGCCCCTGCACTCCACTCCGTGCCACTACACAGCTGGCGGCAGTGCTGGGCACATGTTGTGCAGGGTCCGTGCACTGCTGGTCACACTGGGTCACTGCACAGCTGGCCGGTAACAGTGATGCTGGTTACATTGTGTCCGGCACAGAGTGACTGCACGTTACACAAACAAGCATTGCTACAGTGTGACCGGGTCGTAGACGAAGACAAGAGGGCGCTCCCAGGGTCACCTCGGCCCTGTGTGACCTTTGCAGCCAGACATGTTCACCCTCTCCGTGTCCTATCACGTGAGATAAGGGCAGGCGCGCAACACCCATTGGACTCATCGGGCTTCAGAAACCCCTCCCCCCCCCGTCCCCCCTTCGTGTGTGGCAGCCCGGGATGAGACAGATCCCGGGCACACACAGAGCCGCACCCGAACGTTTCACAGGTCTTTAAAAGACCATTTAAATGTTAATGAGGCCTTGCAGTTGTTTCACCCCTTCTAAGAGCCCCTGCAGCTCCACTCTGCCTACTGTTTAAAGGTTCATCCCACCCCCGAAATTTTTTCTTAGCCCCCCCCCCTCCCCCGAAATGCGGCTCTAGTTGCGCCTCTGGAAAAGGGCGTGTGTACAGCTCACACGTGCTTTCCAGGCGCGAGTCTTGAAAGATGCCCCCGAGTGAGAAACTCTTTACACCTGCTTTTAAATGCACCGAAGCCCCCTCCCCTGCTCGCGAGGGGTAACGAGGGGGGCTGCACAGCTCGTACCCCCCAGTCTGGGTCTGTTCTGTAAAATCCATTCAATGCATAAAGCTTTCATGCATCGAAATAGGTGAAGGCAAAATGCCAAGTCAACAGTCCCCCCCCCCCCCCCCCGCCCCCCCTCGGCACGAGTGATGCAGCGCTAAGATCTATACATTCACGCGCTACCTGCATGAACTTCCTGTCAGCGTGAGTGAATGGAAGCAGCGCTGCGCAGGCGGGATGCGCAGGGAGGCGCTAGTGAGCTGTGCCGGGCTCCCCTGGGAAGAAAGCGAGGACCTGGGACAGCTGTGATGTCTCTCGAGTTACGGGCTGTCTCTATACTTCCTGTGATCCTCGCCAACTCCAGGCCGAGGCTACGCCCCCAGGGCGGCGAAGTCAAATGTGCCCTGTACATACACCACAGGATAAGAGCCCAGCAGGGTGCTGTAAATGTGTGTAAATGTGCAATATTGCCACGGCTTCAATGCGCTGCAAGCAGTTATCAAAATGAAACCGCAGTGATTAATAAGCACCCCGAAGGTGTCAGAGCGCTTTACAATAGAACCAGCTACATCACATAAGGACTCCAGAGCACACGAGTTACACAAAAGAGACAAAACAGATGAACTCTGAAATCACATCAGAATGGGAGTAAGTACATACGTCTACTACAGACACTAGCGGTTAGACTCAATCCCAGGTCTAGTGAGCGCTAATAGAATCCCTGGACCTGTCCACTCGCCCCCCCCCCCTCAATACACTCCCATTCACACAGCGCACGCCGCCTCTGAGGCGCCCCCGCCTCTAGCGTGCACGCTCCTCAACGGCAGATCAGCAGCACAGCACGCCGGCGATATTGCTGAAGTGATACTCACAAAAGATTTAGACATCGCATTCCTCACAGAATCCTGCCTCAATGACCACTCTACCCCATCCTAGACCTCCTCACCCCCCCCCAGGCTACAACAACACCAGACACAACAGACCGATCAAAACTGGTGGCGGCCTTGCTAGCATCCTTAAAGAAGGAATACAGCTGACCAGATTAAAATCCACCGAATACCTGACTCTGGAGTACCTAGGTGTTGAATTTACAGCCAAAGGCTCCACGCCCATCAAATTTCACACCATCTATCACCCTCCGGGGGATCATACCCTCTTCACGGAAGAACTAACCGACCTGATAACTCGTTTCTCCCTCACTGACACGGAAGACGTGTTCCTGGGGGGACTTCAATATCCACTGGAACAGCCCAGATGACACCACTGCACAGAACCTCTCCAACCTGCTTGAAATAATCAGCCTCAAACAAGTCTGCAATGACCCAACTCACATCAAAGGAGCAACTCTGGATACGATCATCACCAAAAATGAGCTGGTCTCCTTGAGATCGATCTCTCCCATTGACTGGTCCGACCATCACCTCATACGGTTTAATATTGACGCGCATGTCAGAAACCAACCATCATGACCTGACAAACCTAAGCACTGGACCAGGAGCATCAAAGGAGTCCCCATAACTGAACTAGAATCCAGGATTCATGACCTTCTACAACCTCAGTCTTCCACTATGACGAGCGACAAACTCACAACCAACTTTAATTCCACAATGACAGAGGTATTAGACCAAGTAGCTCCACTCAAACACAAACATCTGAGATCTACCAAATCTAAATCTTGGGTCAATGTGGATCTTAATAACGAAAGAAGACAACTCAGACAATCAGAACGGACTTGGAGACTTAACCCTTCGACTCTACCTAGCACAACTGCGTTCAACCCGGTCGGCCTATAAAAAACACATTTTTAGAGAAAAGGCTCTTTCTTCCACACCCAACGATACCAGGCAAAGAATAGACCAAGATATCTCTTCAACATAGTCAAAAGTCAAACAAACAGCACACCCCCACAAGAAATAAATGCCACCAAAGATCGATGCAAAGAAATCGCCAGCTTCTTCACTAATAAAGTCACAAAAATGGAGCAATCCTTCACCCTAACCGTAAATCCTCCCTCCCTTGCAACCTGCCCCCCGTTAACCATCCCAGACCACACAGATCGAAATCCTACCTCGGACAATCAGACCCGCCTCCAACTGAAAAATGACGGTAATTGGTCGAACTTCGAACCCATGTCGGTAACCGAAGTCTTACATATAATTGCAAGCTTGAAACCATCTTCCCACACTATGGACCCCGTCCCATCCACAGTAGTGAAAAAAACTCAACCACATCATTGCTCCTGTCTGGACAAAAATCATCAACTCCTCTCTCACATCAGGTTGTGTCCCAGACTCCCTTCAACTAGGACAAATAACACCTTTACTCAAGAAACCAGGGGCCGACCCCAACGAGCTCAACAACCTCAGACCTATCTCCAGCCCCGTTCCTAGCTAAAATATTGGGGACGTGCGTTCTACAGCAATTTAACAAACATATTGACAACTTCAACCTCCTCAACACCTTTCAGGCAGGTTTTAGGAAAGGTTGTAGCACCGAAACAGCGATGCTCAATGTTGCAGATGATATCCACAGAGCCTTAGACGAAGGTGCAGCCTGCCTCCTCATCCTTATTAACTTATCAGCGGCATTTGACACAGTAAACCATCGAGCTCTACTTGAGACTCTGAAGAGGCGCTCTTGCATTCATGGCACAGTACTAGAATGGTTCACTTTCTTCCTTCAGCATGGTAAGCAACAGATTAAAATCAACTCCTGCCTCTCTGTACCAACACGAGTCAAACTTGGAGTCCCGTAAGGATCGATCCTCTCACCATCCCTCTTCAATCTCTTTATGGAACCCCTTGCAATTATTTTGAAACAAGCAGGGGTTCATTACCACCTATATGCTGATGACACACAAATATACTACAAAATCAAATCGCCCAGTGACGTCCGACACCTCAATGTCACGCTTACCAAGATCCGAACCTGGTTTAACGCAAACCACTTAAAACTGAACTCGGACAAAACAGAATTAATACTGTTCTCTCCGAAAAGTAGCCACCAATCAACTCAAGTCTGGCTCAAGGAGCTTGATGCTCTACACTGCCCCCTCGTCCTATCTGACTCAGTTAAGTCACGAGGAATCACCTTGGACAAGAACCTATCAATGAAGGAGCACATAAAGAACTCTGCAAAAAGTGCGCTCTACTCCCTAAAACACCTCAAGAAAATTAAACCTTTCATTCCTCAAGATGATTTCAAGGCAATAGTGCAATCCCCAGTCCTTTCTAAACTGGACTATGGGAACGCCATCCTAACAGAGACACCAAAAGCCCACCTAGAACCACTTAGGTCAATCCTTAACATGGCAGCTCGACTCATAACTGATGTAAAAAGATTTGAACACATCACACCAACCCTCAACGCACTCAACTGGCTTCCCATGGAAGGCAGATGCATTTACAAACTGGCCTGCATCACACACAAGGCCCTTCACGCCCATTCCCCCGACTACCTTAACAGCAACTGGTAAAAGCAGGAAAATCCAGAACTCTGAGAAGCACCAACTCACTTCTTCTCATCCCTCCGAAATTGAAAAGGAAAACGACCCAGTGTCGATCCTTCTCTGGCAACGGACCCAGGATGTGAAACGCACACCAGATTGACCTCAGATGCAACCTCTCCTTCTCTTGCTTCAAAAAAGACCTAAAATTCTTTCTTCTCAACCAATACTTTACCGACCAAGGCAACCGTCCCAGGCATCAATAACAGAGTAGACTCCCGCTCACTTTGACCTTCAAAGATGGTGGTTCTCTGACTGTATCAACCACCTGAGTCCTTGTCTCCTCTCTGGATACATAAGTACTATGTCTTTGCTTGTGTCGTTATGCATCCTCATGTACAGCGATGTGTTGTAACTCCTTTTCTTTTCCTTTGTGTATGTAAAGCGCTCTGATACCCACGAGTCTAGCTAGCGCTATATAAAACTTTATAAAAAATACATTAAAAAACATATATACAAGTTTCAAATTCACTCAAGGTTACATTTTAACCCCATCGCTGCTGCAGCAATTCCCCTCCTGTGCTGCAGATCCTTCATTCGCACTGTTCATGACGAGCTCAGCTCGTCTTCAGCACAGCTCAACCGTGCCCCATGACGAGCTGAGCTCGTCATGAGCAGCGAAGGGGTTAAGAAAAGTTGAAGCGATTAGGGTTGGACAAATATTTATTAGATATTTACACAACATGATCTCCTTGCCACTGCTGGGGTTCTTGCTGTGCACGTTCCATCATGAAGAGCATGATCTCCTCGCCTTCGTTGAGGTTCATGCCATGCTCGTTCAGCTCGTGAAAAGCCTGCTCTTCTCGCCATCGCTGGGGTTCTTGCGGTGCTCGTTCAGCCAGTAAAGAGCATGATCTCCTCGACATCGCTGGGGTTCATGCCGTGCTCGTTCAGCCCGTGAAGAGCATGATCTCCTCGCCATTGCTGGGGTTCTTGTGGTGCTCGTTCAGCCCGTGAAGAGCATGATCTCCACGCCATCGCTGGGGTTCTTGTGGTGCTCGTTCAGCCCATGAAGAGCGTGAGCTCCTCGCCATCGCTGGGGTTCTTGTGGTGCTCGTTCAGCCCGTGAAGAGCATGATCTCCTCGCCATCGCTGGGGTTCTTGTGGTGCTCGTTCAGCCCGTGAAGAGCATGATCTCCTCGCCACTGCTGGGGTTCTTGCGGTGTTCGTTTAGCCATGAAGAGCATGATCTCCTCGACATCGCTGGGGTTCTTGCGGTGCTCGTTCAGCCAGTAAAGAGCATGATCTCCTCGACATCGCTGGGGTTCTTGCCGTGCTCGTTCAGCCCGTGAAGAGCATGATCTCCTCGCCATAGCTGGGGTTCATGCCGTGCTCGTTCAGCCTGTGAAGAGCATGATCTCCTCTCCATCGCTGGGGTTCCTGCGGTGCTCGTTCAGCCAGTGAAGAGCATGATCTTCTCACTATTATTGGGGTTCTTGCTGTGCTCGTTCAGCCTGTGAAGAGCATGATCTCCTCGCCATCGCTGGGGTTCCTGCGGTGCTCGTTCAGCCCGTGAAGAGCATGGTCTTCTCACTATTATTGGGGTTCTTGCTGTGCTCGTTCAGCCGTGAAGAGCATGATCTCCTCGCCATCGCTGGGGTTCCTGCGGTGCTCATTCAGCTTTGAAGAGCATGATCTCCTCGCCATCGCTGGGGTTCCTGCCGTGCTCGTTCAGCCGTGAAGAGCATGATCTCCTCGCCATCGCTGGGGTTCCTGCGGTGCTCGTTCAGCCGTGAAGAGCATGATCTCCTTGCCATCGCTGGGGTTCATGCCGTGCTCGTTCAGCCCATGAAGAGCATGATCTCCTCGCCATCACTGGGGTTCTTGCGGTGCTCGTTCAGCCCGTGAAGAGCATGATCTCCTCGCCATCACTGGGGTTCTTTCGGTGTTCGTTCAGCCCGTGAAAAGCATGATCTCCTCGCCTTCGTTGAGGTTCTTGCCGTGCTCGTTCAGCCATGAAGAGCATGATCTCCTCGCCATTGCTGGGGTTCATGCCGTGCTCGTTCAGCCCGTGAAGAGCATGAGCTCCTCGCCATCACTGGGGTTCTTGCCGTGCACGTTCAGCCGTGAAGAGCATGATTGTCTCATCATTCTTGGGGTTCTTGCTATGCTCATTCAGTCTGTGAAGAGCACGATCTTCTTGCCTTTGCTGGGGTTCTTGCGATGCACGTTCAACCCTTGAAGAACATGATCATCTCACCATTGCTGGGGTTCTTGCGGTTCTTGCTCAGCCCGGCGAGAAGAACCGGAGCACCACCCGGGGCTCGTAGCTCCACATCTGCCTCAGCATTGACAAGGCACCTGGCAAGAGGCACCTGTGCACCACCCGGGGCTTGGAGCTCCACATCTGCTTCAGCATTGACAGGCACCAGCTAGAGGCACCTGAGCACCACCCGGAGCTCGGAGCTCCACATCTGCCTCAGCATTGACAGGCACCGGCGACAGGCACCTGGGCACCACCCGGAACTCGGAGCTCCACATCTGCCTCAGCATTGACAGGCACCGGTGACAGGCACCTGGGCACCACCCGGGGCTTGGAGCTCCACATCTGCTTCAGCATTGACAGGCACCAGCTAGAGGCACCTGGGCACCACCTGGAACTTGGAGATCCACATCTGCCTCAGCATTGACAGGCACCGGCGACAGGCACCTGGGCACCACCCGGGGCTTGGAGCTCCACATCTGCTTCAGCATTGACAGGCACCAGCTAGAGGCACCTGAGCACCACCCGGAGCTCGGAGCTCCACATCTGCCTCAGCATTGACAGGCACCGGCGACAGGCACCTGGGCACCACCCGGAACTCGGAGCTCCACATCTGCCTCAGCATTGACAGGCACCGGTGACAGGCACCTGGGCACCACCCGGGGCTTGGAGCTCCACATCTGCTTCAGCATTGACAGGCACCAGCTAGAGGCACCTGGGCACCACCTGGAACTTGGAGATCCGCATCTGCCTCAGCATTGACAGGCACCGGCGACAGGCACCTGGGCACCACCCGGAACTCGGAGCTCCACATCTGCCTCAGCAATGACAGGCACCAGCTAGAGGCACCTGAGCACCACCCAGAGCTCGGAGCTCCACATCTGCTTCAGCATTGACAGGCACCAGCTAGAGGCACCTGAGCACCACCCGGAGCTCGGAGCTCCACATCTGCCTCAGCATTGACAGGCACCGGCGACAGGCACCTGGGCATCACCCGGAACTCGGAGCTCCACATCTGCCTCAGCATTGACAGGCACCGGCGACAGGCACCTGCTGGCTCCAACTTGGCAAAGGCTCGAACCGTCTGAAGGGCTGCTGATGAACTCTGCTCCATGGTGCCATGTTCCGGCGAAAGGGCCACAGAACCCATGCCTTAACCCACCCACCCAGTAGAGTTTACAGCTACTTATCCACCCATCTACCTGGGCTGCCCCCCGGGACAGAACCCGTCCGGTTTGAATCCAGATGTTGGTATAGCCGGTGGGTCTCGCTCTTCTAAGGAGTCTTGATGCCTCGCCCTGGGTCTATATGTGCTGGTGTTCCATGGAGGGTTTCTATAGAAAGGTCTGGGTGGGCCATCTCAAAGGACCCGGTACAATCCCCACCCAGGGATCTTCAACGAGAGAGGCCATGAGAACAGGCAACGAGCTTGGAGCCCACACTCCAAGGTGCATCAGGGCTCAGATCTCAGCCCTCAGAGGCAACACTAAAGTGAAACCTCAACAGCGGAATAGTCTCCGTTCAAAGATGGCCGCCCCCTGGAGGACCTGAGGGTGTCGGCATCTTCTGGGGTCCAGGAGGGATGGTGCAGAGTCCCCTTCATTCATCTTGAGGAGTTGGCCTAACGGCTAGGGCGGTCGACCTCGAATATGGGGAACTGGGTTCGAGTCTCGGCAATGACGCTGAACATCCTGTGATTCTGGGCAAATCACTCAATCTCTGAGTGCCTAACAAAAATGAATGTGTCCTCATGTAATGCAACTGGTGCTCATGTAAAGCGCTCTGATACCCAATTCGGGTCAAGCTAGCGCTATATAAAACTCTAAAAATAATAATAATAATAATAAAATTATAAAATCTTCAGGAGAGGCTGTGCTGGTAAGAGCGGTGAGGCGAGGTGGGGGGGACTCGACAGACGAGGAAAAATTAAATAAATAAATAATTTTCCCTCATCGTCATCTGTCGAGCCCCCCCCTCCCCCCGCCCCACTTCTCTTACCTGCACGGGCGCTCCTGAGAAGTGCCCTGCAGCTGTGACTTGGACATGGCTACAAATATTATCCCCCGCGACTCTTTCAGGGTCATTAATGTCAGTGATTAATCTTAACCTCCTATTTTTAGGACTGGTTTGATAGCACAATTGTCAATAGACCTTATTTTAATATTGCGTTTAATAAATCCATGGAGTGTTTTTTTTAAGAATTCAGCAGTTCTTTTTTCTAATTAATTCATGGGGGAGGCCCTTTTATCCTACCATCTTTCTTTATCTTTAATCCCATTTTACCTTAGCTCCGAATAATTACCTGTGCCCTTCTCTTTTTTAGGTCGAGCTTTCGAGACCTCTTGTATATATTTTAGTATATTAGTATATACTTATATGTGTATGTACTTTGTGGGCTCTGGAGATCAGCCCTAGGACTTCTCTGCTTCCCCTTAGGGACTTTTTTCTGTTCTACGGCCTCTATTTAACTGTCTTGATAGAAAACGACCAGCAGAGGACAGTAAAATACCAGAATCACTTTAGCCTATTCTAGATTACAGTCCAAGGAAATTGTCCTCCACAAGCACCCGTAGACAATAATATTTTTTTCAAATCTTGTATTTTCAGTGATATGACCACCGAAGGCCCTGATTTTATATTAAAATCAGAAGTTTGGACTACACCATTTCCCGCTGAAAGGCAATATTTCTCTCCATGTGTTCCGATACCTGGCGCGTCACGCAGTTTGGTGCTTACTTTCCCTCCATGTTAAAGAACAGTAGATGTTTCAGCGCCCAGGCTAATGTCCTGCAGAGCTAAATACATATAAGGTCCCCAAGGCAAGACCGATTGCATTGCAAATGCTTGTTTAACAGGGATGTTCCTCTCTTCCCTCATTTTCTTAACCTTCTTTTTTAGACTCATCAAAGATTTTTTTAAATCTCTAGGTAAAAGATAAAAGAAAAAAGTCCTGCCCCCTCCCCCCCAGGCCCAGCTCTTGGGTGCACCTCAACACCCCCCTTTTCCCTTTTACTCCCCCCCCCTCTCGTCACCTGTCATTTACCCTCCTTCAGAGCTACATTTCTTTCTTTCTCTTTTTAGACTTTTTTGCCTTCCTGGGAATCTTTTCTTCCCGCCCTGTTCCCGCGCTGGCGGTGTCTTCTGCACAGACACCTTGTGTTTCTGTGCTGCAGTGGCAGTGTTTCTGTGCTGCAGTGGCGGTGTTTCTGTGCTCCAGTGTCAGTGTTTCTGTGCTGCAGTGGCAGTGTTTCTGTGCTGAAGTGGCAGTGTGTCTGTGCTGCAGTGGCAGTGTTTCTGTGCTGCTGCAGTGGCAGTGTTTCCGTGCTGCAGCAGCAGTGTTTCTGTGCTCCAGTGGCAGTGTGTCTGTGCTGCAGTAGCAGTGTTTCTGTGCTGCAGTGGCAGTGTTTCTGTGCTCCAGTGACAGTGTTTCTGTGCTCCAGTGTCAGTGTTTCTGTGCTGCAGTGGCAGTGTTTCTGTGCTGAAGTGGCAGTGTGTCTGTGCTGCAGTGGCAGTGTTTCTGTGCTGCTGCAGTGGCAGTGTTTCCGTGCTGCAGTGGCAGTGTTTCCATTCTGCAGTGGCAGTGTTTCTGTGCTGCAGTGGCAGCGTGTCTGTGCTGCAGTGGCAGTGTTTCCGTGCTGCAGTGGCAGGGTTTCTGTGCTGCAGTGGCAGTGTTTCTGTGCTGCAGTGGCAGCGTGTCTGTGCTGCAGTGGCAGTGTTTCTGTGCTGCTGCAGTGGCAGTGTTTCTGTGCTCAGTGGCAGCGTGTTTGTGCTGCAGCAGCAGTGTTTCTGTGCTCCAGTGGCAGTGTGTCTGTGCTGCAGTAGCAGTATTTCTGTGCTGCAGTGGCAGTGTTTCTGTGCTCCAGTGACAGTGTTTCTGTGCTCCAGTGTCAGTGTTTCTGTGCTGCAGTGGCAGTGTTTCTGTGCTGAAGTGGCAGTGTGTCTGTGCTGCAGTGGCAGTGTTTCTGTGCTGTGGCAGTGTTTCCGTGCTGCAGTGGCAGCGTTTCTGTGCTGCAGTGGCAGTGTTTCTGTGCTGCAGTGGCAGCGTGTCTGTGCTGCAGTGGCAGTGTTTCTGTGCTGCTGCAGTGGCAGTGTTTCTGTGCTGCAGCGGCAGTGTGTCTGTGCTGCAGTGGCAGTGTTTCTGTGCTGCTGCAGTGGCAGTGATTCTGTGCTGCAGTGGCAGTGTTTCTGTGCTGCAGTGGCAGTGTTTCTTTGCTGCAGTGGCAGTGTTTCTGTGCTGCAGTGGCAGTGTTTCTGTGCTGCAGTGGCAGTGTTTCTGTGCTGCTGCAGTGGCAGTGATTCTGTGCTGCAGTGGCAGTGTTTCTGTGCTGCAGTGGCACTGTTTCTGAGGTGCAGTGGCAGTGTTTCTGTGCTGCAGTGGCAGTGTTTCTGTGCTGCAGTGGCAGTGTTTCTGTGCTGCAGTGGCAATGCTTTTTTGCAGCAGTGGCAGTTTTTCTGTGCTGCAGTGTTTCTGTGCTGCAGTGGCAGTGTTTCTGTGCTCCAATGGCAGTGTTTCTGTGCTCCAGTGGCAATGTGGAGGAGTGTGGCTCACTGATTAGAGCGCCAGACCCTGATGCAGAGGTCTGGCCTGGGACCAGGGTTCAATTCCCGACGCAGCAGGGTCCTGAGCCCAAAAATGTCCACAGACTCGATAATTCGCGCCTTGGTGCCTACTCTAATCATGGGGTCCCACGCTGCAACTCAGGGCAATAGCTTGCTTAATCTCCACTACGGCGGCCCTCCCGCTGTGGGATGCCTGGCTTTCACCTTGGGGATGCCCAGTAGGGGTTATCTCGCTTACGTGCGCTATAGAAGTCGCAATACAAATACAATGTTTCTGTGCTGCAGTGGCAGTGTTGCTGTGCTCTAGTGGCAGTGTTTCTGTGCTCCAGTGGCAGTGTATCTGTGCTGCAGTGGCAGTGTTTCTGTGCTGCAGTAGCAGTGTTTCTGTGCTGCAGTGTTTCTGTGCTGCTGCAGTGGCAGTGTTTCTGTGCTGCAGTAGCAGTGTTTCTGTGCTGCTGCAGTGGCAGTGTTTCTGTGCTGCAGTACCACTGTTTCTGTGCTGCAGTGGCAGTGTTTCTGTGCTGCAGTGGCAGTGTTTCTGTGCTCCAGTGGCAGTTTTTTCGTGCTCCAGTGGCAGTGTTTCTGTGCTGCTGCAGTGGCAGTGATTCTGTGCTGCCGCAGTGGCAGTGATTCTGTGCTGCAGGGGCACTGTTTCTGAGCTGCAGTGGCAGTGTTTCTGTGCTGCAGTGGCAGTGTTTCTGTGCTGCAGTGGCACTGTTTCTTTGCTGCAGTGGCAGTTTTTCTGTGCTGCAGTGTTTCTGTGCTGCAGTGGCAGTGTTTCTGTGCTCCAGTGGCAATGTTTCTGCGCTGCAGTGGCAGTGTTTCTGTGCTCTAGTGGCAGTGTTTCTGTGCTCCAGTGGCAGTGTGTCTGTGCTGCAGTAGCAGTGTTTCTGTGCTGCAGTGGCAGTGTTTCTGTGCTGCTGCAGTGGCAGTGTTTCTGTGCTGCAGTAGCAGTGTGTCTGTGCTGCTGCAGTGGCAGTGTTTCTGTGCTGCAGTAGCAGTGTTTCTGTGCTGCAGTAGCAGTGTTTCTGTGCTCCAGTGGCAGTGTTTCTGTGCTGCAGTGGCAGTGTTTCTGTGCGCCAGTGGTAGTGTGTCTGTGCTGCAGTGGCAGTGTGTCTGTGCTGCAGTGGCAGAGTTTCTGTGCTGCAGTGGCAGTGTTTCTGTGCGCCAGTGGTAGTGTGTCTGTGCTGCAGTAGCAGTGTTTCTGGGCTGCAGTGGCAGTGTTTCTGTGCTCCAGCAGTGGCAGTGTTTCTGTGCTGCAGTAGCAGTGTTTCTGTGCTGCAGTGGCATTGTTTCTGTCCGAGTCTCGCTGGAGTTACCAGTTCCTTGCCATCCGAGGCGCCTGTCTCAGACCGGCTCAAAGTCAGAAGGGGCTAGCGCCTCGCTCGGGAGAAAGCGCTATAGAGAGCAGGGGCGCTGGGCAGGGAGCTTCTGGCACACGGGGCCCGGCGAGGGCCCGAGGACCCCTCCGGGGCCCGCCCGGCCTTTGTTCTCCACTGCCCCACCCGTGCCCCTCCCTCATCTGCAGACTACCCCTCCAGGTGTGTGAGCCCCTCCCAAGGCCCCGCCCCCTCCCTCACCTGCAGACTCCCCCTCCAGGTGTGTGAGCCCCTCCCAAGGCCCCGCCCCCTCCCTCACCTGCAGACTCCCCCTCCAGGTGTGTGAGCCCCTCCCAAGGCCCCGCCCCCTACCCCATCTGCAGACTCCCCCTCCAGGTGTGCGAACCGCTCCCAAGGCCCCGCCCCTCCCTCACCTGAAGACTCACCCTCCAGGTGTGCGAGCCCCTCCCAATGCCCCGCCCCCTACCCCATCTGCAGACTCCCCCTCCAGGTGTGCGAACCGCTCCCAAGGCCCCGCCCCTCCCTCACCTGAAGACTCACCCTCCAGGTGTGCGAGCCCCTCCCAATGCCCCGCCCCCTCCCTGCACAGGGCGGGGCTCTCACCTCCAGCTTCAAAAGTCACTTCTCTGCCCAACCTCTGCTGCCGTCTCTTCAGTGACTCCGGCCCTGAGAGCTGGCACTGGAGAGCTGTGGGCACTGCTGGGTCTGGCCACTGGAACCAGAGAGCTGTAGACACTGCTGGGTCTGGCCACTGGCACTGAAGAGCTGTAGACACCGCTGGGTCTGGCCACTGGCACCAGAGAGCTGTATACACCGCTGGATCTGACCACTGGCACCAGAGAGCTGTATACACCGCTGGATCTGACCACTGTCACTGGAGAGCTGTGGACACTGCTGGGTCTGGCCACTGGCACCGGAGAGCTGTGGACGCTGGGTTTGGCCACTGGCACCAGAGAGCTGTAGACACCACTGGGTCTGGCCACTGGCACTGGAGAGCTGTAGACACCGCTGGGTCTGGCCACTGTCACTGAAGAGCTGTAGACACTGCTGGGTCTGACCACTGTCACTGGAGAGCTGTAGACACTGCTGGGTCTGACCACTGTCACTGAAGAGCTGTAGACACCGCTGGGTCTGGCCACTGGCACCGGAGAGCTGTGGACACTGCTGGGTTTGGCCACTGGCACCAGAGAGCTGTAGACACCACTGGGTCTGGCCACTGGCACTGGAGAGCTGTAGACACCGCTGGGTCTGGCCACTGTCACTGAAGAGCTGTAGACACTGCTGGGTCTGACCACTGTCACTGAAGAGCTGTAGACACCGCTGGGTCTGGCCACTGGCACCGGAGAGCTGTAGACACCGCTGGGTCCGGCCACTGGCACCAGAGAGCTGTGGACGCTGGGTCTGGCCACTGTCACTGAAGAGCTGTAGACACTGCTGGGTCTGACCACTGTCACTGGAGAGCTGTAGACACCGCTGGGTCTGGCCACTGTCACTGAAGAGCTGTAGACACTGCTGGGTCTGACCACTGTCACTGGAGAGCTGTAGACACCGCTGGGTCTGACCACTGTCACTGGAGAGCTGTAGACACCTCTGGGTCTGACCACTGTCACTGGAGAGCTGTAGAAACAGGTAAGTCCAGAACACTGTGGAGAAGAGATCACGAGTCACTGGTGCATCGGGCCCCAGGCACCGGAGAGGCATTGCGACAAGTAGGCCCAGGCCACTGTCCAAGGATGAGCGCTAGTCACGAGTTATGCCAGGCACTTGTGACTGGCACTGGAGAGCTGTAGTCACTGGTGGTTCTCGCCACTGGCACCAGAGAGCTGTGGTCACTGGTGGTTCAACTGGCACCGGAGAGCTGTGGTCACTGGTGGTTCAACTGGTACCATAGAGCTGTGGTCATTGGTGGTTCACCTGGCACTGGAGAGCTGTGGTCACTGGTGGTTCTCGCCACTGGCACCAGAGAGCTGTGGTCACTGGTGGTTCAACTGGCACCGGAGAGCTGTGGTCACTGGTGGTTCAACTGGCACCGGAGAGCTGTGGTCACTGGTGGTTCAACTGGTACCATAGAGCTGTGGTCACTGGTGGTTCCACTGGCACCAGAGAGGTGTGGTCATTGGTGGTTCTCGCCACTGGCACTGGAGAGCTGTAGTCACTGGTGGTTCTCGCCACTGGCACCAGAGAGCTGTGGTCACTGGTGGTTCAACTGGCACCGGAGAGCTGTGGTCACTGGTGGTTCAACTGGTACCATAGAGCTGTGGTCACTGGTGGTTCACCTGGCACTGGAGAGCTGTGGTCACTGGTGGTTCACGCCACTGGCACTGGAGAGCTGTGGTCACTGGTGGTTCACCTGGCACTGGAGAACTGTGGTCACTGGTGGTTCACCTGGCACTGGAGAGCTGTGGTCACTGGTGGTTCACGCCACTGGCACTGGAGAGCTGTGTTCACTGGTGGTTCACCTGGCACCGGAGAGCTGTGGTCACTGGTGGTTCACCTGGCACCAGAGAGCTGTGGTCACTGGTGGTTCCACTGGCACCAGAGAGCTGTGGTCACTGGTGGTTCACCTGGCACTGGAGAGCTGTGGTCACTGGTGGTTCACGCCACTGGCACTGGAGAGCTGTGGTCACTGGTGGTTCTCGCCACTGGCACTGGAGAGCTGTGGTCACTGGTGGTTCCACTGGCACCGGAGAGCTGTGTTCACTGGTGGTTCCACTGGCACCAGAGAGCTGTGGTCACTGGTGGTTCACCTGGCACCGGAGAGCTGTGGTCACTGGTGGTTCCACTGGCACCGGAGAGCTGTGGTCACTGGTGGTTCCACTGGCACCAGAGAGCTGTGGTCACTGGTGGTTCACCTGGCACTGGAGAGCTGTGGTCACTGGTGGTTCACCTGGCACTGGAGAGCTGTGGTCACTGGTGGTTCTCGCCACTGGCACTGGAGAGCTGTGGTCAATGGTGGTTCACCTGGCACCAGAGAGCTGTGGTCAATGGTGGTTCTCGCCACTGGCACTGGAGAGCTGTGGTCAATGGTGGTTCTCGCCACTGGCACTGGAGAGCTGTGGTCATTGGTGGTTCTCGCCACTGGCACCGGAGAGCTGTGGTCACTGGTGGTTCTCACCACTGGCACCAGAGAGCTGTGGTCATTGGTGGTTCTCGCCACTGGCACTGGAGAGCTGTGGTCACTGGTGGTTCTCGCCACTGGCACCAGAGAGCTGTGGTCATTGGTGGTTCTCGCCACTGGCACAGGAGAGCTGAGGTCACTGGTGGTTCACCTGGCACCAGAGAGCTGTGGTCATTGGTGGTTCTCGCCACTGGCACTGGAGAGCTGTGGTCACTGGTGGTTCTCACCACTGGCACCGGAGAGCTGTGGTCACTGGTGGTTCCACTGGCACCAGAGAGCTGTGGTCACTGGTGGTTCACCTGGCACTGGAGAGCTGTGGTCACTGGTGGTTCACCTGGCACTGGAGAGCTGTGGTCATTGGTGGTTCTCGCCACTGGCACTGGAGAGCTGTGGTCAATGGTGGTTCACCTGGCACCAGAGAGCTGTGGTCACTGGTGGTTCACCTGGCACCAGAGAGCTGTGGTCACTGGTGGTTCTCGCCACTGGCACCGGAGAGCTGTGGTCACTGGTGGTTCTCACCACTGGCACCAGAGAGCTGTGGTCATTGGTGGTTCTCGCCACTGGCACTGGAGAGCTGTGGTCACTGGTGGTTCTCGCCACTGGCACCAGAGAGCTGTGGTCACTGGTGGTTCTCACCACTGGCACTGGAGAGCTGAGGTCACTGGTGGTTCACCTGGCACCGGAGAGCTGTGGTCACGGGTGGTTCTCACCACTGGCACTGGAGAGCTGTGGTCACTGGTGGTTCTCACCACTGGCACCGGAGAGCTGTGGTCACTGGTGGTTCCACTGGCACCAGAGAGCTGTGGTCACTGGTGGTTCACCTGGCACTGGAGAGCTGTGGTCACTGGTGGTTCACCTGGCACTGGAGAGCTGTGGTCATTGGTGGTTCTCGCCACTGGCACTGGAGAGCTGTGGTCAATGGTGGTTCACCTGGCACCAGAGAGCTGTGGTCACTGGTGGTTCACCTGGCACCGGAGAGCTGTGGTCACTGGTGGTTCACACCACTGGCACCAGAGAGCTGTGGTCACTGGTGGTTCACACCACTGGCACCAGAGAGCTGTGGTCACTGGTGGTTCTCGCCACTGGCACCGGAGAGCTGTGGTCACTGGTGGTTCACCCGGCACCGGAGAGCTGTGGTCACTGGTGGTTCACACCACTGGCACCAGAGAGCTGTGGTCACTGGTGGTTCACACCACTGGCACCAGAGAGCTGTGGTCACTGGTGGTTCACACCACTGGCACCAGAGAGCTGTGGTCACTGGTGGTTCTCGCCACTGGCACCGGAGAGCTGTGGTCACTGGTGGTTCACCTGGCACCAGAGAGCTGTGGTCACTGGTGGTTCTCGCCACTGGCACCAGAGAGCTGTGGTCACTGGTGGTTCCACTGGCACCAGAGAGCTGTGGTCACTGGTGGTTCCACTGGCACCGGAGAGCTGTGGTCACTGGTGGTTCTCGCTCCTGGCACCAGAGAGCTGTGGTCACTGGTGAATGAAACTGAAAAAATCCGGTTTAAACTCCTCTCGAGCTTCCTCTACTCAATGTGATGCTTTCTAGGGCCTGTCAAGACGAAAGACCCGTCTGATGCTAGTGGGGGCAATTAGTGACCCCCCCCCGCATCAAGAGAGGGCTCCACGAGTTGCCGATTCCGTTCCATGCTGCGGGTTCTCTTACTTTATTTTATTTTTAGAGTTTTCTGTAGCGAGAACAAGACCCAGATTAGGGTCCCAGAGCGCTTTACAAAACGAAACAAAAAAGAACAGAGTAGGAGTGAAAACAACTGCAAAACAAAGCAAAGATAATATCAAAAATATTTGCATTACATTTCGGCAGGTAACAGAGACCGTACTAGAGATGAATGGTTCGGAGCAGCGGGAACAAGTTTGAATGAGTCCTAGAGGCGAAGGTGTCATTAAGGGGGGTGTGGAGAGAAGTGTGAGGTAGCAGGCTGGTTCAGTGCCTTGAAGTGCGAGGGAGCAGGCTGGTTCAGTGCCTTGAAGTGCGAGGGAGCAGGCTGGTTCAGTGCCTTGAAGTGCGAGGGAGCAGGCTGGTTCAGTGCCTTGAAGTGCGAGGTCGCAGGCTGGTTCAGTGCCTTGAAGTGCGAGGGAGCAGGCTGGTTCAGTGCCTTGAAGTGCGAGGGAGCAGGCTGGTTCAGTGCCTTGAAGTGCGAGGTCGCAGGCTGGTTCAGTGCCTTGAAGTGCGAGGTCGCAGGCTGGTTCAGTGCCTTGAAGTGCGAGGGAGCAGGCTGGTTCAGTGCCTTGAAGTGCGAGGTCGCAGGCTGGTTCAGTGCCTTGAAGTGCGAGGTCGCAGGCTGGTTCAGTGCCTTGAAGTGCGAGGGAGCAGGCTGGTTCAGTGCCTTGAAGTGCGAGGGAGCAGGCTGGTTCAGTGCCTTGAAGTGCGAGGTCGCAGGCTGGTTCAGTGCCTTGAAGTGCGAGGTCGCAGGCTGGTTCAGTGCCTTGAAGTGCGAGGGAGCAGGCTGGTTCAGTGCCTTGAAGTGCGAGGGAGCAGGCTGGTTCAGTGCCTTGAAGTGTGAAGTAGCAGGCTGGTTCAGTGCCTTGAAGTGCGAGGTAGCAGGCTGGTTCAGTGCCTTGAAGTGCGAGGGAGCAGGCTGGTTCAGTGCCTTGAAGTGCGAGGTCGCAGGCTGGTTCAGTGCCTTGAAGTGCGAGGTCGCAGGCTGGTTCAGTGCCTTGAAGTGCGAGGTAGCAAGCTGGTTCAGTACCTTGAAGTGTGAAGTAGCAGGCTGGTTCAGTGCCTTGAAGTGCGAGGTCGCAGGCTGGTTCAGTGCCTTGAAGTGCGAGGTCGCAGGCTGGTTCAGTGCCTTGAAGTGCGAGGTCGCAGGCTGGTTCAGTGCCTTGAAGTGCGAGGTCGCAGGCTGGTTCAGTGCCTTGAAGTGCGAGGGAGCAGGCTGGTTCAGTACCTTGAAGTGCGAGGGAGCAGGCTGGTTCAGTGCCTTGAAGTGCGAGGGAGCAGGCTGGTTCAGTGCCTTGAAGTGTGAAGTAGCAGGCTGGTTCAGTGCCTTGAAGTGCGAGGTAGCAGGCTGGTTCAGTGCCTTGAAGTGCGAGGGAGCAGGCTGGTTCAGTGCCTTGAAGTGCGAGGTCGCAGGCTGGTTCAGTGCCTTGAAGTGCGAGGTCGCAGGCTGGTTCAGTGCCTTGAAGTGCGAGGTAGCAAGCTGGTTCAGTACCTTGAAGTGTGAAGTAGCAGGCTGGTTCAGTGCCTTGAAGTGCGAGGGAGCAGGCTGGTTCAGTGCCTTGAAGTGCGAGGGAGCAGGCTGGTTCAGTGCCTTGAAGTGCGAGGTCGCAGGCTGGTTCAGTGCCTTGAAGTGCGAAGTCGCAGGCTGGTTCAGTGCCTTGAAGTGCGAGGGAGCAGGCTGGTTCAGTGCCTTGAAGTGCGAGGGAGCAGGCTGGTTCAGGGCCTTGAAGTGCGAGGGAGCAGGCTGGTTCAGTGCCTTGAAGTGCGAGGGAGCAGGCTGGTTCAGTGCCTTGAAGTGCGAGGTCGCAGGCTGGTTCAGTGCCTTGAAGTGTGAGGTCGCAGGCTGGTTCAGTGCCGTGAAGTGCGAGGTAGCAGGCTGGTTCAGTGCCTTGAAGTGCGAGGGAGCAGGCTGGTTCAGTGCCTTGAAGTGTGAGGTCGCAGGCTGGTTCAGTGCCTTGAAGTGCGAGGGAGCAGGCTGGTTCAGTGCCTTGAAGTGCGAGGTAGCAGGCTGGTTCAGGGCCTTGAAGTGCGAGGTAGCAGGCTGGTTCAGGGCCTTGAAGTGCGAGGGAGCAGGCTGGTTCAGTGCCTTGAAGTGCGAGGGAGCAGGCTGGTTCAGTGCCTTGAAGTGCGAGGTCGCAGGCTGGTTCAGTGCCTTGAAGTGCGAGGTCGCAGGCTGGTTCAGTGCCTTGAAGTGTGAGGTCGCAGGCTGGTTCAGTGCCGTGAAGTGCGAGGTAGCAGGCTGGTTCAGTGCCTTGAAGTGTGAGGTCGCAGGCTGGTTCAGTGTCTTGAAGTGTGAGGTCGCAGGCTGGTTCAGTGCCGTGAAGTGCGAGGTAGCAGGCTGGTTCAGGGCCTTGAAGTGCGAGGGAGCAGGCTGGTTCAGGGCCTTGAAGTGTGAGGGAGCAGGCTGGTTCAGTGCCTTGAAGTGCGAGGTAGCAGGCTGGTTCAGTGCCTTGAAGTGCGAGGTAGCAGGCTGGTTCAGGGCCTTGAAGTGCGAGGTAGCAGGCTGGTCCAGTGCCTTGAAGTGCGAGGGAGCAGGCTGGTTCAGTGCCTTGCAAGTCAGTGAAACAGCTGGTGTGCTAGTAGGGCCCTATAGGATGAGGCAGGTGTGGAGTTAAGGGAGGGATTTGCTCATTAGGTATGAGTTTGCTTCCCTTTTGAATAGTGGTGTAGAAGAGGGTAGTGAGTTCCATGTTCTTGGTGCTGCTTGAGAAAGCTTTGTTGGAAGTTTTTTTCTTACTGAAGCGAGAGGTTTTCAGGAGTAGGTTCAGCTGTCGGAGCCCCTGGAGTGCCTGTTTCCTCCAGATGAAGTGAGTTTCTGGGATAGGTACTGGGGGGCGCTGTGATGAAGAGCCTTGTGGGGGATGCCGGCCAATTGTAGCTGGATTCCAGCTTCCTAGGGCGGCCAGTTGAGCGCCTTCAGGGGGTGATATGTGGCCAAATTACCTAGATCCTGTTAGGAGCATTGTTGCTGCGTTGAGACGGGCCTTGGAGGGGCTGTTCCATGTTCCGTGCTGCAGGTTCTGTTCCATGTTCCATGGTGAAGGTTCTGTTCCATGTTGCATGCTGCAGGTTCTCTTACATGTTCCTTACTGCTTGTTATCTCTTGCGGGTTCCGTGCTGCAGGTTCTCTCATCAGTTCTGTCCTGCATGTTCCCTTACATGGTCCATACTGCAGGTTTTCTTACATGTTCCGTGCTGCAGGTTCTTTTATATGTTCCACGCTGCAGGTTTTCTTACATGTTCCGTGCTGCAGGTTCTCTTCCATGTTCCACGCTGCAGGTTTTCTTACATGTTCCGTGCTGCAGGTTCTTTTATATGTTCCACGCTGCAGGTTTTCTTACATGTTCCGTGCTGCAGGTTCTCTTCCATGTTCCACGCTGCAGGTTTTCTTACATGTTCCGTGCTGCAGGTTCTCTTCCATGTTCCACGCTGCAGGTTTTCTTACATGTTCCATGCTGCAGGTTCTCTTCCATGTTCCATGCTGCAGGTTTTCTTACATGTTCCATGCTGCAGGTTCTCTTCCATGTTCCATGCTGCAGGTTCTCTTGCATGTTCTACGCTGCATGTTCTTTCTCACAGCCAGCACATTGAAAGCTGTTCTCCAGATGGGCGCGCGCCCCTGTGCGTGTGCACAGGGCGCGGCGCCCGGGGGAGGGTTATGCTGCGCCGGGACTTTGTGCCCCTGAGGCAGAGTGCTGCACCCCCGCCAGCGCCCTGACTGCACGATGACGCACCGTGTGACCTGTGGCGTAGGAAGCCCTCCTGGAAACCTGTGCAGGGCCTGCCCCTCCCTGCATCAGTCACTGACTGACTGCCTCCTCTTACACCCCACCCCTACCCTGCCTCCTCTCACTGTCACACCCCACCCTGCCTCCTCGGTCCTAACCTACCGCCTCCTGCCACCTCAGCCCAGACTGACCTCAACTTACCTTCACTCACCCACACTGATTATACAGTATAATCAGTGTGCCATAAGCAGGCACTGCTCTCTGAGGCTTGTATATTCAGTGTGACCTGAGGAGGCGCTGCCCTCTGAGGCGTGTATAATCAGTGTGACCTGAGCAGGCGCTGCTGTCTGAGGCTAGTATAATCAGTGTAACCTGAGCAGGCGCTGCCCTCGGAGGCTCGTTTAATCAGTGTGCCCTGAGCAGGCACTGCAGTCTGAGGCTTGTATAATCAGTGTGACCTGAGTAGGCGCTGCAGTCTGAGGCTTGTATAATCAGTGTGACCTGAGTAGGCGCTGCAGTCTGAGGCTTGTATAATCAGTGTGACCTGAGCAGGCGCTGCTGTCTGAGGCTAGTATAATCAGTGTGACCTGAGCAGGCGCTGCCCTCGGAGGCTCGTTTAATCCGTTTGCCCTGAGCAGGCGCTGCAGTCTGAGGCTTGTATAATCAGTGTGACCTGAGCAGGCACTGCTGTCTGAGGCTGGTATAATCAGTGTGACCTGAGCAGGCGCTGCTCTCTGAGGCTTGTATAATCAGTGTGACCTGAGCAGGCGCTGCCCTCGGAGGCTCGTTTATTCAGTGTGCCCTGAGCAGGCACTGCTCTCTGAGCCTTCTATAATCCGTGTGACCTGAGCAGTCGCTGCCCTCTGAGGCTAGTATAATCAGTGTGGCCTGAGCAGGCGCTGCTGTCTGAGGCTCGTATAATCAGTGTGACCTGAGGTGGCGCTGCCCTCTGAGGCTTGTATAATCAGTGTGACCTGAGCAGTCGCTGCTCTCTGAGGCCTGTATAATCAGTGTGCCCTGAGCAGGCACTGCTGTCTGAGGCTTGTATAATCAGTGTGACCTGAATAGTCACTGCTGTCTGAGGCCTGTATAATCAGTGTGACCTGAATAGTCACTGCTGTCTGAGGCTTGTATAATCAGTGTGACCTGAGGTGGCGCTGCTCTCTGCGGCCTGTATAATCAGTGTGACCTGAATAGTCACTGCTGTCTGAGGCTTCTATAATCAGTGTGACCTGAGCAGGTGCTGCCCTCTGAGGCTTGTATAATCAGTGTGACCTGAGGTGGCGCTGCTCTCTGCGGCCTGTATAATCAGTGTGACCTGAATAGTCACTGCTGTCTGAGGCTTCTATAATCAGTGTGACCTGAGCAGGCGCTGCCCTCTGAGGCTTGTATAATCAGTGTGCCATGAGCAGGCACTGCTGTCTGAGGCTTGTATAATCAGTGTGACCTGAGCAGGTGCTGCCCTCTGAGGCTTGTATAATCAGTGTGACCTGAGTAGGCGCTGCAGTCTGAGGCTAGTATAATCAGTATGACCTGAGCAGGCACTGCACTCTGAGGCCTGTATAATCAGTGTGACCTGAGCAGGCGCTGCCCTCTGAGGCTGGTATAATCAGTGTGACCTGAACAGGCGCTGCTCTATGAGGCCTGTATAATCAGTGTGACCTGAATAGTCACTGCTGTCTGAGGCCTGTATAATCAGTGTGCCCTGAGCAGGCGCTGCTCTCTGAGGCTTGTATAATCAGTGTGACCTGAATAGTCACTGCTGTCTGAGGCTTGTATAATCAGTGTGACCTGAGCAGTCGCTGCTCTCTGAGGCTGGTATAATCAGTGTGACCTGAGCAGTCGCTGCTCTCTGAGGCCTGTATAATCAGTGTGGCCTGAGCAGGCTCTGCAGTCTGAGGCTTGTATAATCAGTGTGACCTGAGGAGACGCTGCCCTCTGTGGCTTGTATAATCAGTGTGACCTGAGGAGACGCTGCCCTCTGAGGCTTGTATAATCAGTGTGGCCTGAGCAGGCGCTACAGTCTGAGGCTTCTATAATCAGTGTGACCTGAGCAGGCGCTGCTGTCTGAGGCTAGTATAATCAGTGTGCCCTGAGCAGGCACTGCTGTCTGAGGCTTGTATAATCAGTGTGACCTGAGCAGTCGCTGCTCTCTGAGGCTGCTATAATCAGTGTGACCTGAGCAGTCACTGCTGTCTGAGGCTTGTATAATCAGTGTGACCTGAGCAGGTGCTGCCCTCTGAGGATTGTATAATCAGTGTGACCTGAGTAGGCGCTGCAGTCTGAGGCTTGTATAATCAGTATGACCTGAGGAGGCGCTGCACTCTGAGGCCTGTATAATCAGTGTGACCTGAGCAGGCGCTGCCCTCTGAGGCTGGTATAATCAGTGTGACCTGAACAGGCGCTGCCCTCTGAGGCTTGTATAATCAGTGTGACCTGAGCAGGCGCTGCCCTCTGAGGCTGGTATAATCAGTGTGACCTGAACAGGCGCTGCTCTCTGAGGCCTGTATAATCAGTGTGACCTGAATAGTCACTGCTGTCTGAGGCCTGTATAATCAGTGTGCCCTGAGCAGGCGCTGCTCTCTGAGGCTTGTATAATCAGTGTGACCTGAATAGTCACTGCTGTCTGAGGCTTGTATAATCAGTGTGACCTGAGCAGTCGCTGCTCTCTGAGGCTGGTATAATCAGTGTGACCTGAGCAGTCGCTGCTCTCTGAGGCCTGTATAATCAGTGTGGCCTGAGCAGGCTCTGCAGTCTGAGGCTTGTATAATCAGTGTGACCTGAGGAGACGCTGCCCTCTGTGGCTTGTATAATCAGTGTGACCTGAGGAGACGCTGCCCTCTGAGGCTTGTATAATCAGTGTGGCCTGAGCAGGCGCTACAGTCTGAGGCTTCTATAATCAGTGTGACCTGAGCAGGCGCTGCTGTCTGAGGCTAGTATAATCAGTGTGCCCTGAGCAGGCACTGCTGTCTGAGGCTTGTATAATCAGTGTGACCTGAGCAGTCGCTGCTCTCTGAGGCTGCTATAATCAGTGTGACCTGAGCAGTCGCTGCTCTCTGAGGCCTGTATAATTAGTGTGCCCTGAGCAGGCACTGCCCTCTGAGGCTTGTATAATCAGTGTGGCCTGAGCAGGCGCTGCAGTCTGAGGCTTGTATAATCAGTGTGACCTGAGCAGTCGCTGCTCTCTGAGGCTTGTATAATCATTGTGACATTAGCAGGCGCTGCTCTCTGAGGCTTGTATAATCAGTGTGACCTGAACAGTGACTGCTGTCTGAGGCTTGTATAATCAGTGTGGCCTGAGCAGGCTCTGCTCTCTGAGGCTTGTATAATCAGTGTGGGCTGAGCAGGCGCTGCAGTCTGAGGCTTGTATAATCAGTGTGACCTGAGCTGGAGCTGCTGTCTGAGGCTAGTATAATCAGTGTGACCTGAGTAGGCGCTGCTCTCTGAGTCCTGTATAATCAGTGTGGCCTGAGCAGGCGCTGCTCTATGATACTTGTATAAACAGTGTGCCCTGAGCAGGCGCTGCTCTCTGAGGCTTGTATATTCAGTGTGACCTGAACAGGCGCTGCCCTCTGAGGCTTGTATAATCAGTGTGACCTGAGCAGTCGATGCTCTCTGAGGCTTATATAATCAGTGTGACCTGAACAGTTACTGATGTCTGAGGCTTGTATAATCAGTGTGGCCTGAGCAGGCGCTGCTCTCTGAGGCTTATATAATCAGTGTGGCCTGAGCAGGCGCTGCAGTCTGAGGCTTGTATAATCAGTGTGACCTGAGCAGTCGCTGCTCTCTGAGGCTGGTATAATCAGTGTGACCTGAGCAGTCGCTGCTCTCTGAGGCTTGTATAATCATTGTGACATTAGCAGGCGCTGCTCTCTGAGGCTTGTATAATCAGTGTGACCTGAACAGTGACTGCTGTCTGAGGCTTGTATAATCAGTGTGGCCTGAGCAGGCGCTGCTCTCTGAGGCTTGTATAATCAGTGTGGGCTGAGCAGGCGCTGCCCTCTGAGGCTTGTATAATCAGTGTGCCCTGAGCAGGCACTGCTCTCTGAGGCCTGTATAATCAGTGTGGCCTGAGCAGGCGCCGCCCTCTGAGGCTTGTATAATCAGTGTGCCCTGATCAGGCGCTCCAGTCTGAGGCTTCTATAATCAGTGTGACCTGAACAGGCGCTGCAGTCTGAGGCTAGAATTATCAGTGTGCCCTGAGCAGGCACTGCTGTCTGAGGCTTGTATAATCAGTGTGACCTGAGCAGTCGCTGCTCTCTGAGGCCTGTATAATCAGTGTGCCCTAAACAGGCGCTGCTCTTTGAGGCTTGTATAATCAGTGTGACCTGAATAGTCACTGCTGTCCGAGGCTTGTATAATCAGTGTGGCCTGAGCAGGCGCTGCTCTCTGAGGCTTGTATAATCAGTGTGGCCTGAGCAGGCGCGGCAGTCTGAGGCTTCTATAATCAGTGTGACCTGAGCAGGCGCTGCTGTCTGAGGCTAGTATAATCAGTGTGCCCTGAGCAGGCACTGCTGTCTGAGGCTTGTATAATCAGTGTGACCTGTGCAGTCGCTGCTCTCTGAGGCTGCTATAATCAGTGTGACCTGAGCAGTCGCTGCTCTCTGAGGCCTGTATAATTAGTGTGCCCTGAGCAGGCACTGCCCTCTGAGGCTTGTATAATCAGTGTGCCCTGAGCAGGCGCTGCTCTCTGAGGCCTGTATAATCAGTGTGACCTGAGGAGGCGCTGCCCTCTGAGGCTTGTATATTCAGTGTGACCTGAGGAGGCGCTGCCCTCTGAGGCTCTTATAATCAGTGTGGCCTGAGCAGTCGCTGCCCTCTGAGGCTTGTATAATCAGTGTGACCTGAGGAGGCGCTGCCCTCTGAGGCTTGTATAATCAGTGTGACCTGAACAGGCGCTGCCCTCTGAGGCTTGTATAATCAGTGTGACCTGAACAGGCGCTGCCCTCTGAGGCTTGTATAATCAGTGTGACCTGAGCAGTCGATGCTCTCTGAGGCTTATATAATCAGTGTGACCTGAACAGTTACTGATGTCTGAGGCTTGTATAATCAGTGTGGCCTGAGCAGGCGCTGCTCTCTGAGGCTTGTATAATCAGTGTGGCCTGAGCAGGCGCTGCAGTCTGAGGCTTGTATAATTAGTGTGACCTGAGCAGGCGCTGCAGTCTGAGGCTTGTATAATCAGTGTGGCCTGAGCAGGCGCTGCAGTCTGAGGCTTGTATAATTAGTGTGACCTGAGCAGGCGCTGCCCTCTGAGGCTAGTATAATCAGTGTGACCTGAGCAGGCGCTGCCCTCGGAGGCTCGTTTAATCAGTGTGCCCTGAGCAGGCACTGCAGTCTGAGGCTTGTATAATCAGTGTGACCTGAGCAGGCGCTGCTGTCTGAGGCTAGTATAATCAGTGTGACCTGAACAGGCGCTGCAGTCTGAGGCTTGTATAATCAGTGTGACCTGAGCAGGCGCTGCAGTCTGAGGCTTGTATAATCAGTATGACCTGAGCAGGCACTGCTGTCTGAGGCTAGTATAATCAGTGTGCCCTGAGCAGGCGCTGCAGTCTGAGGCTTGTATAATCAGTGTGACCTGAGCAGGCGCTGCAGTCTGAGGCTTGTATAATCAGTGTGACCTGAGCAGTCGCTGCCCTCTGAGGCTTGTATAATCAGTGTGACCTGAACCGGCGCTGCCCTCTGAGGCTTGTATAATCAGTGTGCCCTGAGCAGGCGCTGCCCTCTGAGGCTTGTATAATCAGTGTGACCTGAGCAGTCTCTGCCCTCTGAGGCCTGTATAATCAGTGTGCCCTGAGCAGGCGATGCCCTCTGAGGCTTGTATAATCAGTGTGACCTGAGCAGTCGCTTCTCTCTGAGGCTGGAATAATCAGTGTGGCCTGAGTAGGCGCTGCAGTCTGAGGCTTGTATAATCAGTGTGACCTGAGGAGGCGCTGCCTCTGGTAATAGCGCTGGGCAGAGTCAGTCCTACGGCAGGCTGGTGTCTGGGGCAGTGTCAGACACCTGGGAGGCTGGTGTCTTGGGCAGTGTCAGACACATGGGAGGCTGGTGTCTGGGGCAGTGTCAGACACCTGGGAGGTTGGTGTCTGGGGCAGTGTCAGACACCTGGCAGGTTGGTGTCTGGGGCAGTGTCAGACACCTGGCAGGCAGGTGTCAGGGGCAGTGTCAGCCACCTGGCAGACTGGTGTCTGGGGCAGTGTCAGACACCTGGGAGGCTGGTGTCTGGGGCAGTGTCAGACACCAGGAAGGTTGGTGTCTGGGGCAGTGTCAGACACCTGGCAGGCTGGTGTCTGGGGCAGTGTCAGATACCGGGAAGGTTGGTGTCTGGGGCAGTGTCAGACACCGGGAAGGTTGGTGTCTGGGGCAGTGTCAGACACCTGGGAGGCTGGTGTTTGGGGCAGTGTCAGACACCTGGCAGACTGGTGTCTGGGGCAGTGTTAGACACCTGGCAGGCTGGTGTCTGGGGCAGTGTTAGACACCTGGCAGGCTGGTGTCTGGTGCAGTGTCAGACACCTGGCAGGCTGGTGTCTGGGGCAGTGTTAGACACCTGGCAGGCTGGTGTCTGGGGCAGTGTTAGACACCTGGCAGGCTGGTGTCTGGGGCAGTCATGCATGCGTGCCTCTGCAGGCTGCTCTCAGCCTGGGGTGGTGTGAGCTATCTTACATCCACAAAAGAAGCCTCTGTCCTTCCTGCCGGGGGTGGGTCTGCTCATCAAGTGCCAGACTGCACGTCACATCCGCCCTCATGTTATGCAGTCAGCACACCCGCAGGGGGGGTTCACACATGCCAGGGAAGCTGTCTGCACTGATCTGATGCCAAGTGAACCAGGAAATGCCGCCTCAACGCTGTCCCCACATCCTCCCCACAGCCCCCTCGGGAGGGGGGGGACGCCTCATCCTCCCCACAGCCCCCTCAGGGGGGGACTCCTCATCCTCCCCACAGCCCCCTGGGGGGGGGACGCCTCATCCTCAGGGCGGCCTGGGATGGACTGGTCCTGTGTGTGCCGCGGTGACACCCTGGTGAGAGCAGAGCCCCCTCCAGAAGGGAGAACAAGGTGGGCTCCTGGCCAAGAGGCCAAGCAAAAGAATGGGTTCAGGCCAGGTCAAGGGTCTGCACTTTGTGCTGTTTAATGCCAGGTCAAAGGGCACTGCATGGGTCCTAATTTGATTATTTCCAATAGAATGAATATGCGTTTTTAGGTCTCATGCCTAGCGTTGCAGTGCGCAACAGTGCCTGTGCAGTGCAAGACCTCTTGTAAGGGGGTTTTGAAGGCTGACCACACGCTCGTGCGTGTGATCACCTTTCACCGGCAGGCATTGGCTTTTGCGTGTTTTTCTTTTTTTAAAAAGGCACTCGATTGGGCAAAGGCGGGTGCATGTTCTGCCTTTGCAATGCCCATTCCCGTCCGTGTCTAGCACGCGCAGCAGCGCGCGTTCGCCTCGCTGCCGCTGCCGTGTTCCCTCCCCCTGCTCCTCTGTGGTGCGAGCGCCCCACTACTTTCGTTTCCCGGCCCTGCTCCTCTGTGGTGCACGTCCACCACTGGTTTGTTTTGCTTGTTCCTTTTTGCCAGCGCCAACTCTGCCGGCAAAAATCCTCCAAGTAAAGCGTCTGGGAGAAGCACAGACATCTAGCTGCAGTCAGTCACAGATCTCTACAACACATTGTTTGTTGGTATGTGAATTGGCATATAGTGTGTATGTCCATGTCCCTTTGCAGTTTGATGTACAATTCAACTCCGTTTTTTCACATACACCAAAACCCTTTGGGGTACGGGCGTTTAGTTACCTTCAACAGTACGTGTTTGCTGTGCACACTTAGCGATGCAGTTCAACAAAACAGGATAAGACCAGGTTCTCGCCCTATTTTTCCACGTTCATGGTGCCTGCTCTAAACTAAACTAAAATTTCTTTTTTTTAAAGGCTACATTTAAAGAAAAAAAGATGGCTTTATTTAACAGGATTCTAAATTAACCTTCCAAAATTACGTTTCAAGTAGTTTCTCAAACACACCCACTCGTATATCTCTATACAAACCACAAGAAAAGCATTTACACCAGGAGTTAGTGTCACGCCCTCTCTCTATGCGCCTCCCTAAATTATTGCAATAAATGATCAATCATTCATAAATGATGTCATCAGGTTCTCTCACCCTCTCTCCATCCGCCGCTGGGGGGCGCATTTTTCTCACCGTAACCTGCGCTCCATAACGTCCTGTCTCTCTTTATTGTACTCTATTGCAGGCGGTCTCTCCACTCGTACCCTGTCTCTTTCACCCTGCAGTCTTGCTCAATACCCCATCAACCATGAACTCTACGTGTCACGTCATTCTAATCATGCCAGCCCGCCAAAACAGAGCCGCAGTCTCTCCCCCACTCTCCATCCAACACCCACCCCCCTGTGCCCACACTCCCCACATGCCCCTGCCTGTCCTCTCCTCCTGTACCTCCACCCCCTGTCTACTCCTTCTCGCTCTGTTGTGCGTTGATGGTGGGCTGTCATTCTGTCTTCGCTGCCCCTTCGGTTTCATCATCTTTCGCCATGTCCCTTTCCTCTGTCCATTCATTCTGTTCCTTTCGCTGACCCTCCATTCTCCAAAGGCACTCTCTGCCTCCCCTCGTCCTGCGAGCTCTCTTCTTCTCTTTACTCTAAGCTCCATTAATTCACCACAAGACTCCTTGCTTCCCTTCCCCACCCCACCCCTCCTTTTATCTTACGTTTTCATTCTCCCCATCTTACACTCTCCCAACTGCTCAACACAGGTCGGCTCTCTTTTCGTCATTTTGTCCTTCGTTTCACCCAAGGCTCTTTGCTTCTCAAGTGCGTGTGCCATGATTCGTTTGCAACGCAGGAGGAGCTTGAGCTTTTGGCGTTGCATTATTATTGACAACGCCAATAGCTGAAACTTTCAGTAATGCGAGACCTATTGCATTGCAAATACTTGTTATCTGTGCCTCGTGAACCTGGTACATATCAGTACTTTTGGGTTGTATTGTATTGTAATTGCATTTGTATAGCGCTTACTACCCCTGAAGAGGCGTCTTTTTTCAGCGAGTAGCACGCTACTCCGGAACCCATAAAAGATTAGTGTTGAATTAGTACAGTGAAATATGAAAGCAGTTTGAGTGTTGGTTTGTTTACTCAGTTATTTGGATTGAGAAGGATAGCGGAGGGATAGAAGAGGGAGAAAAGGTTGCATTTATATAGTGCTTTCTACTCCTAATGAGGTGTTGAAGCTCTTTTTTCAGCGGGTAGCACGCTACTCGGATCCCATAAAGGATTAGTGGTGAATTATTGTGAATTATTATGATTAATGACACCCACCTGTTGCCCCAAAGACACACAGTGGTCACAGGCCGGGTGCCTTTACACAGCAGGGTGCTCCGGGCTTGTAATATCCACACGAGGCACCCCTGGGGTACGTCATTCATGATATAATACCCCTAGGGCTGGGGAGGACTGCTGGGCGGGGTCACCCCCCGTCAGTCCTGGGCGCCCCTCTGCCCCTGGAGGTGCCAACCCTAAGCCTGGGGCTTTTCATACCAGAGGCCAGCGATGCCCAAACTCGAGAGCACCGGGGCCACCTTCTAGAACAATCTTTGGTGACCCACCTGGGGCGCGAGGCAGGCGACCTTTGCCCCCGTCATTTACAGACAGCCAATGTATATCGAAATGACCGCCACATTGGCGCACTCGCAGTTTTACTGATGAAACCAGAGTGCACAGAATCGAGTTTCAGAGAATAGTTGACATTCCTGCACTCGTTTGGATCCTCTTAAAATCTTTTTTACGTCACACTCTGAATTATGTAAACATTTGCTTCATTTTTGCTTCTGACCTGGTGAATGTGTACAGTATTTACATTTGTTGTGTGTTACAAAGAATGACACCCAACAGCCTTTCCATTTGTAGGTATTCTGTGCACCCAGCTGGACTGTCATATGATTCCCTTTAGTTTTCTTCCTCTGACTACAAAGGGAAAGGAGTTTGTAAACACCAATCCACATGCTAAACAAATAAACAACAATATGTCAGAAGACAGAGCCTGACATTTGACCTCTGGCTTTGAAGCACATCAGATGTGACAGGATAAAGAAAAAAGATTAAGACATCTTTATTTATTACTTGGACTTTCAGACCCACCAAAAACCAGCCCAGGAACCACAGCTTAGAAAACACTGCCACACACCACTCCACCTAGTCAAGCCGCAAATATTCCAGCATCCAGACTCCCCCGCTGCCGCCCTAAAGACTCCCCCGCTGCCAGCCCTCCAGACCCTCTCACTGCCAGCCCTACTGACTCCCCCACTGGCAGCCCACCAGACTCCCCCACTGCCAGCCCTACTGACTCCCCCACTGCCAGCACTACTGCCTCCCCCACTGCCAGCCCTACAGACTCCCCTACTGGCAGCCCTACTGACTCCCCCACTGCCAGCACTACTACCTCCCCCACTGCCAGTCCTACAGACTCCCCCACTGCCAGCACTACTACCTCCCCCACTGCCAGCCCTACAGACTCCCCCACTGCCAGCCCTACTGACTCCCCCACTGCCAGCACTACTACCTCCCCCACTGCCAGTCCTACAGACTCCCCCACTGCCAGCACTACTACCTCCCCCACTGCCAGCCCTACAGACTCCCCCACTGCCAGCCCTACTGACTCCCCCACTGCCAGCCCTACTGACTCCCCCACTGCCAGCACTACTACCTCCCCCACTGCCAGCCCTACAGACTCCCCCACTGCCAGCCCTACTGACTCCCCCACTGCCAGCCCTACTGACTCCCCCACTGCCAGCCCTACTGACTCCCCCACTGCCAGCCCTACTGACTCCCCCACTGCCAGCCCACCAGACTTCCCCACTGCCAGCCCTCCAGACTCACCCACTGCCAGCCCACCAGACTCCCCCACTGCCAGCCCTACTGACTCCCCCACTGCCAGCCCTACTGACTCCCCCACTGCCAGCCCTACTGACTCCCCCACTGCCAGCCCTACTGACTCCCCCACTGCCAGCCCTACTGACTCCCCCACTGCCAGCCCACCAGACTTCCCCACTGCCAGCCCTCCAGACTCACCCACTGCCAGCCCTACTGACTCCCCCACTGCCAGCCCTACTGACTCCCCCACTGCCAGCCCTACTGACTCCCCCACTGCCAGCCCACCAGACTTCCCCACTGCCAGCCCTCCAGACTCACCCACTGCCAGCCCACCAGACTCCCCCACTGCCAGCCCTACAGACTCCCCCACCGCCAGCCCTACTGACTCCCCCACTGCCAGCCCTCCAGACTCCCCCGCGGCCAGCCCTCCAGACTCCCCCGCTGCCAGCCCTAAAGACTCCCCCACAGCCAGCCCCACCTCCAAGAGCCTGGTGCTGGTTTTGACACCTTTTGAGTCAGACCTGATTACCTGGAGTGTGACTCTCCTCAAGGTCTACTCTGTTCCCTTTATTTTAGGTCTTGTCTGCTACACTGTGCATGTGCGGTGTGTTGTGGGACGTGTTGTTAGCTTACGGTGGGCTTACCATTGGTTGACTTTATTGTCACTCTCAGGCTTGAAGCCCGCCCATTGCTTACCATTGGTTGGCTTCATTGTAACTCTCATTTCCTTTCTTTTTTTGCATTCACTTTCATGAGCTTTACTTTCTCTTTAAGCGTTTGTCCCTCCCCAGGAGCATGGACACATTACTTGTGCACTTTAACTGCTCGCTTTTTCCATGCTATATTACTTTTTCAAGCACTCCACATGAGTGCACGTGCGCTCCTGCTCTCGGTCGTGCACCCCCCCATTGTCGGACTCTTAATGGTCTTTTACTCACACAGCTCGTAGCAAGACACTGACCCAAAACCCACTCCACGCACATTGTACTGCAGACAGTAGGTCTTCTACAGAAGAGGGGCAGTTCCTGTCCAGGAGGGGTCAGTCTTAACTCCCCAATCAGATGCACTTGTAAGTTTTATATTGTTTTGTTTAAACTTGTGCTTTTGATCGCTTATTTCATTTCACGAACATCAACATGTCTTGAAAAGGGATCTTGTGCCGGGCGTTGATGCTCGAGTGACACTATTGACCCTACCTACAGGGCTGTATTAACAGCATTAGAGGCCCCCGGGCAAAGCAGTGCACTGGGCCCGCCTTCACAACCACTAACAAGAATAAAAATGTTTAACGGAAAATTAGTGTTACATTCTGGTCTGCCTCTAGACAACTGCCCAGCATGCCCATGCATTAAGATGGCACTGCCTACCAACCCATCTGAATGACTCTTTACATGTCTTTACCTTTTTTCCTGTTTCAGGCCCCGCCCAGGGACCCCCTGTGCTGGTGAAAAGCTTCTCTCTGGAGCCAGGTCCTGGACAGGAGCCTCGAGAGACCCCTCAGAGACTGTGCTCGGACCCCGGACCTTGCAGGAGCAATGGCACCCCCAAGGAGCCCCCCACACCCAAACCTGTAGCTTCGAAGCGCCCACCTGGCCCGAAACCTCAAGGTAAGGCGCTGGGCTGCAGTGCAAAGACCATGGCATGCAAGGCTTGTGTTCAACAAACTGGTGGGACACACGGATGCTGAATCTTGGCCAAGAATTAGCAGGAGACACCCACGAGTAGCCGGGGCGGCTCCTCCACTAGGGCGGAGGAGCGTCGCCCCACTGCTTTCTCACAGTGCAAGAAGAAGTTATTACCATTGTATGTTTCCTTTGCGCATTGCGGGTGGGCGGGCAGAGCTGCTCTGCTCTTGGAGCAACGATTTACAAAAAGGGGGGTGGTGATGAACAGAGTGTCTGAGTTAAACAGACCACTCTTACCCAGTCCAAAGATCAGGGCTTGATCCATCACCGTTATTTATCTCACTGCCCCATCCCAGCTCAGAACCTGGCTATATGCAAATCAGTCTGTCCCTGGCCCAGTGCATCATGGGAACAGGGCAGACTAAACTACCAAGCCAATTCTTCACCAGAAAGGAGACAAGCTACCGGGGACCGGTTTCTGGCATTTCAGCCTTCTTCGGCCCGGCTTGCTTGAATCCTGATGGAGCAGTGAGAAAGGGACTCATGTCTGAGTATACCCTGCCACACCTATAGTGGCCAAAAACGATTTACAAAAAGGGGGGTGGTGATGAACAGAGTGTCTGAGTTAAACAGACCACTCTTACCCAGTCCAAAGATCAGGGCTTGATCCATCACCGTTATTTATCTCACTGCCCCATCCCAGCTCAGAACCTGGCTATATGCAAATCAGTCTGTCCCTGGCCCAGTGCATCATGGGAACAGGGCAGACTAAACTACCAAGCCAATTCTTCACCAGAAAGGAGACAAGCTACCGGGGACCGGTTTCTGGCATTTCAGCCTTCTTCGGCCCGGCTTGCTTGAATCCTGATGGAGCAGTGAGAAAGGGACTCAAGGCAGGGGAGGAGTGGTGTGCCCACTCCTCAGTGCGCAAAGACTGTTTGGTTGGCCCTCTCGGGCCACCCAAACCAGTCATACGCACTCTGCCCTTCTCCATGCAGGCTGCATACCGGCCGGCATGGAGAACATAGCAACCCCATTAGCCCCTGGCTGGGCAGCGGCCCGACCAATCACAACGCTGCTTTCAGCGTTGCAATTGGCTTAGGGGAGGGAGCCTGGCTGGCTGCTTCCTGTTCCTGTTAGAGGCAGGAGAGCAGGAGCCGAGAAGATGCGGACCCCGGGGAAAGGAAGATAAGTTTAATATACATATATATTTGTTTAATTTCCCGCGATCCCCAGCGACAACCCCCGCGAATCCCCAATGACCCCTTGCGCAAGCCTCCCCAACCACGAGCAATGCCAGCCGCTACTGAACCGACTTACTCCTGGAAATTCAAGTGTAACAATGTTGTTTACGCTGTCCCCGCTCTCTCAGTCTCTGTCTGACACTTTTCAAACTGGGCCCATCCAGCAGGAAGTCAGTGGGCTACAGGCGTGAAAAGTGGTGGCCTATTGCAGTCTCCTTGTTTGAACCCCTGTCCCTAGAGGTACAGGTGACATCCAGGCAAGGCCAGTGCTCCTGGGAACGTATGACGCCTGGAAAGGGAGACACCTACTGTGACAAAAATTACCCAGGAGTGAGACACTGCTGTGAGATCACACAGCTGCCAAGTGCCCTCTCTTTAGGCTTTGACATTCAGGGGGCAGCAAGGCCACACAGGCTCCGGTGCTTAATCTGAGCAGGTGGTTTCCGGTGCTCGGCATTTCATTGTCAACACCAGCACTTTTGACAGTCTGCCAAAGGATAGATAAAGAGCGAGAGAGGCAAACAAGCCCTCCTTCCAAGCCCCAGAGATAGAAAGGCAGACAGAGCAGAAATGGAGGGGAAAAGAGAGCAGGAGAAAGAGAAGAGAAAAGATACATTGAAAGAAAATATAAAATAGAGGGGAGAGAGAGAGCGAAGAAATATGAAAATGAGAAACCGAAGGAGAGAAAAAAACTGAACTAGATGGGAAGAAAAGTTGAAAACGAGAAAAGAAGAAATCTGAAACAATGCGATGGGGACATAATAACTGAAGAGCTAGAAAAGATGCAAAAAGAAACCGAAAGGAAAGGTGAAAAAAGAACAGGTCAGAGAGACAGAGAGACAGGAAGAGAATTTGAAAAGGAAGACGCAGGGAGAAAGAACATGTGGGCCTCATAGGAGATGAAAAGGTGAAAGTAGGCCTTGAGAGTCAGAAAGTACAAGCATTTGCAATGCAATAGGTCTTGCATTTGCGCAGGCTTAAGCTATTGGCATTGTAAATGCAATACCTTTTATTTATGTTTTAAAAACGAAAACAACAATTTAAGGCATTGTTATTTGCAATGCCAATAGCTCAAACTTGCGTAAATGCGAGACCTAATGCATTCCAAATGCTTGTAAGATTAGTGAGTAGAAACGCTCCCTTTCGGCCCGCATGGCAAATTATTTAAATAAACAAGCGCGGCCGCTAAAGTGAAAGCGGACCGCACTGCAAATAATAAAAAAATAGTGCTTACCGACTTATGAAGGAGATTATATAACGCCACAAGTAAAAGATCAAGTCCTCATGGGAGGTATCAAATGGTGACAGGGCGGTAACAAGGAAGGAATAACAAGCCTCCTTGTCAATCAGAAGCCATCATTTACCAAGGACAATGACACCAGCCAATGAAAAATATGGGCGGAGACAAGGCGAGGCGTTCACAGCATACCCTACTACAACATGCCTCGCAGAGCGAGCAGCGCATGTGCGCCACGCCGCTAGGCTTGACCTAAAAAAAGGTCCCCAGAGAGAGACAAAATGAAAATGAGACCAGAAGAGATAAAGTAGGAGAGCGCATAGGTGAGAGAGATATTGTGAGACAAAGGGTCACAAACTGAAACAAGGAGAGTAAAGGTGAAAAAGAAACCAAAAGTGTGTAAAGGTGTGAAAGAGTAGCCCATTGAGAGAAGGGGAATGTGCAAAGGGAGAAGCGAGGGTTCCTGAGTGAGGTGAGCTGTGATGGGAGCGGTGCGTGCCAGGCTCGGTGCCCACCGCCCCCAGAGCCTGGCACGGCTGCAGGTGAGTCCTGCACCAACCAGAGGCGGGTTATTTTCCAGCTGTGTTTTACTACTGCACCGACTAGAGGTTAACAGGGCCCACTCACTGACAGTGTCCATTCTGATGAATAAATACACACACACACAGGCTGGGGCAGGGTCCTCCCTGTGTGCCCTGTCGGCCCATTCATGGGTGTCAGGGATGGCACTCAGTCCTTGGCACTAAGTCCTTGGCACTCAGTCCTTGGCACTTAGTCCTTGGCACTCTGTCCTTGGCACTTTGTCCTTGGCATTCTGTCCTTGGCACTCTATTTTTGACACTCACTCCTTCGCCTCTCTCTGGCTTTCTCCTTTCTAGTCTCTCTTCTAACCCCTCCTCTCTCTCTTCCCACCCTAGTACCTCCCAAGCCCGCCCACCTGCAGAGCGTGAGGAAGAGCCGGCCGCCTGACTTCATCCCGCCGCCCCCCTCCCGGCCGCTACCTGCGGACCCGCGGACCCCCCGGAGCCCCCTGCCGCGGACGGACAGCAGGGATGAGCTGGGGCTGTCGGCCGTGTCCTCCCTCATCGAGAAGTTTGAGAGGTAAGACGGGGGCAGGAGTGCTCCATATAGCGGTAGAGGTATGAGAAGTATCACAGAGGTGGGTAGGTGAAAGTTCAGAGGTATGAGTAGTGTCACAGATGAGAGCAGGCGAGGGATCAGGGGTTTGTAGTAGTGTTACAGAGGTGAGTAGGTGAGAAGTCAGTGGTGTGAGTAGTGTCACAGGGTGGGCAGGTGAGGGCTCAGTGGTCTGAGTACAGTCGTAGGGGTGGGATATTGAGGGTGTCCTGGTGGAGCATTGTTGAGGCATTAGATGGTGTCCTGGTGGAGTATTGTTGAGGCATCAGAGGGTGCCCTGGTGGAGTATTGTTGAAGCATCAGAGGGCGTCCTGGCAGAGTACCAATGAGGAATCAGAGGGCGTCCTAGTGGAGTATTGTTGAGGCATTAGATGGTGTCCAGGCAGAGTACTTTTGAGGCATCAGAGGGTGTCCTGGTGAGGTATCAGAGATACTCTCTACTGACCCAGGCAGAGTACTGAGGAGGAGATGGAGGGTGGCATGGCGGTGCATTGCTGTGGGAGCAGAGGAACTCTCTACTGTCCTGAAAAAATACTGTTGAGGCATCGGAGGGTGTCCTGGTGGAATACCAATGAGGCATTAGAGGGTGTCCTTGTGGAGGTTTGTTGACGCATCAGAGGGTGTCCTGACAAAGTGCTGTTGAGGCATCAGAGGGTGTCCTGGCAGAGTACCAATAAGGCATCATAGGGCATCCTGGTGGAGAATTGTTGAGGCATCAGAGGGTGTCCTGGTGGAGTATTGTTGAGGAATCAGAGGGGGTCCTGGTGGAGTATTGTTGAGGAATCAGAGGGGGTCCTGGTGGAGTATTGTTGAGGCATTAAAGGGTGTCCTGGCAGAATACTAGTGAGGCATCAAAGGGCATCCTAGTGGAGTATTGTTGAGGCATCAGAGGGTGTCCTGGTGGAGTATTGTTGAGGAATCAGAGGGGGTCCTGGTGGAGTATTGTTGAGGCATTAAAGGGTGTCCTGGCAGAATACTAGTGAGGCATCAAAGGGCATCCTAGTGGAGTATTGTTGAGGCATCAGAGGATGCCTTGGCAGAGTACTGTTGGGGCATCAGATGGTGTCCTGGTAAGGGATCAGAGCTACTGTCTGGGTAGAGTACTTTTGAGGCATCAGAGGGTGTCCTGGTGAGGGATCAGTGGTACTCCTCCTGTCCTGGCAGAGTACTGCTGAGGATTCCGAGGGTGTCCTGGCTGAGTACTGCTGAGAGATCTGAGGTTCTCTTTACTGTCCTAGCAAAGTACTGTTGAGGAATCAGAGGGTGTCCTGGTGGAGTATTGTTGAGGCATCACAGGGTGTCCTGGTGACGGATCAGAGGTACTCTCTACTGTCCTGACCCTGGCGGAGTACTGCTGAGGAGTCAAAGAGTGCCCTGGCGGTGCATTGCTGAGGGAGCAGAAGTACTCTCTACTGTCTTGACAAAGTACTGTTGAGGCACCAGAGGGTGTCCTGGCAAATTACTGTTGAGGCATCAGAGGGTGTCCTGGCAGAGAACTGTTGAGGCATCAGAGGGTGTCCTCGTAGAGTACTGTTGAGGCATCAGAGGGTGTCCTGGTGGAATATAGTTGAGGCATCACAGGGTGTCCTCGTGGAGTATTGTTGAGACATCAGAGGGTGTCCTGGTGGAGTATTGTTGAGGCATCAGAGGATGTCCTGGTAGAGTACCAATGAGGCATCAGAGGGTGTCATGGTGGAGTATTGTTGAGGCCTCAGAGGGTGTCCTGGTAGAGTACAGTTGAGGCATCGGCAGGTGTCCTAGTGGAGTATTGTTGAGGCATCAGAGGGTGACCTGGTGGAGTACTGTTGAGGCATCAGAGAGTGTCCTCGTGGAGTACTGTTGAAGCATCAGAGGGTGTCCTGGTGGAGTATTGTTGAGGAATCAGAGGGTGCCCTGGTGGAGTATTGTTGAGGCATCAGGGGGCATCCTAGTGGAGTATTCTTGTGGTATCAGAGGGTTTCCTGGTGGAGTATTGTTTAGGCATCAGAGGGGGTCATGGTGGAGTATTGTTGAGGCATTAAAGGGTGTCCTGGCAGAATACTAGTGAGGCATCAAAGGGCATCCTAGTGGAGTATTGTTGAGGCATCAGAGGATGTCTTGGCAGAGTACTGTTGGGGCATCAGATGGTGTCCTGGTAAGGGATCAGAGCTACTGTCTGGGTAGAGTACTTTTGAGGCATCAGAGGGTGTCCTGGTGAGGGATCAGTGGTACTCCTCCTGTCCTGGCAGAGTACTGCTGAGGATTCCGAGGGTGTCCTGGCTGAGTACTGCTGAGAGATCTGAGGTTCTCTTTACTGTCCTAGCAAAGTACTGTTGAGGAATCAGAGGGTGTCCTGGTGGAGTATTGTTGAGGCATCACAGGGTGTCCTGGTGACGGATCAGAGGTACTCTCTACTGTCCTGACCCTGGCGGAGTACTGCTGAGGAGTCAAAGAGTGCCCTGGCGGTGCATTGCTGAGGGAGCAGAAGTACTCTCTACTGTCTTGACAAAGTACTGTTGAGGCACCAGAAGGTGTCCTGGCAAATTACTGTTGAGGCATCAGAGGGTGTCCTGGCAGAGAACTGTTGAGGCATCAGAGTGTGTCCTCGTGGAGTACTGTTGAGGCATCAGAGGGTGTCCTGGTGGAATATAGTTGAGGCATCACAGGGTGTCCTCGTGGAGTATTGTTGAGACATCAGAGGGTGTCCTGGTGGAGTATTGTTGAGGCATCAGAGGATGTCCTGGTAGAGTACCAATGAGGCATCAGAGGGTGTCATGGTGGAGTATTGTTGAGGCCTCAGAGGGTGTCCTGGTAGAGTACTGTTGAGGCATCTGCGGGTGTCCTAGTGGAGTATTGTTGAGGCATCAGAGGGTGACCTGGTGGAGTACTGTTGAGGCATCAGAGAGTGTCCTCATGGAGTACTGTTGAGGCATCAGAGGGTGTCCTGGTGGAGTATTGTCGAGCTATCAGAGGGTGTCCTGGTGGAGTATTGTTGAGGCATCAGAGGGTGTCCTCGTGGAGTACTGTTGAGACATCAGATGGTTTCCTGGTGGAGTATTCTTGGGCATCAGAGGGTGTCCTGGTGGAGTATTCTTGAGGCATCAGAGGGTGTCCTGGTAGAGTACCAATGAGGCATCAGAGGGTGTCCTGGTGGAGTACTGTTGAGGCATCAGAGGGTGTCCTGGGGGCGTATTGTTGAGGCATCATAGGGTGTCCTGGTGGAGTACTGTTGAGGAATTAGAGGGTGTCCTGGTGGAGTATTGTTGAGGCATCAGAGGGTGTCCTGGTAGAGTACTGTTGAGGCATTAGAGGGTGTCCTGGTGGAGTACTGTTGAGGCATTATAGGGTGTCCTGGTGGAGTATTGTTGAGGCATCAGAGGGTGTACTGGTGTAGTATTGTTGAGGCCTCAGAAGGTGTCCTGGCGGAGTACTGTTGAGGCATCAGAGGGTGTTCTTGTGGAGTATTGTTGCGGCAATTAGAGGGTGTCCTGGTGGAGTACTGTTGAGGCATCAGAGGGTGTCCTGGCGGAGAACTGTTGAGGCATCAGAGGGTGTCCTAGCAGAGTACTTTTGAGGCACCAGAGGGTATCCTGTTGAGAGATCAGAGGTACTCTCTCCTGTCCTGGCATCAGAGGGTGTCCTGGCAGAGTACTGTAAGGCATCAGAGGGTGTCCCAGTGGAATATTGTTGAGGCATCAGAGGGTATCCTGGCAGAGTGCCAATGAGGCATCAAAGGGTATCCTGACAGAGTATTGTTGGGGCATCAGAGGGTGTCCTGGTGGAGCTTTGTTGAGGCAACAGAGGGTGTCCCGTGGAATATTGTTGAGGCATCAAAGGGTATCCTGGCAGAGTACTGTTGAGGCATCAGAGGGTGTCCCCGTGGAGTATTGTTGAGGCATCAGAGGGTGTCCTGGCAGAGTACTGTTGAGGCATCAGAGGGTATACTGGCAGAGTACCAATGAGGAATAAAAGGGTGTCCTGGCAGAGAACTGTTGAGGCATCAGAGGGTGTCCTGCCAGAGTACTGTTGAGGTATCAGAGGGTGTCCCGGTAGAGTGTTGTTGAAACATCAGAGGGTGTCCTGTCAGAGTACTGTTGAGGCATCAGAGGCTGCCAGAGTACTGTTGGGGTATCAGAGGGTGTCCCAGTAGAGTATTGTTGAGACATCAGAGGGTGTCCTGTCAGAGTGCTGTTGAGGCATCAGAAGGTATCCTGGCAGAGAACTGTTGAGGCATCAGAGGGTGACCAGGCTGAGAACTAATGAGGCATCAGAGGATGTCCTGCCAGAGTACTGTTAAGCCATCGGAGGGTGTCCCGGCGGAGTATTGTTGAGGCATCAGAGGGTGTCCTGTCAGAGTACTGTTGAGGCATCAGAGGGTATCCTGGGGGCGTATTGTTGAGGCATCCGAGGGTGTCCTGGCAGAGTACCAATGAGGCATCAGAGGGTGTCCTGGCAGAGTACTCTTGAGGCATCGGAGGGCATCCTGGTGGAGAATTGTTGAGGCATCAGAGGGTGTCCTGGTGGAGTATTGTCAAGGCATCAGAGGGTGTCCTGGTGAGGGATCAGATGTACTCTCTAATGTCCTGGCAGAGTACTGCTGAGGAGACGGAGGGTGTCCTGGCTGATGAGAGATCAGAGGTGCTCTCTACTGTCCTAGCAAAGTACTGTTGAGGCATCAGAGGGTGTTCCGGTGGAGTATTGTTGAGGCATCAGAGGGTGTCCTTGTGAGGGATAAGAGGTACTCTCTACTGTCCTGACCCTGGCGGAGTACTGCTGAGGAGTCAGAGGGTGTCCTGGCAGTGCACTGCTGAGGGAGCAGAGGTACTCTCTACTGTCCTGGTGGAGTATTGTTGAGGCATCAGAGGGTCTCCTGGCACAGTACTGTTGAGGCATCAGAGGGTCTCCTGGTGAGGTATCAGAGGTACTCTCTACTGTCCTGCCGGCTCCCTGAGGTGCAGGTTACTCTTATTGCAGCAGTCCTATCACAGTGATCCTCACACTCTCCTCTGGTGGTCCGGCAGGTGCAGGTGCACCTCTGAGGCAAGAGATCCAGTCTTGTGTGGGGCATCACCGGCTCTGCTTGATTTGCCCCCCCCCCCCATCTATGGTAGAGAGACCCTGTTTGCAAGTCTAAAGGTGCCATGTTCTTCTATCCAGGAGATTCACAGCAGGCGATTCCAGGGACACCCTTACAAGGGGATCCCAACAATGGTACTACTAAGGTATGAATTGCAGGAGATTCCAGACCTGCCAGCTCACACCGTGCCATGTGTGTCACACCGTTTCGGCTCACTTGACCCGGTCACCCGGTGGAGAGTCGAAATCACACGGTGGCTGCGAAACGATCTGCGAACGACTGTCAGCAGTGGAATTTCAGCTCGACTTCAGCAGCAGTAAGCAGGGTAAACAACGTTTACAACAAAACATTTTACCCGCAGGGAGTTGTAACAACCGCGTTTTAATTCCACATACCATTACTCCTCAAGTCGTAACAATGACTTGCGGAGGGGGGAGAAGGTGTTGGATTTAAAATCCAACAGCTTCCCTAATGTCCGCACAGAGTGGAATTGGAATAGTAAATTGAGCTATTCCAACCTCCAGCGCCCCCCCTGCGCAAGAGGTTGTCACGACTTGCGGGTAATGGTATGTGGAATTACAACGCGGTCGTTGTAACAACCGCGTTGTAAGTCCCTGCGGGGTAAAAGACTGCGGGATAACGAGGCATATTCATAAGCAGCCAGTGTCCATTATGAGGCGTGAGAACACCCCAAGACATCGGCGACAGCCTCCATGACCCTCTGTGTCTTTGGGAGGGAGCGGGGGGCTTGGTGAGGGCAGATTTCTTCTTAGGTAACTCTTGACACAAGGCCCGCCCCCTCCTCACACAGTGAAAGGAAGTTAGGATTTTGTCTTAAGGTTGTCTTAAGTCTGTCTTTGTTCTGTCTTAAGTTTGTCTTAAGTTTGTCTTAAGTCTGTCTTAAGTCCATCTTAAGTCTGTCTTAAGTCTGTATTAGGTCTGTCTTAAGTCTGTCCTAAGTTTGTCTTAAGTTTGTCTTAAGTTTGTCTTAAGTCTGTCTTAAGTTTGTCTTAAGTCTGTCTTAAGTCTGTCTTGTTTGTCTTAAGTCTTTCTTAAGTCTGTCTTAAGTTTGTCTTAAGTCTGTCTTGTTTGTCTTAAGTCTTTCTTAAGTCTTTCTTAAGTCTGTCTTAAGTCTGTCTTAAGTCTGTCTTAAGTCTGTCTTAAGTCTGTCTTAAGTTTGTCTTAAATATGTCTTAAGTTTGTCTTAAGTCTGTATTAAGTCTGTCTTGTTTGTTTTAAGTCTGTCTTAAGTCTGTCTTTTTAAGTCTGTCTTAAGTCTGTCTTAAGTCTGTCTTAAGTTTGTCTTAAGTCTGTCTTAAGTCTGTCTTAAGTTTGTCTTAAGTCTGTCTTAAGTTTGTCTTAAGTCTGTCTTAAGTCTGTTTTAAGTCTGTTTTAAGTCTGTTTTAAGTCTGTCTTAAGTCTGTCTTAAGTCTGTCTTAAGTCTGTCTTACGTTTGTCTTAAGTCTGTCTTAAGTTTGTCTTAAGTCTGTCTTAAGTCTGTCTTGTTTGTCTTAAGTCTGTCTTAAGTTTGTCTTAAGTCTGTCTTAAGTCTGTCTTAGGTTTGTCTTAAGTCAAACTTAAGACAAAATCCCACCTTTACTACTACTAAATGCCTTCTGTGAATACCAAAAGTAGTAAGTTTAGGATTTTGTCTTCAGTTAGTTCTGTGAATCGGCCCCATGGATCCCACCTGAGGAGACCCTGAGGAAGAGATCTCGGGGAGATACTAACGAAACAGTAACAGCAAGGGGACTACTGAAGAGTGGATCTCCATGAGAATGCAAGCAGTGGATCCCACCAGGAAACACTGAGGACTATGTCCTAATCAGGCAGATCACCAGCAGAGGATCCCACTCGGGGGAATCCAGAGGGATCGACCATAACCAGGGGGATTTCAAAGAACCGTTTACACTCTCAGATTTACAGAATCTGACCCCACAAAGGCACGTCCTGAGAAATCTTCCCACTAAAAGAGACCCAGAGGAACAGGTTCCTTCCAGCAAAGTGCAGAGTGTTAGATGCCATCGGTGATAGGCTGAAGGACAGATCCCAGGGAGATCCTGAGGATGTGATCCCAATAAAGTAAGTACTAAGTGAAGTATCTCAGGGAAATTACAAGCAATCGATCCCACCCGGGGAGATCCTAAGGAATAGATTGTAACCAAGAGGATTGCAAGCTATGGATCCCACTTGAGAAGTTCCAGAGTAGACACTATCCAGGGAGATTCTCGGTGTAACAGCAAGCCCAGGGAAATCCTGAGCCATGGATCCCAATGAGAATAGATCTGGATTGTGAACATAAGGAGGAATGGATTGCGTCCAGTGTTTGCTGAAGAAATTCTGCCTCAGGCGGGCCCCGGAGGAGGGCCTGAGAAACTGGTCCTATCCGTGGTGGTCCTGAGGAACAGATGCCAGCAAGAGAGATCCTACAAAGTAAATCCCGTTCAGGAAGATCCCATAACAAGAACACACAGGGAGTTCCACAGGAATGGCTCCCATCCAGATAATCCTGGCGTACAGATTCTGTAGAGTGAGTTACTCTGCAATAGATCTGACCGGGAAAGATTTGGCCGAATGGGTTCCACTCTGGGAGATTTAGAGGATCAGATCCTAGCCAGGAATCCAGAGGAATGAATCTGAGGCGCTTGTGTAAGGCTGTGATGTCTACAGTTCATCATGTAAAGCAGTTCATTTCCATTTGAGGTCCTCGGTCCCAGATCCAGGGCTCCTTTGAAGGTGTTTGATGTCCCGTTGGGCTGATCTGATGGACTGTACATCAGACGGAGAGACAGTAATACTGATCTGGGACCTGTTAGAAGCTGGGCTGCAGTCTTTTTGTGCTGATTCAAGTTTGTACAACCGGTAAACATCAGGTGACGGAGATCCAAGACCCTGTTTAAAGGTGGTTTGATGTGTTGTCGGCTTCGCTCCTCGTATCTTGTATCAGACGAGGGGCAGGTGATACACTTCTGAGGTCTTGTTTGCAGGTGGTTTGTTACCTTATTGACTTTACTCCATGGATGTACGTCTCATGGACATCACAGAGCTTGGCTTGTGCCTTCTTTGGCAGGGGTTTGGTGTCGCATTTGATTTATCACGTTAGTTTATCTCACATGGACATTTTGGTTCACAGCCCAAGAGGAGGTTTGAAGATACCTTTGACCTTGTTTAAACTTGCTGCAGGTGTTTGTCTTCAGTGGAGCTCCTACAGGTGGTTTCTTGGTGCGGGCCATCATCTCCCCGGAATGAGTGCCCCTCATGAATGAGCATAGGGTGATGCACAGACCTCCAGAAGAACCTCACATCTGTCTCCATGCCTTGGTGGCACTCATCCCTGTAGGACCTTTTTTGGAGCCAAGTCATCAGACGCTGAAGCCCAGGAAGGCTTCGGCCGAGGCTCGCCCCTCATGTCCACTCTTGAGTTCTGCTTACACTTCTGGTCCATTGCTATGTGGCTGTGCTAGGTTGGTTTGGCCGGGAACCTAGGGCCCTATTCAGAAAAGTAATCTGAGACAAAATCCTAACTTTAGTACTCCTAAATGCCTTTTGTGAATACCGAAAGTCGGAAAGTTAGGATTTAGTCTCAGATTACTTTTGTGAATCGTGCCCCTAGATCTTTCTGTTCCCCCTACTGGGTGCCAGATTCCTTCTCCCCAGGGGATCCGTAACATAACACACTGATTGGTTTCTTCTTCTTCTTTTCACAGGGAGCCCATAATCCTGGGGGTGGATCGGAGCGCCCTGTGCCCCAGCCCCGGGACCGACTCGACTCTGGAGACTGGATCCAACAGCGACGCCTCGCAGGCCAGTGGCCCACCGGAGCGGCGGGGCTCCCTGGAGTCCAGCTGCAGCCTGGGTGAACATCTGCACAAACTGCTGGACATGGCGGAGCTCCAGGACCCCCCGGAGCGGGGCGGGTACACCACGGACAGCCTGGAGCGCCGGCACTGCTTGAGGGCCTCGGCCGCCCTCCCGGCCCATGATGGCGGTGGGAAGGTGGCCAACCGGGACAGCGGCATAGACAGCATCAGTTCACCCTCCTACAGTGAGGAAATTTGCTTTATCAGTGGGGAGCAGGCGCTGGACGCCAAGGACTCCGAGGACTGCTCCGAGCAGGCAGCGGGCACCACCGCACTACCCATCCTCACCCGCAAAAGGCGCTCCATGCGGGACTCTGAGCTGGACAGTGACCTTGAGGAGGGCAGCGCGGATGAGGCCGACGTGCACCAGATACAGAGGCTGGACTCCTGTGAGGTAAGGACCCCCTGCTGAATGCAGGGGAGGAGGGAAGGCAGTGGAACCTGGAGCTGTGGAAAGTGCAGTGACCACACTGTGCTACAGGAGTCGCCATGCAGTGGTTTGGCCAGGCCACGCCCCTTGAGGGGTTGTGCAAGTTGCAGTTCTGACACTGTATGCTAAGGGTTGCTGTTGGTACCACTGGTGAAACAGTGCTGTGCCGGTGTTGTGCGATAGATGTACCTGTGGCATAGCGATGCTGTGGGGCTACCGCAGTCCTGAGCTGGCACTGCAGTGGTTCACTAGTGAAGTAGGGGTACAGTAGCAGTTCTCTTGAGGCATAGTACTCTACCAGTGCTGTGGGTCTCCTGTGGTGCTGCAGCTTTGCAGAAGGAGTAGGAGCTGTGCTGAAGTGCTGTTGGAGTGACGTCAATGTGGTGCATTCACCGTGCTGTTGTGATTGTGTAGCAAGGCAGTGCTTCATGTTGAGAATTCCCATATCGATTCTGCAGCGGTTCTGTTGTGGCCCCGCTGCAGTGGTCTGGTTGCGGTGCCGCAAAGGAACTTTGGTCATAGCGCGTGTGTGTACTGCACTGGTGCTGTTGATCTGTTGCAGTGCTGCTGTCACGCTGCACTGGCCCAGTAGCCCTGTGTTGGTGGTTTCTCCTGTTCCCTAGCAACAGTACCAGCTACTCTATACATTATATCCTTAGAGGTAGCTCATTTCCTATAGTTGTGCAGTTTTGTTACTATTAAATATAATAAAACACATGTATGTGTGTCTGCTGGGGATGTATGAGGGTCCTGGTTGACTTAATGCATGGACCTGAGTCCTTTGGCAAACCGGTGAGAGTCTGCAAGGTTCACTGCCCCAAAGATCCGAAACCTACAGAGCCACAAGCAGTGCAATCTGGAAAGTCTTTTTTTCCAAATGATGAATGGAAAAGGATGAAAGACTGAGGTCATGGTGCAGAAGTAGCTTGACATGGAGGATGGACTGCTGGCAGAATCAAAAACAGCTTTAAAAACAGTGGCAGAACATGTATGTTTATGTATTCTGAAAGTTTCACCTGAAAAAACACACAAGATACTGTACAATTGTAAAAGCATTGGTACCAAAAATCCTGTTACAGGTTGAACTCAGAGAGGGTTTCGGCGTAGCAGAAGCCTACCTTCCAGTCACCCAGTGCAACGCAGGTCTCGCAGAATCTAGTAAATGTATCTGTTCTCACAGCATGAGTTGTCTCAGCGTTTGCTTCTATGATGCTGTGTTGTGTTTTCAGAGTACTTCCCACTCAGAACTATTCTGAGAGTAATTGAAGAGACTGTAATTTTCACCCAAAGGGCAGCGGGAGATTTTCCAGCGTAGTTTACATCAGTGTTGACTAATGTGTTTGCAGTTTGTTTGCTTTTCTCCTCAAGTGACATTAACCAGAACAGCATCTAATGTAATATGTAATATTACAGCTTGTAGTTTGTTAACGATTTATGGGTTTACGCTTCTCCCTTGTAATCAGAGGTTTTGGTGTTTGGTGAAATATTTCAAATGTGCTGGTGGTCTGGTTGTAATTCCAGAGTGAGGTAAGGAAGCCCCAAAGGGGATTGATAGCTTGTTTTTTCCTTCACCATTAGCAGCAAAGAAATGGCATTGAAGATTTAGGCCCCTTCTAAAAGCAAAAGGGGTTTGTCTGCATTTATAATGTGCCAGTTTTGTGAAATCAAATATCGGATCTTGTTGCTTCGTTTGGGGGAAGTGTTCACAGTCCGTGCATCGGTCATGTTTCAATGTTGTGTGCACTATGCAAACGGCACCATGGATAACCCTGTCCAATGCTTTTTTGAAGAGAAAATCAACATTCATATAAAATACATCATTTGTTATAACTGATATTTCTCTGAGGCCTCAGGAACTGACTAAGGGCAAGTTATACAACTGTTGTTACTAAGTAAGGTGTGCGTGCAGTGGGATTACTGTTCAGATTGGTAAATATTTACCTGAATTTCCTGGGGGCGGTGGTTTCCTGCCCTACAATGATTCAACCAGGTGTGGCATGTGAAACTCGTTTAACTAGTGTCTGCTAACAAACTAGGCGATAGACATCATCTGAGTAAACTTTCTAGATAATTAAATGACACCTGTAAGGATTCACTTGGTCTATTGATGTTGTGTATAACGATTAACAAGATAAGAGAGACTTTCAAAATTTACCACAAACAGATTCGCCAGGGTAGAGATGAAAGTAGCTCCCATTGCTGTCCCTCTGGGGTTTAGAAATTCAAAAAATGCTTTTGCCTGTGGAATGTTAATGCACAGGGATTCCGTTTGTAGGGTAATATGGACATTGTCATTCTGATCAAAGGTGAAGTCTCCAATTATTTTCATCATCTGAGTTGAATCTTTGAAAGGTGCTGCTGTAGGTTTTACACGCGGTTTATTGGCGTGGTTACTGTTTTTGGCCTCTGGTTTCAGCAATAATTGATCCCCTGAAACAAGGGCTTTAACTGGCCAATTTAACATGTTTCCGGTCTCTTGGTCAGTATATAATGCTGTTACTCTGGGATCAAAGTTGTTTAAGAATGTCATTACTTGTAAATTCTTGTTCCAACCCAGATGTAATGAGTGTTCAAACCAGTTTCTGCAGTCCGCTGGTAAGCGCTGGAAAGTTTTTGTAATGATCGTCCGGTACCCATGATACAAGAATGGAACTGTGTTTAAAGGTCCAATGTAATATCGTATCCGGGCCAGTGGCCGATTACACTCTCGACCTTTCCCGTTAGAGGCTACTTGGTCTTCAACTTTGCTCTGGAGCAGGTCAAGAATGAAGCTTTAGGCTTCAGCATAATCAATTCTCAACAAGGAAGGAAACACGAGAGAGTGCTTGAAAATAAGAAAAGTGCTCTTAGGCAGAGTTGTGGATGTGAGCTAGCAAACGAGGGTACAAGCCGCCCCAGGCGATATCGCGGTGCAGCATCATTAGTTTGAAGTCGGCTTAGGTTGCCCAATATTATTCATGACCTGGAAACAAACATTTCATGAATCTGTATTGGTTGGCAAAGTGAGGAACCTGGGAGTGCCCCATCGCCGTTTTGTCTCTTGCCGCCATCTTGACAGAAACGCTGGCCCACAGCTCACACGAGCAGTCATGCATCACCCAATTTCCAAAGCGCCACAAAGCTCCAACTTTACCTGCTGCTGTGGTGGTGGCCTGGGTATTTTACTGGAAAACATTCAATGTTTGACATTTCGTTTTAGATAAATGTATTCTAACTAAGCTGTTTACTGATCCTACTTCATCGATCCCAGTCAGTGTTCGATCTCCTGGTTAATATTTCACCGCTCGCTGAGGCTCATGAGAGACGGAGAGAGCACAGGTGCAACCTGTGGGATTTGATGAGTATTCATAGTCTGCTGCTGCTCTGGAGCTGTAGAGGTGCTGTAGTCCTGCTCTGGCAGTGCTGTGGGGCTGCAGTAGTTTGAAGAGGTGCTTTATTGCTGCTCTAGTTGAATTGTAGTTACTGCAGTAGTCATACCATAGCAGTGCTGCGGTGTTATGATGCTGTACATGTGCTGTGGTGGACCTGGAAACACATTGACCTGGTTTCACAGCAGTGCCTCCTTTGAGTGCCGTAGCAGTGCCGTACTTGATTCTGTGGCTTTGCTTTTAAAGGCGCTGCACAAGTGCTGTGCTGAACCAAATGTACTGATCTGAACATGGCTGTTACAGTGCTGCCGCCCTGCTGCCGCCCTGCTACCCTGGTGATACCAAATAGCTTTTCAGTTGCTTTGCTGTCGCGGTGCAGTACCGGAAGTGGTAGTCCTGACGCACCGCGTTAGAGTGAGTGCATTTGATTTGTAGCTGTGCTGGAGTGCTGGCAGTGGTGGTGCTTTTGTAATGCAGTTCCAGTGCTGTTGCTGTACTGTGGTGGTGCAGGTGCTGTGCGGAGACGGTGATGCAGAAATGCTGGAGTGTTGATGTGGTGGTAATACTGTGCTACTGTATCCATGCCGTGCTGTAGTGCTGTTCTAGTGATGCTGTAAACCTTTCGTAGCGCTTCTGAGTGCATGGTATCACCATGCCATTACAAATGATTATTAGTGCTGTAGCGGTGTATTGAAGGTGGCGTAGCAGTTCTGCACAATGCTCAAGCAGTGCTGTGGGGGTACTGCAGCATTCTTTTACAAGTACTGGGGTGGTACTCTAGAAGTCAATTAGCAGTCCTGGAAGCAGTGCTGAAGTGATGCCTTTATGTGTGCTGTGGACATGCTGCACAGGTTCTCATGCTGCAGCTGTGCTGGAGTGGTCGTATCGGTATTCTGTAGCAGTGCTGTTGCCGGCTGCTTTACCCTGGTGGTGCTGGTATTGTGCATGTCTCACAGTGATGTTGTGCTATAGCTGTGCTGTCCTCTTGTAGGCGTGCTGTTGTGAGATTGTGACAGTGCTTGAGTTTTAAGAAGCAATAGCGCCAAGAAGCACATAGTGCCAATGATAATCGATGGTCCTGGTAGACTTGGACCTAAGGGTAATTGGCCGCAGTGGAGCACGGGTCGAATACACTAGGCAGACAGCTGTCCTTCCCGTTCAGGGTCTGTACCCTCAGACTGAACAGGGTCTGGCAGTCCAGGACTTTGGGGGGGGTCCACAGCCCACCACCAGGGGGCACACTATGCCTGTGTTATGTAGGGGTCTGCCTGGTGCAGGTCTCCTGTCCTCTGTCTCTGTGACAACCTGGCAGCACCTCCAGGGGGCGCTCTTCTCTCAGAGCGGGTAACCCCTGACCCACTGGTCCTCCCGCTGTGGATGCCCCCGCATCCTGCACCTTACTCTCCACCTGGGCCCTCATACTCTCCACCTGGGAGCGGTACCCTCAGATCTGTGTGTTATGGGGCGCACTGGGCGTCTGCCCCTTCAAGCTCCTTTCTCACTGGGGAACGCCTCTGTTTTATGCTGGCCTTTCCTCTCCATCTGTTGGGGAGAACCCGAACCACCCTTCTTGGGGTCACTCCCAGGTACCTTCTGGCACACTCTGGTGCTGATCCACAGGTCTGCCCCCTCCCAAGCCCTCTGGGTACAGTGAGCTGTGAACCAATGAGGGACAGGTGCCACTCGGTAAAGCAGTCCCTCAGAATGTGCTCTTTCATCATCAGATTATAAAGTCGATCCATCACAATGATTCACGTTCAGTGCCTTATCAGATGCGTCCACATGAGAGAGGACACAGCCTTTCGGCTAGAGCGGTCGACCTCGGAGCTGGGGAACCGGGTTCGAGTCGGAACCGGGTTCGAGTCCCAGCGGGGGCGCTCAACATCCTGTGATTCTGGGCAAATCACTTAATCTCCCCCAGGACTACATGCATACATAGGGCCACCTCATATGCTGCAAACCACTTATCAATGACAGCCCCACCACATTACACCAGGTCTTTGGGTGCTTGGGCCTTTACCTCTTCTAGGCACTTCACCGTCACTGCCAGCATCACAACTGGACCCAGAGGCCGTCTTTGCCTTCAGGTCCAGTTCTTTCTGGCTACCTTCATGGGCCAGCAGGGGCTTTCATCCTTCAAGGCCAGGTCTAGATCCTTCTCCTCCAGGGCCAGTGCAATTTTCTTTTCTTCCAGGACAGGGGAGGCAGTTGTGGTTTAAGGTTTCTATCAGCTTACCTGTCCTCCAACTCTGATTGGGCCACGCTGGGGGTGGGCACACTGCTCTCTGCTCTGGACAAAGCAGGTGACCTGGGTCCTGTGGGCACCTCCACTGACAGAGGGCCCACCCCAGGGTCATTGCCCTCTTTGTCCCCCTCTGCTTCCGCCTCCCCCTGCTCCTGTGTGATGGACTGCACACCCACACTTCCTGCCGTGCTCTCAGGGGTGCCCAGGACTCCTCCTTCTTGGACCCCCTTCCAGCTCCAGCCCTCTCTCCTCACAGGGCCTACTCAGGTGTGTCATGCTGAGGCGCTCCATGCTGCTCAGATCCCTTTTCTGTCTTTAACAAACCACAGCTGCAAAACAGAAGGCTATGTGTGGAATTTAGAAAAAATGCAAAAAAGGCCAATTAAAGATCGAAAGTTCATTTGAAAACTAAGTAAATTTTAAGGTCAGATTGCAAAATTCGTTTTTAGGTCAAGCCTAGCGCAGCACGCATGCGCTGTCTAGGAGAGGGCCTCTTGGAAACACTCAAGACTTTCAAAAAGCTTGTGAGGTGGTTGTCACGTTCTATTGGCCTTTGCCTGTGGCTTTCAAAAATGAAAGCACGCAAATGGCAAAAGGCGGGTGCATGTCCCGCCTTTTCGCTAAACGTTCACTTCCATGGCCTTTGGGTCTTGAGCGAGCAGCATCGCGCCGGGTGCCAGCTTCATTCCTGAATCATGTTACTCATTAACCCAGCACGTTCGCTTTCACTTTCACGACCGCACTTGTTTAGCCTGCCTAACAGGCAGCGCAGAACTCGTGTAAATATGAAGGGAATGTGCTTTCAAGAGCAAAACTTCTAACTGTACGAGCTCGGAAACCAGGTTCCATTCACAAATGTTGCTTAATAGGGTGTGATTTTGGACAAAGCATTTAATTTCCCTACATGCAGCAAAAATACATGTGTCCTGGACTGCAGATAAAGTATTTCTGTTGAAGTTCCCAAATGCGAGACCTATTGGCTAGGCCCATGCTTGTTTGATTTTAACCTACATCACCGAGTGGCACTGCAAAACTCAAGCCTGGATCCCACCGCTGAACACTAATGTCAGAAACTGGGTTACTAGTTGGGGGAAGACCCCCCCACCCCCTCAAGTAATATTCAAAATTCTTGTCAGGGTGAACACTTGGGGTCACTAAACTAACCTAAGCTCACACCTCCGGTTGTGGTGCTGTAGCAATGCTCTGGTGGTGCTGCGTGGGTGCAGAAGTAGAGCTGCTGCAGTGATGTAGTGATGCTGTGGGTATGTTGTGGTGATGGAGCGGTGCTCGGGTGCTGTAGCTGAGCAGTGCTGTATATGTTGTAGTGTGTGTATGTTTAGTGGTGATGTGGCCTAGAGTTGTGGTATGCAGCAGTGCAGATGCTGCTGTGCACTAGTGCTGTACAGGTGCTGTACCAGCGAGTAGTAATGCTGCTTTGTTATGGTCTAGAGCAGTATAGGTGCAGTAGCAGTAAGTGGTAGTGCTGTAGTACTCCTCTTGTCGCACTGCACCAACGCCAGAGTGCTGCTACTGCAGTGTCCTGGTGGTCATGTAGTCTTGCCGGCTTAACCCTTCCGTAGTGCTGTTGCTCCACGTGTGCCTTACATTTACCGCTGTAGCCCAGCTGTGTGTGATAGCAGTGCTCTCACCGCGCTCTAGGAGTGTGATAGCAGTGCTGCTGCTGTGCTGTAGGTGTGTGATAGCAGTGCTGCTGCTGTGCTCTAGGTGTGATAGCAGTGCTGCCGCTGTGCTGTAGGTGTGTGATAGCAGTGCTGCTGCTGTGCTCTAGGTGTGTGATAGGAGTGCTGCCGCTGTGCTGTAGGAGTGTGATAGCAGTGCTGATGCTGTGCTCTAGGTGTGTGATAGCAGTGCTGCAGCTGTGCTGTAGTTGTGTGATAGCAGTGCTGCTGCTGTGCTCTAGGTGTGTGAGAGCAGTGCTGCTGCTGTGCTCTAGGTGTGTGAGAGCAGTGCTGCTGCTGTGCTCTAGGTGTGTGAGAGCAGTGCTGCTGTTGTGCTCTAGGTGTGTGATAGCAGTGCAGCCGCCGCGCTCTAGGTGTGTGAGATCAGTGCTGCTGCTGTGCTCTAGGTGTGTGATATCAGTGTTGCCGTCGTGCTCTAGGTGTGTGATAGCAGTGCTGCCGTCGTGCTCTAGGAGTGTGATAGCAGTGCTGGCGCTGTGCTCTAGGTGTGTGATAGCAGTGCTGCTGCTGTGCTCTAGGTGTGTGATAGCAGTGCTGCCGTCACGCTCTAGGTGTGTGATAGCAGTGCTGCCGTCGTGCTCTAGGTGTGTGATAGCAGTGCTGCTGCCACGCTCTAGGTGTGTGATAGCAGTGCTGCCGCTGTGTCCTAGGAGTGTGATAGCAGAGCTGCCGCGGCGCTCTAGGTGGGTGAGAGCAGTGCTGCCGCAGTGCTCGAGGTGTGTGATAGCAGTGCTGCCGTCGTACTCTAGGTGTGTGATAGCTGTGCTGCCATCGTGCACTAGGTGTGTGATAGCAGTGCTGCCGTCTGCTCTAGGTGTGTGATAGCAGTGCTGCCGCTGTGCTCTAGGTGTGTGATAGCAGTGCTGCCGTCACGCTCTAGGTGTGTGATAGCAGTGCTGCCGTCGTGCTCTAGGTGTGTGATAGCAGTGCTGCTGCCACGCTCTAGGTGTGTGATAGCAGTGCTGCCGCCGTGTCCTAGGAGTGTGATAGCAGAGCTGCCGCGGCGCTCTAGGTGGGTGAGAGCAGTGCTGCCGCAGTGCTCGAGGTGTGTGATAGCAGTGCTGCCGTCGTACTCTAGGTGTGTGATAGCCGTGCTGCCATCGTGCACTAGGTGTGTGATAGCAGTGCTGCCGTCTGCTCTAGGTGTGTGATAGCAGTGCTGCCGCTGTGCTCTAGGTGTGTGATAGCAGTGCTACCGCCCTGCTGTAGGTGTGTGATAGCAGTGCTGCCGCCGTGCTCTAGGTGTGTTATAGCTGTGCTGCCGCTGCGCTCTAGGTGTGTGCTAGCAGTGCTGCCGTCGCGCTCTCGGTGTGTGATAGCAGTGCTGCCGCTGTGCTCTAGGTGTGTGATAGCAGTGCTGCCGCTGTGCTCTAGGTGTGTGATAGCAGTGCTGCCGCCGTGCTCTAGGTGTGTTATAGCTGTGCTGCAGCTGCGCTCTAGGTGTGTGCTAGCAGTGCTGCCGTCGCGCTCTCAGTGTGTGATAGCAGTGCTGACGCCGTGCTCTAGGAGTGTGATAGCAGTACTGCCGCCGTGCTCTAGGTGTGTGATAGCAGTGCTGCTGTTGTGCTCTAGGTGTGTTATAACAGTGCTGCCACTGTGCTCTAGGTGTGTGATAGCAGTGCTGCCGCCGCGCTCTAGGTGTGTGATAGCAGTGCTGCAGTCTCGCTCTAGGTGTGTGATAACAATGCTGCCGCCGTGCTCTAGGTGTGTGATAGCAGTGCTGCCGCCGCGCACTAGGTGTGTGATAGCAGTGCTGCCGCCGCGCTCTAGGTGTGTGATAGCAGTGCTGCCGTCTCGCTCTAGGTGTGTGATAGCAGTGCTGCCGTCTCGCTCTAGGTGTGTGATAGCAGTGCTGCTGCTGTGCTCTAGGTGTGTGATAGAAGTGCTGCCGCTGTGTTCTAGGTGTGTGATAGCAGTGCTGCTGTTGTGTTCTAGGTGTGTGATAGCAGTGCTGCTGCCGTGCTCTAGGAGTGTGATAGCAGTGCTGCCTCTGCGCTCTAGGTGGGTGAGAGCAGTGCTGCCGTCTCGCTCTAGGTGTGTGATAGCAGTGCTGCCGCCGTGCTCTAAGTGTGTGAAAGCAGTGCTGCCGTCGTGCTCTAGGTGTGTGATAGCAATGCTGCCGCCGTGCTCTAGGTGTGTGATAGCAGTGCTGCCGCCGTGCTCTAAGTGCGTGAAAGCAGTGCTGCCGTCGTGCTCTAGGTGTGTGATAGCAGGGCTGCCGCCACGCTCTAGGTGTGTGATAGCAGTGCTGCCGCCGTGCTCTAAGTGTGTGAAAGCAGTGCTGCCGTCGTGCTCTAAGTGTGTGATAACAATGCTGCCGCTGTGCTCTAGGTGTGTGATAGCAGTGCTGCCGCCGTGCTCTAAGTGGGTGAAAGCAGTGCTGCCGTCGTGCTCTAGGTGTGTGATAGCAATGCTGCCGCCGTGCTCTAGGTGTGTGATAGCAGTGCTGCCGCCGCGCTCTAGGTGTGTGAAAGCAGTGCTGCCGTCGTGCTCTAAGTGTGTGAAAACAGTGCTACCGTCGTGCTCTAGGTGTGTGATAGCAGTGCTGCCATAGTGCTGTAGGTGTGTGGTTGCAGCGCTTTACCGCTGGCAGCACCGCAGAGGTATATCAGTGCTAGTTGTGCCGGAGAGGTGCTGTGGCCTTACTATAGCAGCACTGGTGGCCTAGCACTGGGATGAAGGAGCATGCTGCCTCTACCCCGGGGATGTTCACGGTTGCCCCTAGTGCTGTTGTCGCCCTGTGAGAGGAGCGTGCTGCTCCTCCGTGCTGCCTCCACTCTGTAGGAGGAGCGTTCTGCAGTCTTGCACACCGGTGATCTGTTTGTCTTCTTGTCTCCATAGTGCACGACCCACCGGAAGGTCTTCCACATCGCCAACGAGCTCCTGCTCACCGAGAGGGCCTACGTGTCCCGCCTGCATCTGCTGGACCAGGTAAGCCCCTCCCCCAGAGAACATATGCCACCTCCCACATCAGGTGAGCCCCTCCCCCGAGACATGTGCCACCTCCCACATCAGGTGAGCCCCTCCCCCCAGACATGTGCCACCTCCCACTTCAGGTGAGCCCCTCCCCCAGAGAACATGTGCCACCTCCCACATCAGGTGAGCCCCTCCCCCGAGACATGTGCCACCTCCCACATCAGGTGAGCCCCTCCCCCCAGACATGTGCCACCTCCCACATCAGGTGAGCCCCTCCCCCCAGACATGTGCCACCTCCCACTTCAGGTGAGCCCCTCCCCCAGAAAACATGTGCCCCCTCCCACATCAGGTGAGCCCCTCCCCCAGAGAACATGTGCCACCTTCAATATCAGGTAAGCCCCTCCCCCCCAGACATGTGCCACCTCCCACATCAGGTGAGCCCCTCCCACACCAGAGAGCATGTGCCACCCCCACATCAGGTGAGCCCCTCCCCCCTAGACATGTGCCACCTCCCACATCAGGTGAGCCCCTCCCACACCAGAGAGCATGTGCCACCCCCACATCAGGTGAGCCCCTCCCCCCTAGACATGTGCCACCTCCCACATGAGGTGAGCCCCTCCCACACCAGAGAGCATGTGCCACCCCCACATCAGGTGAGCCCCTCCCCCCCAGACATGTGCCACCTCCCACTTCAGGTGAGCCCCTCCCCCCAGACATGTGCCACCCCCCACATCAGGTGAGCCCCTCCCCCCAGACATGTGCCACCTCCCACATCAGGTGAGCCCCTCCCACACCAGAGAGCATGTGCCACCCCCACATCAGGTGAGCCCCTCCCCCAGAGAACATGTGCCACCCCCACTTCAGGTGAGCCCCTCCCCCCAGACATGTGCCACCCCCACTTCAGGTGAGCCCCTCCCCCCAGACATGTGCCACCCCCCACATCGGGTGAGCCCCTCCCACATCCTGTAGCATGTGCCACCTTCTTAATCTGCTTCAGCCCCTTGTAACCTGACATGTCTTCGGCATCAAGTGGGCCCCATGTGCCCGTCTAACCAACCCGTGTGGGACACCCAAGTCCCTCCTCCAGGCCCCTGCGCCACCATGAATGTGATGGGGAAGCCCCCAAATGAACGTTACACATCTAACATAAACACTGTTCCCTCAGCCCTCTGGCAGCCCACACCAACCTCTCCTAAAACAAACTTTTCGCTCTCCTCACCTGCCCTAGAAAGTTATCCCCGGGGTATTTGTGTGACCACAAATATCTGCTTATTCAAACAGACTCCAGACTTCCACAAGTCCACACTATCCACACACAAAGGGGTATTTACAGTAAATAATAAAAAAACTGACTTTGAAAACCTGAGGCTGGAGCAGCCTTCGTCCTTCAAGGACCCGGGCTGTGGAATGCCCCGCCTGCTCGATCCCAGCCAATCACGAGCGTCTGCAAACCGAACTTTGGGTTTGGCTATAGACTGCTTTAGCTCTGAGAGGGACCTTACATCATCAATTCTTGCAAAAAGGGCACGAAGTAATACAGACCGAGAGAGCGCGCACGAGTGTCTGCTTTGGGCCCGCCTACTCCGGTCATTGGTGTTCATGTATTTTCCATTGTTGCCATTGGTTGGGTGAGCTGTCCATCGAAGCCATGGCATAGTGGAGATGGTTACATTGCTCCATATGAGTTACAAGCAGTCCTTTGATTGGACTATAACCAGTGTGTGCCCTTTGATGTATTTACTTTGGTGATAACATCTTAACTGCTGGTTGATTGCTCCTGTGTAAGAAGTGCTTGCAGTTTGGGGGGCGCTAGAGGGCGCACTGCAGAATGGCCGCACTGTCATGAGGCTCCTGCTGCCCGGAGCTATTATCCGCCTATAGATCCTGCTGACCATCACTGCGCCCTGATCTGACCCTATAGATCTGCTGGAATACCGATCGGCCACCCACGGTCCAACTCCTGTGCCATTCGGAGCTTGCTGGCCGAAGTTACGAAGGCTCCAAGTTTCCCCGACTTGCGCTCTGGATGTCGGGTGCTCCGTAGCCCGGCGTCACTTTCCACGCTAGCCCGAGGCTTCGCACGTGGGGTGGAGGCCCGGGTCTTCCTCTCTCCTCCAGACCTGTTAGCTGGCCGGGCACGCTGCTGAGTGCTCCCCTGGAATGGAACTGGATTTCAGCTTCTGCCTCTGCCTGTCCCGGAACTATTGATTGCGGAGACGCCGCGGATTATCGTTTGAGCGCCTGGATAGCGAACCCTTTGGCCTGAGGGTGGAGGCGGCCATTGTTTCTCTGGGAGTGGCGGGGCGTCCATGCCTGCTCGTGCCCCCGATTTTGGCGATTGGTCGTGTGATTGGAACGGCCTGCAGTCTGGCCCTTATTGACTTGTATGCCCCACCGTGCTGACAGCGCTTTATCATGGGGAAACCGGACGCTAAGCAATCTAAATTATCCTTTGACTCGGGGGTGGCTAGGAGGGGAACGCGACTGCTGCAGGAGGCTGGGACTTCGCGGTCTCCCCCCCCACCTGTCGCTGATACTGTACCGCAGCCACAAGCCCCGGACTTTCAACAGATGATGCAAGAGATGAGGCAAGGGTTTGCCACGATAGTGGACAAAGTGGACAAACTGTCGTCGCGCATGGATGCGGTGGTCCAGAAGCTAGATGTGCAGGAGGAACGCCTAACAACGGCGGAACAGCGCATCTCGGACCACGACGATACTGCTGCCACTCATACCACACAGTTGGCGAGGATGGATAATATATTGCGGGTAATTGCCGCTAAGAATGAGGAGTTGGAGGCGAGGAGTAGGCGCAACAACGTACGTATAGTAGGTGTGCCGGAGTCGACGAATGTGGGAAAAATGGAAACTTATGTGGAGAGACTCCTGGTGGGTGCCATTGGTGCAGATGCCTTCTTGTCCCAGTTCATCGTCGAGAGAGCGCACCGATCACTGGGGCCTCGGCCGGCCTCTGGGGCTGCACCGCGCCCCATTATTGCACGTCTTCTAAACTATCGCGATCGGGACGCTGCCCTCCAGGCTGCCCGCACTACTCGTGCCCTCTCCTTTGAAGGGGTATCCTTCACCATGTACCCTGATTTCACGCCGATGGTGCAGGACCAACGTCGTAACTTCCTTGGGGTGAAAAAGAAACTTCGAGAACTACAAGTGGACTATGCTTTGCTTTACCCTGCCAAGCTAAGGGTGACGCATCAGGCTAAGCAACACTTTTTCACTAACCCACAGCATGCTGAGGACTTCGTGAAGCGCCTCAAGCGTGATCGAGCGGCTGCGGACCGGGGAGGCGATCGGGACCCTGAGGGCGAACATTCGGCGGCTGAGGAGGAGGTCGCCTGATTGGGGTGATCTTGCATTTATGTGACGTTGTTGGCGTGTGTCTTGGGCACCAACTCCCTTGTTTCGGTGGCCTCGATGCTACCTACTTTTGTACTGTGGGGCATTGCCGTGACTGCTTGCTGCTTTATGTTTGTGTAACGGTTCTTGGGGTCAGTATGGGACCGCTGGTTGGCGCCTTTTTTTCGCGCTCTGGGCACCCACCCCCCCGCGCTGCGCCTGGGGCCGTATGTGACCCATTGGCTCGAACACTGGCGTGGTGTGTGGGAGTGGTGCTGTGCACCTCTGGAGGGTTCCCCGGAGGGTGTACCCCACTAGTACCTTTGGTTTGGTCTCTAGTCCTTTGTTGGTTGACTGGATGTCTGTTGGGGAATGGAGGGGGGTGGGGGTTTGCATGGCCTGATAGTTGGGGTTTCATCAGGTGGGAGGTGGGGGTGGGGACGATGCGGGCGACACGTGCTCGGCCTGGTCTCTTGGGCCATTGTGCTGTTTGCTACTGCTGTCTGTGTGTGCAGGCACGGCTCCGTGTCCGTTGCTCCGGCTGGTCCTTTGTCATTTTGGACGGTATTGGTCCTGGGACCCTTGCCTTCGTTCGCATTAGGCCTGAGAAGCATAGCCGCTATCTCCGTTGGCTGCGTGGTAGTGAGCGCGCTACATGGGGGATGCTTGTGCGAGTGGAGGGCCGGATGAGCTGTGTATGCTGCGCGCTGCGCGATGTATTTCTTGGGTGCCTGTTGCACGGATGGTGCTGTTGGGGGGGGGTTGTTGGGGTTCTGGTTGGTTGGTTTGGAGATGGCTGGGAGGTGTGTGGAGTGTATGTGGTGGGGCGATTGTGTCCTGGGTTGGTGACCTGCTGCTGGCTGGCGCTGGGAGTCGGGCACACTGCCCTTTATCACTGGGTCCTATGGTGCCCTGATCATGGCTAATGTCGACTGACGCTATAGACAAGATATCAATATTGTCCTGGAATGTACGGGGTCTTAATGATGCCAGGAAATGTCGCAATGTGCTACAGTATTTGGATAGGCATGCTATTCATGTGGCCCTCCTGCAGGAGACGCATCTGCGGCCTGGACCTTCCCCCAGCTTTGGTGGGCGGTGGGCTGCGGCCAGGATGTTTGCTTCGTACTCCTCGTATGCTCGCGGGGCTGTTATCCTTATTAAAAGATCGCTCGCCTTACAAGAATTGAGATCTATGGGAGACCCTGAGGGACGCTATGTACTGCTGTGGGGGCGGCTTGGGCAGATCACTGTGCTGTTTGTCAATTGCTATGCTCCTAATGTTGATACACCAGCCTTCTTCCTTACCCTGTGGGGCCATGTGCTTGCTGTCGATGCCTCTCACATTGCATGGGGGGGGGGGATTTCAATTTTGCGTTTCAGGCTCAGGTGGATAGGTCGGACGGATGTCCTCAGTACAATGTGCAAGCTAGAGATGTTTTGCATGGTGTTGTGGAGGAGGCTGGACTGATCGACAGCTGGAGGTATTCTCACCCTGCTACTAGGGAGGGCACTCATTACATTGCACATGCACGCTCATGGGCGAGGCTGGACTATGTCTTCCTCTCCCGGGGGCTGGTGGCTGGTCTGCGGGAGGCGGTACATCTGGCTCGTACGTATTCGGATCACTGCCCGGTGAAGGTTGTGCTATCTGTTCCCGGGCTGCACAGGCCGCGTCCGCCTTGGCGACTTTTTCCTACTGCCTTGCTTGACCCTGTGTTTAAGGCGGAACTTGGCGAGGAGGTGGAGGCGTTCTTCCCTAGGAACAAGGGCTCTGTAGACAGTTTCGAGGTTATATGGGAGACATTCAAGGTTACGATCCGAGGTGTCACTATCTCCAAAAGCTGTGGAATGCGTAAAATTGATTGTTCGAACTCTCGAGGGCTTGGAAGGAGATTTACGTAACTTGGAACGCAGGATGCAGGCTGGCTCTGATCCCGTTCTGTTGAGCCAATTCCGCACCAAGCTCTCCGAGTATGAGGAGGAAGCTGCCAGGGAGGCTAAACATAGGGGGAAGTACTGGACGGCGAGGAGGTACTGTGAGGGGGAGAGGCCCGGAAAGGTCCTTGCTGCACTTACTAGACATCAAAGGTATGGTTCGGACGTGCTGGAATTGGTTTTGCCAGATGGCACTCGCTGTCGGGACACTGCGGAGATTCAACGTACTTTTATTGACCATTACACCCAACTGTACACGACACAGCAGTCTGGGGAGACACGATATGGCGGATTCCTTGATGAGTTGGCGCTCTGTTGGCTGTCGGACGATCATCGGGCGTTCTTGGGTAGGCCTCTAGAGGTGGAGGAGATCAGGAATGCCATCATGTCTCTGAACAACGAGAAGGCCACTGGTTTGGATGGCCTTCCTGCTGAATTCTATAAGTGTTATGTGGACATTATGGCCCCCGTTCTCCGCGAGGTTTTTGAGGAATCCCTGGAGGAGGGACGTCTGCCGTGCTCCATGCGGGAGGTCGCTATTACATCGCTGCTCAAACCGGGTAAGGATCCCCTGGATGTGGGTTCCTATAGGCCCTTCTCATTACTTAATTGCGATGTCAAAATACTCGCAAAGGTCCTGGCGGTGAGACTATCTGAGCTCATGCCTGTTATTGTCTTGCCTGATCAGTCGGGGTTTGTGCCTGGTCGTGCTACTTCCCACAATCTTCGTACTTTGTTTTCCCTTATTTCGACCATTGCTCCAGATCTCCCGGTCGCCGCCATCTTCCTTGATGCCACTAAGGCGTTTGACTCCGTTGAATGGGGCTACCTTATTGATGTACTATGCCGGATGGGGTTTCCTCGGATCTTTATTTCATGGATCAAGCTCTTATATACCGATCCGATGGCGGGAGTGGTGGTGAATGGGGTGCTATCCCCCCCGTTCCCTCTTACTAGGGGAACCCATCAGGGATGTCCCCTTTCGCCTCTCCTATTTGCCATTGCTATTGAGCCCTTGGCCTGCAGGATTCGCCAGTTACACCAGCAGAGCGCCTTCAATTGTCTTCAGCGTCAGGTCGGGATCTCTTTATATGCGGATGATGTCACGCTCTATGTAAAAGATCCTCAGAACCACCTTAATGCGCTCTTGCGAGAGTTGATCGCTTTCGGGGGTATCTCCGGTATCCACATCAACTGGCGGAAATCCCAACTCTTCCCGCTTACTGCGGCGTTGAGTAGATTTCCCCTTGATTACCCTTTGGAGTGGTGCGATTCAGAGCTGCGGTACCCCGGCATTGTTGTGTCATTGGACAGGGAGGAAGCGGTCAGGCTTAATTATGGTGTGGCGATCACTAAACTGGCAGATGACGTCACTAGATGGATGTCCTTGCCTCTTTCCATGGCTGGTCGGGCGTCCCTTATCAAAATGGTTGTCCTGCCCCGGTTTCTGTACCTATTCCAAAATATTCCGTATCACCCTGGGGCTTACTTTTTTCGCAGGCTTCGTTCTGAGCTCATTCGGTTGTTTTGGGGGGGCAAACAGCCGCGGGTGGCCTGGGCTACCCTTACGCTGCCCTATGCTGATGGAGGATTTGACGTCCCTGAATTTGAGCTTTACTATCTTAGCGCTCAAACGCATTACGCTTACCATTGGATGCGCCCCACGCGGTTTATGCCCCAGGTTGCGGCTGAACATTGGGTTGCCCATCCGCTCCCACTGGAGGGGTTGGTGCTGGGCAATGTGTCAGATGTGGACACGCATCAAACGACGGTGACGTGCACGGTAGATGCCTGGAAACGGGTGGCGCGTCTGTTGGGCGTTTCCTTTCTCTATTCGCCGGCACTGCCTCTATCCTATCATCCTGATTTGTCTCTATTGCTGGAAACGGGGTTTCAACGGCTGTGTAGGCGGCTTGGAATTCTTACGTGGGGTGACGTGTTTCATGACGGTACCTTTCGTGCCCAGGCTCATTTTTAGGTCTCGCCTGTCGATGCGCATGCGCATCGAGCAAGCGAGACTATTGCGAGTTATCCACTCTTTATCCACACTGCAAGGAATCGTGGCGATTCCTTGCAGTGCACGATAAATTTAAGCTCAATGCGCATGCGCATTGAGCTTAAATACGCGTGCACATGCCCCCAGCCGCCTACTCTCTCTCTCAGCCTTCCCACAACTCCGCCCCCTCACTACTTGATTGCACGGCCGCTAGGCCGTGCCTCCCCTACTCTCCTCCCCCCTCCTCCTCTCCTCCCCTGCCTGCCTGCCTGCCGCTAGGCCGTGCCTCCCCTACTCTCCTCCCCCCTCCTCCTCCTACTCTCCTCCCCTGCCTGCCTGCCGTGTCGCACCTCTCCCCTCTCCGCCCCCTCCCCTGCCCGCCGTGTTACGGTAAAAGGCTTGTTGAGCAATCTGGTTGTTTACAAGTGAGCTGTTTTGACTTGGTTAAAATGTTTTTTTAGCTTCTAAAGTTGTATTATTTAAAAAAAGATGTCTCTCCCGCTCTCCACAGTGCGGTGTTTGCACACACAGTATCCAAGCGCTTGCTCGTGCTCGGCATGTGAGTTGTGTTGTAATAACGGCCGCAGCTCGCGCTCTGCAGAGGAAAGGAGCCTCGCGCCGAGTTGTATTATTTAAAAAAAGATGTCTCTCCCGCTCTCCACAGTGCGGTGTTTGCACACACAGTATCCAAGCGCTTGCTCGTGCTCGGCATGTGAGTTGTGTTGTAATAACGGCCGCAGCTCGCGCTCTGCAGAGGAAAGGAGCCTCGCGCCGAGTTGTATTATTTAAAAAAAGATGTCTCTCCCGCTCTCCACAGTGCGGTGTTTGCACACACAGTATCCAAGCGCTTGCTCGTGCTCAGCATGTGAGTTGTGTTGTAATAACGGCCGCAGCTCGCGCTCTGCAGAGGAAAGGAGCCTCGCGCCGCATGCATGAAAAGCGGCCAGACTTCCCTTGAAGGGCCTGCTTTCTGTTTCAGGATTAGTCCTCTGCATCCGTGACTTCCCATTTGGACAGCATCAAATATTTATCCCGCCCTTCTCAGGGGTGTACTGGTTTGCATTTGTCTGCCGAATTTGCATTCCTGTCTCGTCTCTCCGGCGACACAAGTTGGCCCGTGACGAGGCTCGTTTTCAAAGTCTCGGGTCATCGGTCTACGGTTGAAGTTCGTCCTGGCCGCGCCTTCTGCAGTTTAAACTCTTCCCTCCCCGCAGGACTGCATAGCTCAGCCTTCCTTCTCAATCTTTGCTCCAATCGATTATCCTACACTGTGGCTCCTACAGTGTTTTCAGTTGTTTCTCCCACAAACATTGTCTGACCAGTGGCCTGACACGAACTGGTGTTGCCCCCCTCGCTCCAAAATGTGATTAGGAGCCTCAGAGGCTCCGTGTCTCACAGATATTCATTAGCCTTGAGCTGAAACGGGGCTTCTGAAATATTGGAGATGGGGAGGGGAGGGGGGGGTGGCAGGGCTGAACTGTATGTCTTTAACGCATGTAAGCGTTTCACCTTAGGTACACTAGTTTATTTGAAAATTATTTATTAAAAGTGAGTTTTTAACTATGGACTGAGAAGCCTTCCTGTGCCCCGTCAGGTGACGTTGCGTACAAGTAACGAAGAGGCAAACCAGTTGTCACGTATACCTTAAATGTTGCCTAGATTCGTATTATAGGTGGAGCAAAGTTATAAGCTATTAAACACAAAAGAGGTTTTTGAACAGCTCACTTATTTAAAGGTACTCTCATATGAAGGGCCCTCAGTGAAATAAGGTATTTGCCTAAGATCACACAGTTTACTCCAGCAATAAAGGCTATATTAATTCCACATTCTTTTTTCTCACTGTGTAATTTAGCTGCTACCTGGTTTAATTCTTTCTTGTATCAAATGTTATTGCTTTGTCCTCAAATTTTGGAGGTTGAGACAAGAGGTGGGTGACTGGTAGAATCCACATTTAATGTTGGGCAGTTTTAAATAGTGCAAACCTTTCCCATGGACATAAGAGCGCTTCACAACAAAGACTAAGGCTAATTTTGTTATTTTTTCTATATAGGGTAATGGCACTCACTCACCCTCACCCACACTGACCCTCACCCACACTCACCCTCACCCTCACTCACCCTCACCCTCACTCACCCTCAACCCCTCACTCACCCTCAACCCCTCACCTACCCTCACCCTCACTCACCCTCAACCCCTCACCCTCACCCACCCTCAACACCTCACCCTCACTCACCCTCAACACCTCACCCTCACCCCCTCACCCTCACTCACCCCCACTCACCCTCAACCCCTCACCCTCAACCCCTCACCCTCACTCACCCTCAACCCCTCACCCACCCTCAACCCCTCACCCTCAATCCCTCACCCTCACTCACCCACACTCACCCACACTCACCCACACTCACCCACACTCACCCTCACTCACCCACACTCACCCACACTCACCCTCACTCACCCTCACCCACCCTCACTCACCTTCACCCTCACTCACCTTCACCCTCACTCACCTTCACCCTCACTCACCCTCAACCCCTCACCCTCACTCACCCCCACTCACCCTCAACCCCTCACCCTCCCTCACCCTCATTCACCCTCAACCCCTCACCCTCACTCACCCTCAACCCCTCACCCTCACTCACCCTCAACCCCTCACCCTCACTCACCCTCAACCCCTCACCCTCAATCCCTCACCCTCACCCACACTCACCCACACTCACCCACACTCACCCCCACTCACACTCACCCACCCTCACTCACACTCACCCACCCTCACTCACCCTCACTCACCCTCACCCTCACTCACCCTCACTCACCCTCACTCACCCTCACTCACCCTCACCCTCACTCACCCTCACTCACCCTCAACCTCATGCTAAAGATTTACAAAAAAAACCATTAACAATTCTAAAAGCACTAACTCTAATGCTGCGAGACCTATTGCATTTCTAATGCTTGTTTTGGAACTGTTGCCTGTTCCCCTTTGTAGCTGTTTTATTATGTTCGTCTGAGACAGGGCTTGCGCGCCTTGCTGATGGATTTTCCTTCGGAGCCGGAGGTAACCCTCCCTCTCCACGTGCTTCTGGTTTCAGATGGTCGTCATCTAGTATCGAAGTTGTACGGAGCTATTCGACGACAGCGCCCTGTCCCATCCAGTCGGGTACGCGAGCAGTGGGTTGTTGAGCTGGGCGTCCCTATTACTGACGAGCAATGGAAGTACTGCTGTGGGCTTACTGCCAATGTTTCCTCTAGTTGCCGCCTGAAAATCATACATTACAAATTTGTCCAGAGGTATTATTACACCCCGGCGACGAAACTTCGGTTTCATTTAGCGGAGGATGACAGGTGCGCTAGGTGCCGAGCAGAGGGTGCCGACTTTCTGCATTTGGCGTGGGGTTGTGCGGGGGTTCTGGAGTACTGGTCTCAAGTCCATGCGGCCCTGCAGGTTATGACGGAGGATGGAGTGGCGTTTGACCCCTTAGTGATGTTACTGGGTTATTCCAGGGATGTGCCTGCCCCCCACCGTAGATTTGCTGACGTGGCCTTGCTGTTGGCCAAGCGCAGGGTGGCCTGTTGTTGGGGTCGTGGCAGGGTGCCGCGCTTCAAGGATTGGTTGAGTGATCTCATTTATTGTCAGGACCAATATAATGTCTACTCTGAACTGATGCCCGTGAGGTGTAGGCCCAAGGACTTTTGGAGCCCGCTACAGGTGTACCTCCTCACTAGAGCTGTGCAGGATTCTGATTCTGAACATGAGGACCGAGTTGGGGTTGGTTAACACCAGCGTAGTGACTGAGATATGATACTGCATTTGCTGGTCCTCAGGTATTGGGTGGGGGGTGGATTGTATCCTTTTCCTGCGTGGTTGGGGGGTTGTACTTCCTTCAATGTCACTCATGTGGTAGCAGTGGAGATCCAACGCCTGTCTGCTTTCAGTTAGCGGGCAAGGGGGGGCCTGTTTGGACTGTACCATGCGTGGGGGGTGCTGGTATCAGTTGGCACGGAAACACTCTCCCTTTCACTTGTTTTTTTTTTTTTTGTATTTTCCTTTGTTTTCTTTTGCACTGACAATGCCTGCCCATGCATTAGCGTCTCATCCTATTATTGTATACTCTGGGCCGTCCATTTCTGAATGATGTATGCCTTCATCCGTTATTGACTGTACTGACTCATTTGTTACCCTGTCATCCGGACTCATTGATTGCTTCGTTATGTTGTACTGGCCATTTACGACTGTATGTACCATGAATGCATTCCCTTTTCCCTTGCTTATCTCCAAATAAAGGTTTAAAAAAAAAAAAAGAAGTGCTTGCAGTTTGCATGCCTTAGCCTGTCCAAAACAGTGCTATTCACTAATCACCCTTGCATGTTTCATTGTTCTTCTCTTCTTTGAGCATACAGCTTAACTCCCGTAGCAAAGTCTGTAGCCTTACTCCCAAATGTTATATTGTTGTCACCCAAGATGCTGCTTTAATATTGGATTTTCTTTCTATGGTAGCTGGAGCAGCACACACAAGATTGCCCAACTGTTATCAAACAATTCACCTAACAAAAGCCAGACCGATTGGATTGGCTTTGACAATGCTTGTTAGATTTGGATTCAAATGAACTCTACACAGACCAAATGATGCAACTGAAGAACCTCAGACACAGTTAGTAACCAATCCGAAGAGACTCGTAGGTCTTATCCTTCAACGTTGCATGTGTTGTCTGTACCATCCTCAGTGCTTTGGGGTGACCGAATGTTTAACTGTGAACCAGTAATGGCCAACAGTGTACATCGGGCCTTGAATGAGGGGCAAGCCTAGGAGCCTGCTATCGCTGCGGCCTGGGCTAGAGATCACTGAGGACACACCACTTGTCCCCAAGAGATCATTAACTGATATATACCCTCCCTGGCCCAAGCACTCCTAAGAAGGTATCCCTCCGCAGACTCCTGCTGCGTTCTGGGTACAAGGACAGAGGCAGAACCTCAAAGTCAGACCCCTCCACTGTGCTTTTGTCCAGCTTGTGTGTGCTCTGGTGAGAGAGAAAGTAGCCTGTGTCTCTGCTTGGGTCACCACATGTACAAACACCCTGGTGCAAGGTACTGTCTCACAAGGACCCGAGCCTGGTAACATAACTCCCTCAGTGTTAATATTGCGCAAAGATTGAAACACTGCCCCTAGTCTTGAGGGATGCTTCCTTCTGAGCACGACCCGGAGAGAGCCAGCAGAAGTCATGGGGATCCCAACAGAAAGTGACAGGATCCATTGTGTAGAGCAGTGACCCTTCCAAGAAACGGTTGCACGATTACAAAGTTTCGCGGTGCTCCGAGCACCAACTGAGCCGAGTATCATGCATCAAGCCCAGCTGAGCAACTGCCATCGGGTCCTCAAATCAATCAAAAGCACTGGCTTCAGTTATGTGTGTGGGCTCTTTAAATGACATAATTCTGAGCTATGCCACAGAAAATGGTTGATGTTAGCATCAATTGATCAATCAATCAATCAATCAATCAGAATTGATAAAGCGCTGCTAATCACCCGATAGGGTATCCAGGCATGTTACATAAGTTTACAAGTCATGTATGTGCACTCTTATGTAACATGGGCTCTGTAGAGCCAGTGATAGGCTGCACACGGGAAGCCTCCGGAGTGCTTTGGCTTCAGGGCGCTACAGACCGTTGGGTGAGCATCAGACTCCTCCTTGGTGTCACCTGAGCAGAGTCCTCCTACAGGTAGACCCGCTCAGCACTATTCGGCACGCGTCAATGTGACAAGGGGCTCGAGTTGTGACAGAAAATCCTCTAGTTTGTGGGGGAGGTGGTCAATGGTCTGTGAGAAGGATCTTCTCCAGTGGTGAATTCACCGCAGGAATCACAAGTGGAGGACTTCCCCTCTAGCAGTGGGAACTACGCCCCAACTTCCACCACCGGGGGTTCCTCCATGGAGGTGAACCCTCCTACGAAGCCTCAATCACTTGGTCTATGATACGAACAGTTTCCCTTGACCGCCCAACCCTAAATCTGTCCCTTATTGGCTTCCGTTGAGTTCTGCCTGGTACCGGGGTCTCTCCACCCTTAGTCGAGGCTTCCACATATTTCGTTCTTCGAAACTGTTACCGGTCCCTACCTCTCCTTTACTCTCCCTCCAGTTCCCACTGTGGTTTGTCCCCTTCTTTTTCCTGCACAAGTCATTCTTGAGACACTCGGGAAGTGTATATTTGTGCTGCTTCCCTCCTGACTGTAATACACAGTGCAAGATGCATAGCACAGACATGCCACTCACCACTTCTATAACATGCATTTTAACTTTCTACGTCAGCGACATTGATTTTAATTGATTGCCACCACACCTACAGCTTCAAGAATGCATAGTGTTGTCAAAAAAAATCAGTGGAATCAAGCTTTGCGGCTCATTTGAAATTGAGCCAGGCACTATTGGGCAAGAAGGAAGTGTCAGATGAACAAAGATGGATGGAAGGGAATGCAACCCAAAGGAAACTAGTTTAGTTCATGGCCAAACAAATGCCTGACTGCCACGCCTCGGGGTGTGGTGGTGAAGTAAGTTGTAAACGTGAGACTAAGCCTGATGCAAGGAGTGCCTTGAGAAGCAGGAGATTAGGATTGTTTTTTTACCTACCCAGGGACTCTTCATGTCTTTCATATGGACCTTTTCTACTTGCAAAATGTTTTTATTCCCAGTAACAATTGGGGCAGATATGGTGTCTTGACAGTAATCTCACAGCATGTTAAAAAAGAGTGTTATCTATACAAATAAACATTCTACAATGTTTCGGCTCCTTTGTAATGAGAGCCTTCTTCAGGATGACAGAAACAGTTCAGTTGGTGTTTCATCATGGGTGCGCTCACACTCTTTCTGCCCATGCTCTGCCTGAACATGCACCTCTTCTCTCCTTGGTCACACATTCTGTGCCCACCATACCCACGCTCTCCCATCCCATGCACTCGCGCGCTCCCATCACACAGCCCCAGTTTGTGTACTCACCCTCTCTCTGCCCCCAGGTGTTCTGTGCCAGGCTGATGGAGGAGGCTCGCAGCCGGGGCTCGTTCCCCGTAGAGGTGGTCATGGGCATCTTCTCCAACATCTGCTCCATCTACTGCTTCCACCAGCAGTTCCTGCTGCCCGAGCTGGAGAAGCGCATGATGGAATGGTAAGAAGACCACTGAGGATATAATGATGGACACCGAGGAGTGAGGAGGAATCGGGAGAGGGTGATAAGAGCTCTGGGCATTGGGGGGACAGACAAAGAGCTAAATCAGCTGAGGTCAAGCATCCGGAAGAGGTGGGGAGGAGGGAAGGTTGACAGATGTATGGCATCACTGAATGAGCATCTATGACCTCTTCATTGGGACATGTGAGTAGTGTCATTTCTGTCCTGCAGTCTCCCCTCCTCTATGACTGGTGTAGTGATACTGGTACGCCTCCGCTCTGACCACCCGTGAGTGGTCTAGCGTCTAAACTGTACAGACATCCTCTATGCACACCTGAGAGCAGGATGGTTTCGGTATCCAGTCACCCATGCTTCTCCTCGCCTCCCACTGGCCCTGTTGCATGTCCAATGCCACCTCACTGATGGGCATCCGATTGGTTTAGTCTGGCATAATTGGCCATTACATTCACCTCTTCTACAGACTCCAGCTGTGCCCTCTAAGGTTTGTGTGTCTGTTCCAAACAGTCCTGCCACTTCAGGCCTGAGCACTGTGTGTTCTTCATCACCCCCTGTAGGGACAGGAACCCACGTATCGGGGACATCCTCCAGAAGCTGGCGCCCTTCCTCAAGATGTACGGCGAGTATGTCAAGAACTTCGACAGGGCCATGGAGCTGGTCAATAGCTGGATGGAGCGGTCAACACCATTCAAAGTTATCATCCATGAGGTGCAGGTAAGGACACGGCGGGGCTGGACGTGCTCCGAGAGCTCAGGTGGGAGTGGGTGCAGGTGAGGCTGCGGCAGGACTGGATGGGCTACCTAGAGCTCAGGTGGGAGTGGGTGCAGGTAAGGCATTGGCCCGGACTGGATGGGACAACGAGAGCTCAGGTGGGAGTGGGTGCAGGTAAGGACGTGGCAGGACTGGACGGGCCAACGAGAGCTCAGGTGGTGCGGGTGCAGGTAAGGACGCGGCAGGACTGGACGTGCTCCGAGAGCTCAGGTGGGAGTGGGTGCAGGTAAGGCATTGGCCCGGACTGGATGGGACCACGAGAGCTCAGGTGGGGGTGGGTACAGGTGAGGATGCGGCAGGGCTGGACGGGCTCCCAGAGCTCAGGTGGGAGTGGGTGCAGGTAAGGACGTGGCAGGACTGAACGGGCTCCCAGAGCTCAGGTGAGAGTGGGTGCAGGTGAGGCATCGGCTAGAACTGGACTCGTGGTCGGGGTGGACATATGACCAGACTAGGCTTCTGCTGTCCATGTCAGTCCAGACCCATGGTTTTCTTATCAAGACCAGTCTTGGTCAGTGATTGTGTTGATAGTACTAGGCTAAGCCCCTAGTTGTATGATACATACTAGATTGGTGAGTGGTTTTGATAGTAATACCAGACTTTTACACTGCTTTAGCCACACTAGGCTGGCCCTATGAACTGTCTTACCCATGCTAGGCCAGGCCCTGGTTGTGTTATCCATACTCGGATAGTCCCCAGTAGTCTTATCCACTCTAAGCCCGGCGCTGGTTGTGGGATCCGTGCAATGCTTGTCTTCTGTCCATGCTGGACAAGAGCCTGGTTGTGATAGATCCTTGGTTGGCCAGGCCCTGGTTGAATCGACCTATCGTAGACATGATCCATGGGCCTTGGCCATGCCAAGGCTGGGCTGCTGCCTACGCGGCACCTACTAGGCCAGGCGCAGGAGGGTGATACTCATGCAGAGTTAGAATCCTGAGTTAAGTTGTCCACATTATGTTGCCCATAAGGTGCTTTGCCTTTGGGTTCTGTTAGCCGTACTTAGTGGACCATTGACTGAGTTATTCACTCGAAGATGGGTCTCGGGATATGGATGTTTATTTGCCAAAATGCTGGGACAGAGACCGTGACATCACATAGCCTTTGACCCCCCCCACACACAGGCACATCTTAACGCATTGGCACGCTGGGCAGTTGCCCGGGGGCCCACAAGCATAGGGGCCCCTTGCAGACCAGAATTTAACACAAATTTTCGTTAACCATTTTTATTCCTGTGAGTGGTTGTGTTGGCAGGGCCCCGCGCGCTGCTTTGCCCGGGTGCCTAAAATGCTGTTATTATTATTATTATTATTATTATTTGCGATCTGTAGAGCGCAACAAATACCCGTAGGTGGCTCGGCGCTGCGGACGGTTGAGGGAGAGGCAGGGCGGGGGGTGAGTGTTATTGGTTAAACAGCCATGTCTTAAGTTGTTTGCGAAAGGTAAGGAGAGTAAGGGCTGTCCTGATGTGGAGGGGAAGCGTGTTCCATAGTCGAGCTGTGGCGATTGTGAATCTTCTGTTGCCCCAGGATGATCCTTTCGTTCTGGGGACCGTCATTAGGTTGTCTGCTGAGGAACGAAGGGGTCCGGTAGGTGTGTAGAGGCTGAGGTGTTTTTTAGGAATTTTGGTTCCAGAGTTATTTATTGCTTTGTATGCGATGCACAGGGCCTTGAATTTGATACGGCTTCTGATTGGTAGCCAGTGGAGTTTACGTATTATGTTGGATACGGGTTTAAACTTGGGGGTTTTGGTCAGGATTCTTGCCGCCGCGTTATGAACCATTTGTAGTTTATTTAGTGCCTTTTCTTGGGTGTTGAGGAGTAAACCATTACAGTAATCCACCTGGGAAAAGATAGAGTGGTCATGATCTTTTTACCAGCAGGTTAAGGGACGTGTTCTGGCAAGGCCCAAGTCTCTTCTGGTTAGCGTGCATCAGATTGGGCACCAGGGGGGCTACCCGATCCACCTGAATTTTAGCCAGGATTTTATAGTCAGTGTTCGAAAGCGCCAGTGGCAGGTTGGAGCACAAGAGTGTTGGGTCACTATCCGGCATTGGCAAAGAAACAAGCAGAGCTTCATGGCGAGAGCTCGGGAGGATGGAGGCTTCAAGAGAATCTATTTCTGGAAAACGAACGGGGCCCTGAAAATAGGATAATACCCTGACGGGAAAAATACTTTTTAGAAAAACAAGAAACACCGGGCACAGTGTAGTTTACTCTAGAAGGGCATGTAAACTCAAGACCTGTATATACAATACATAATGAAAAATACCAAGACGAATATCTAAAACATTGAATATTTTATTTTATTATTTTTCTTTTGTTACTATTTAATATTATTTTTGGATAGAAAATATTTCTTATATATAAATAGCGTGTACAATAAAAAATATACAATCCCACTGTTATAATTTGAACCACATATATGTTTTTCTTTCAACAATCGATACAATCGACATCATGATTATATATTTCTGATAACACAATTCATGATTCTATATCTCTGGTAAGTCAATGACTTCAATTACAGTCTTTTTACATACATATCAGGTTAAACTTTTATCCATTTATCATGAATATACAAAGACTGGCGACTTTGTGGAAAAACCAATGTGTTTCGGCTAGGCCTTCATCAGGACTCCGTCACAGTTCTTATAGGGAAAGAGATTATGGGGACTCTTAGCCCATTTGATAAAAATGGTTCTACCCCATATGGATGTGCGGTATGATATAACGAACGTGTTCAGGGGCGTTGGTATGAGGCAGAGCACATTCGTTATATCATACAGCACATCCATATAGGGTAGAACCATTTTTATCAAATGACCGTTGGATAATAAGGTGCTTCATCCATTATTGCTACCCATCTCTTCAAGGCAATCCACGCTTTATGCGACTGATATATATTGATATGGAGGGATCCTGGCATCAGCTGATTTGATAAAATAAGACAGGCTACGAGTCCCCGTCATCTGTTTCCCTCTAAGAACCATACACAGGTCCTACAAGACGACTTTTAAACAAAGTGAATTACGTTCAGGAGAGAAATACTCCATGTTGCTGTACCACTTTAAACAAACCCTACTTTTGATACGTACGAGATACACTGTGTAACCACTGTGATGGAGTCCTGATGAAGGCCTAGCCGAAACGTGTTGGTTTTTCCACAAAGTCGCCAGTCTTTGTATATTCATGATAAATGGATAAAAGTTTAAACTGATATGTATGAGAATGAGAATTAAGCACTGTGGTACAGGGGATAAAGGTGGGCCTAAAGATGGTCTCAAGCAGTCCAGGCAGGTTTCAGCTGCCCTGATAGTCTGTGTGTCTAGAATATCCAGGTTTAACTGCATGGTCTGTACTGTGCCTCATCTTTTCTGGTTTCTGTTCTAGAGCGAGGAGATCTGTGGGAACCTGACGCTGCAGCACCACATGCTGGAACCGGTGCAGAGAATCCCGCGCTACGAGCTGCTCCTCAAGGACTACCTCCAAAAGCTGCCCGAGGGCTCCTGCGACAGCCGGGATGCCGAGAGTGAGTGAGCGCCCCCATTTCTGAGCGAAACCCCTCCCTTAGTGATGCAGTCTCTATTGAGAGCATTTGTTCCATCCTGTCACCCCTTTGTGGCCTCCTGTGGTGGTTGTCAGACTGGTACCCACAGTGCCTTTAACCCCTTGACTGCCCTATTATGGTCCATACATGTCATACAAAGGTGGACACATACATACATACATACATCGGGGAGATAAAACACAAGGGCAAGTACCACCTGGAGCTCTGTGGAAACATTGGAGAAAATGTCTAGCACTCGAGAGCAAGATACCTAAGCCATCAAGGGGTTAATAAAGCCCACCCTAGGAGCTTTGTCAGCGGTGCAACGTGTCGGACACATCTCAGGGCCGGGAATAGGCCTTCTTCAGCAAGAATCAGCACCCGCTGTGCCCCCCTCCTAGGGTACCCCAGCGTGCCCTGGGCCATGTACCCACCTTTGTGCCCTCTCCTCAGGGACCCCAGCATGCCCTGGGCTGTGTACCCGCTGCTGTACCCTCTCCTCATGTACCCCAGTGTGCCCTGGTCCATGTACCCACCGCTGTGCCCTCTCCTCATGTACCCCAGTGTGCCCTGGTCCTTGTACCCGCTGCTGTGCCCTCTCCTCATGTACCCCAGTGTGCCCTGGTCCTTGTACCCGCTGCTGTGCCCTCTCCTCCTGTACCCAAGGTCCCAAAGCCTCTAAAAGCCCCATAACTTTACCCTTCTGGACCCTGAGGACTGGCTGTTATTCCCCAGCTTGCCCACATCCTCTGACCTGGAGATCTATGCGGTAGGTGCGTGGACCTACTGAGCTATCTGAGTGATTCGCTTCACCCCCTCGACTGCTTCATTCTAAATGTGTTCGGAAAAGATGAGTCTGAGACAGACAGACAGACAGGCGGACAGACATGGAAATCTCTGGCCTCAGATCCACTTCCTCTTTCCGCAGTGACGCAGGATGGATTTTTTGAATTCTTGGTATAATTGTGGGGCATGTTACGACCAGTGCAAGTGCGAGACGACAGGAGGCGGGGCTCCGTTAAGCCTGTGAGTTACACAAAAGATGCTCACTGGCCCACCCCTGCCAGCCCGTGACAAAGAGACCCCCCCCTGGGTCTCAAGCCTTACCCTGTCTCTGCTGCTCCTGAGCCCCTGCCAGCTCCCCAGTGGGTCTCCAGCCTCACCCTGTCCCCTGCTGCTGCCCCCAGGGGTCTGCCCTGGGCCCCTGCCAGCTTCCCCTGGGTCTCCAGCCCCTTACCCTGTCCTCTTTTGCTGCCCCCAGGGGTCTGCCCTGGGCCCCCTGCCAGCTCCCCCTGGGTCTCCAGCCCCTTACCCTGTTCTCTGCTGCTGCCTTCAGGGGTCTGCCCTGGGCCCCTGCCAGCTTCCCCTGGGTCTCAAGCCTTACCATGTCCTCTGTTGCTGCCCCCAGGGGTCTGCCCTGGGCCCCTCCCAGCTCCCCCGTGGATCTCCAGCCTTACCCTGCCCTCTGTTGCTGCCCCCAGGGGTCTGCCCTGGGCCCCTCCCAGCTCCCCCTAGGTCTCCAGCCCCTTACCCTGTCCTCTGTTGCTGCCCCCAGGGTTCTGCCCTGGGCCCCTGCCAGCCCCCCTGGGTCTCCAGCCCCTTACCCTGTCCTCTGTTGCTGCCCCCAGGGGTCTGCCCTGGGCCCCTCCCAGCTCCCCCTAGGTCTCCAGCCCCTTACCCTGTCCTCTGTTGCTGCCCCCAGGGTTCTGCCCTGGGCCCCTGCCAGCTCCCCCTGGGTCTCCAGCCCCTTACCCTGTCCTGTACTGCTGCCCCCAGGGTTCTGCCCTGGGCCCCTGCCAGCTCCCCCTAGGTCTCCAGCCCCTTACCCTGTCCTCTGCTGCTGCCCCCAGGGTTCTGCCCTGGGCCCCTGCCAGCTCCCCCTAGGTCTCCAGCCCCTTACCCTGTCCTCTGTTGCTGCCCCCAGGGTTCTGCCCTGGGCCCCTGCCAGCTCCCCCTGGGTCTCCAGCCCCTTACCCTGTCCTCTGTTGCTGCCCCCAGGGTTCTGCCCTGGGCCCCTGCCAGCTCCCCCTAGGTCTCCAGCCCCTTACCCTGTCCTCTGTTGCTGCCCCCAGGGTTCTGCCCTGGGCCCCTGCCAGCTCCCCCTGGGTCTCCAGCCCCTTACCCTGTCCTCTGTTGCTGCCCCCAGGGTTCTGCCCTGGGCCCCTGCCAGCCCCCCTGGGTCTCCAGCCCCTTACCCTTCCCTCTGCTGTTGCCCCCAGGGCTCTGCCCTGGGCCCCTGCCAGCTCCCCCTGGGTCTCCAGCCCCTTACCCTGTCCTCTGCTGCTGCCCCCAGGGGTCTGCCCTGGGCCCCTGCCAGCCCCCCTGGGTCTCCAGCCCCTTACCCCGTCCTCTGCTGCTGCCCCCAGGGGTCTGCCCTGGGCCCCTGCCAGCTCCCCCTGGGTCTCCAGCCCCTTACCCTGTCCTCTGTTGCTGCTCCCGGGGGTCTGCCCTGGGCCCCTGCCAGCTCGCCCTGGGTCTCCAGCCCCTTACCCTGTCCTCTGCTGCTGCCCCCAGGGGTCTGCCCTGGGCCCCTGCCAGCCCCCTGAGTCTCCAGCCCCTTACCCTGTCCTCTGTTGCTGCTCCCGGGGGTCTGCCCTGGACCCCTGCCAGCTCCCCCTGGGTCTCCAGCCCCTTACCCTGTCCTCTGCTGCTGCCCCCAGGGGTCTGCCCTGGGCCCCTGCCAGCCCCCCCTGGGTCTCCAGCCCCTTACCCTGTCCTCTGCTGCTGCCCCCAGGGGTCTGCCCTGGGCCCCTGCCAGCTTCCCCTGGGTCTCCAGCCCCTTACCCTGTCCTCTGTTGCTGCCCCCAGGGGTCTGCCCTGGGCCCCTGCCAGCTCCCCAGTGGATCTCCAGCCTTACCCTGTCCTCTGCTGCTGCCCCCAGGGGTCTGCCCTGGGCCCCTGCCAACTCCCCCTGGGTCTCCAGCCCCTTACCCTGTCCTCTGCTGCTGCCCCCAGGGGTCTGCCCTGGGCCCCTGCCAGCTCCCCCTGGGTCTCCAGCCCCTTACCCTGTCCTGTACTGCTGCCCCCAGGGTTCTGCCCTGGGCCCCTGCCAGCTCCCCCTAGGTCTCCAGCCCCTTACCCTGTCCTCTGTTGCTGCTCCCGGGGGTCTGCCCTGGACCCCTGCCAGCTCCCCCTGGGTCTCCAGCCCCTTACCCTGTCCTCTGCTGCTGCTCCCAGGGGTCTGCCCTGGGCCCCTGCCAGCCCCCCTGGGTCTCCAGCCCCTTACCCTGCCCCTTACCCTGTCCTCTGTTGCTGCTCCCGGGGGTCTGCCCTGGACCCCTGCCAGCTCCCCCTGGGTCTCCAGCCCCTTACCCTGTCCTCTGCTGCTGCTCCCAGGGGTCTGCCCTGGGCCCCTGCCAACTCCCCCCTGGGTCTCCAGCCCCTTACCCTGTCCTCTGCTGCTGCCCCCAGGGTTCTGCCCTGGGCCCCTGCCAGCTCGCCCTGGGTCTCCAGCCCCTTACCCTGTCCTGTACTGCCGCCCCCAGGGGTCTGCCCTGGGCCCCTGCCAGCTCCCCAGTGGATCTCCAGCCTTACCCTGTCCTCTGCTGCTGCCCCCAGGGGTCTGCCCTGGGCCCCTGCCAACTCCCCCTGGGTCTCCAGCCCCTTACCCTGTCCTCTGCTGCTGCTCCCAGGGGTCTGCCATGGGCCCCCTGCCAGCTCCCCCTGGGTCTCCAGCCCCTTACCCTGTCCTCTGCTGCTGCTCCCAGGGGTCTGCCCTGGGCCCCTGCCAGCTCCCCCTGGGTCTCCAGCCCCTTACCCTGTCCTCTGCTGCTGCCCCCAGGGGTCTGCCCTGGGCCCCTGCCAGCCCCCCTGGGTCTCCAGCCCCTTACCCTGTCCTCTGCTGCTGCCCCCAGGGGTCTGCCCTGGGCCCCTGCCAGCCCCCTGAGTCTCCAGCCCCTTACCCTGTCCTCTGCTGCTGCCCCCAGGGGTCTGCCCTGGGCCCCTGCCAGCTCCCCCTGGGTCACCGGCCCCTTACCCTGTCCTCTGCTGCTGCTCCCAGGGGTCTGCCCTGGGCCCCTGCCAGCTCCCCCTGGGTCACCGGCCCCTTACCCTGTCCTCTGCTGCTGCCCCCAGGGGTCTGCCCTGGGCCCCTCCCAGCTCCCCCTGGGTCTCCAGCCCCTTACCCTGTCCTCTGCTGCTGCTCCCAAGGGGTCTGCCCTGGGCCCCTGCCAGCCCCCTGAGTCTCCAGCCCCTTACCCTGTCCTCTGCTGCTGCCCCCAGGGGTCTGCCCTGGGCCCCTGCCAGCTCCCCCTGGGTCACCGGCCCCTTACCCTGTCCTCTGCTGCTGCTCCCAGGGGTCTGCCCTGGGCCCCTGCCAGCTCCCCCTGGGTCTCCAGCCCCTTACCCTGTCCTCTGTTGCTGCCCCCAGGGTTCTGCCCTGGGCCCCTGCCAGCTCGCCCTGGGTCTCCAGCCCCTTACCCTGTCCTCTGCTGCTGCCCCCAGGGGTCTGCCCTGGGCCCCTGCCAGCCCCCTGAGTCTCCAGCCCCTTACCCTGTCCTCTGTTGCTGCCCCCAGGGGTCTGCCCTGGGCCCCTGCCAGCTCCCCCTGGGTCTCCAGCCCCTTACTCTGTCCTCTGCTGCTGCTCCCAGGGTTCTGCCCTGGGCCCCTGCCAGCTCCCCCTGGGTCTCCAGCCCCTTACCCTGTCCTCTGCTGCTGCCCCCAGGGGTCTGCCCTGGGCCCCTGCCAGCCCCCCTGGGTCTCCAGCCCCTTACCCTGTCCTCTGCTGCTGCTCCCAGGGGTCTGCCCTGGGCCCCTGCCAGCTCCCCCTGGGGGTCCAGCCCCTTACCCTGTCCTCTGCTGCTGCTCCCAGGGGTCTGCCCTGGGCCCCTGCCAGCCCCCTGGGTCTCCAGCCCCTTACCCTGTCCTCTGCTGCTGCTCCCAGGGGTCTGCCCTGGGCCCCTGCCAGCTCCCCCTGGGTCTCCAGCCCCTTACCCTGTCCTCTGCTGCTGCTCCCAGGGGTCTGCCCTGGGCCCCTGCCAGCTCCCCCTGGGTCTCCAGCCCCTTACCCTGTCCTCTGCTGCTGCTCCCAGGGGTCTGCCCTGGGCCCCTGCCAGCTCCCCCTGGGTCTCCAGCCCCTTACCCTGTCCTCTGCTGCTGCCCCCAGGGGTCTGCCCTGGGTCCCTGCCAGCTCCCCCTGGGTCTCCAGCCCCTTACTCTGTCCTCTGCTGCTGCTCCCAGGGGTCTGCCCTGGGCCCCTGCCAGCTCCCCCTGGGTCTCCAGCCCCTTACCCTGTCCTCTGCTGCTGCCCCCAGGGGTCTCCCCTGGGCCCCTCCCAGCTCCCCCTGGGTCTCCAGCCCCTTACCCTGTCCTCTGCTGCTGCTCCCAGGGGTCTGCCCTGGGCCCCTGCCAGCTCCCCCTGGGTCTCCAGCCCCTTACCCTGTCCTCTGCTGCTGCCCCCAGGGGTCTGCCCTGGGTCCCTGCCAGCTCCCCCTGGGTCTCCAGCCCCTTACTCTGTCCTCTGCTGCTGCCCACAGGGGTCTGCCCTGGGCCCCTGCCAGCTCCCCCTGGGTCTCCAGCCCCTTACTCTGTCCTCTGCTGCTGCCCACAGGGGTCTGCCCTGGGCCCCTGCCAGCTCCCCCTGGGTCTCCAGCCCCTTACTCTGTCCTCTGCTGCTGCTCCCAGGGTTCTGCCCTGGGCCCCTGCCAGCTCCCCCTGGGTCTCCAGCCCCTTACCCTGTCCTCTGCTGCTGCCCCCAGGGGTCTGCCCTGGGCCCCTGCCAGCCCCCCTGGGTCTCCAGCCCCTTACCCTGTCCTCTGCTGCTGCTCCCAGGGGTCTGCCCTGGGCCCCTGCCAGCTCCCCCTGGGTCTCCAGCCCCTTACTCTGTCCTCTGCTGCTGCCCACAGGGGTCTGCCCTGGGCCCCTGCCAGCTCCCCCTGGGTCTCCAGCCCCTTACTCTGTCCTCTGCTGCTGCTCCCAGGGTTCTGCCCTGGGCCCCTGCCAGCTCCCCCTGGGTCTCCAGCCCCTTACCCTGTCCTCTGCTGCTGCCCCCAGGGGTCTGCCCTGGGCCCCTGCCAGCCCCCCTGGGTCTCCAGCCCCTTACCCTGTCCTCTGCTGCTGCTCCCAGGGGTCTGCCCTGGGCCCCTGCCAGCTCCCCCTGGGTCTCCAGCCCCTTACCCTGTCCTCTGCTGCTGCTCCCAGGGGTCTGCCCTGGGCCCCTGCCAGCCCCCTGGGTCTCCAGCCCCTTACCCTGTCCTCTGCTGCTGCTCCCAGGGGTCTGCCCTGGGCCCCTGCCAGCTCCCCCTGGGTCTCCAGCCCCTTACCCTGTCCTCTGCTGCTGCTCCCAGGGGTCTGCCCTAGGCCCCTGCCAGCTCCCCCTGGGTCTCCAGCCCCTTACCCTGTCCTCTGCTGCTGCCCCCAGGGGTCTGCCCTGGGCCCCTGCCAGCTCCCCCTGGGTCTCCAGCCCCTTACCCTGTCCTCTGCTGCTGCCCCCAGGGGTCTGCCCTGGGCCCCTGACAGCTCCCCCTGGGTCTCCAGCCCATGGGCGTCCGCAGAAATTTTTCCAGGGGGGGGCAAAATGTTAACGTCATCACCATCCTCCAACATGTGAGCCAGGTGGGGCACACGAAACCCTGGGGCGCAGAACTAGGATAGACTCAATTGCATGCCAGGAATCCAGGACATGTGACTGACCCTACCACGGGCCAACAAACACCACCTGTAGGGAAAACGCTAAACTTTCTGACAAGGTGCTTTATCTCTGTCTGCTAGATGTGCAGACTTCTGGGGCCTCAATCCAACACCAATCAAGGCTGTCTTCAGCACGATTCGATTTTTATCAGAATACTTTAAAACAGCCTATGATTAAAGCACCAGATTAAATATACTGTATGTACAGTGTATGTTAGGGATTATTTGTAGCACACATATTTACCAATATTGGCTTCTTGGTGCTAGAATTCATTATAACCTTTATCCAAAGTTAAAGCACAACGTCAGTTAGTAATAAGTAATGCAGCAATCACTCACGCTAGTGATTCGCCAGTGGGTGCTCCCTTTACTAGAATTCCCCGGGCATTGCTAAATTTGACACACATTCAATTAATTTATACAAAATAAAATGTATAGGTCCAAATGTTAGCTATATTTTTAAAAAGAAACTTAGAGTCCCTCTATGTGTAGTCAATGTCAAACTGACATCGTGCGCACGTTTAGGAATACAATAATGGCCAGCTCCCTTATGCAGAAGCCCGGCACCGTAAATGTGTGGCACATGCGGGGCCCGCAACTGCGCCTTATCACAGGTCCAGGGATGCTGAGTCTTACACAGTGGTCAAAGTGGGGGATAAAAAGTAGGGGAACAGTGGGCAGAGAATCAGAGGGCGGGAATAACCCAAGGATTGGATCTGTGGGTGGAGCCAGAGGTGTGGCTAGAATGTGTAGACATCCCAATTTTTAGTATTTGTTTGGCATTTCACTGCCCAGTTTAATCAACCAATAGATGCACATGATTATTTAAGGTTATAATGAGTTATTGACATTAACATATATTCACAAAGTGGAATATGCTTCTAATCACAGAATGTACCAAATATGATAAAATGTGGAAACACAAGCACTTGGTCTCCGAGCCATGGAGTTTCTGTCATCAGCACTTCACCCTTTTTCAACAACAGCAGTTCAAACATGAATGGCAAAATATCCTAGTTTGCAAATGTTTTCTCTAAAATTATGGCTCTGCCATATTTGCCTCATAATGCAAGATCTGCTGCATGATCTGACCATTTAAATTAATGAATTGTTTGTAGCTCAAACATATTAAAAGTTAATATAAAATGTGACTTGTGTTGCTGCGGAGTGGATGGCCTATTATGAAGGTTGACTGGTCACCTTTCTCACTGCTGCATTTGTATGTTACACTTGTACTAATAAGGAAAAATCTTTCCAGAGATTGTTATCATGTGTACACACGTCAAAATGATAAAATATCTGAAAATATACTGCATTATGCTGCAGCCTTTTTTTAATGCATAATTTAGTCAACACTACGGCATAATGTCATCCTTCGCTTCATAATTAATTCCAGTGGCCCCACAGCAGGCAGCACATGTTAAAAGTGCTTGTGAATGAAGCAGGGAGACTATGAAGTTTGCGAACTTAGTTTGGTGTGTGAAAATCCTGCATTGCCAATCCCTGGTGAATTGCAGCTACTGCTGCTGAAACAAGGCCAATGGAGGTACCTTTGGGTGAGGCAGACTGGCCTCAAGGGAAGGGCCAGCCATAGCACTGGTGGTGTCCTGTGCATTAATGTATGTTAGTGCCCTCCAATGACCACCTCTGCCATGGATTCCCTCACTACCACCCTTTAACTGTGCCCTCCAAGTCTCCATAACCACTCTCTCTCAGATGCATATGATTTACAGCGCCACTCATACCATTGTAGGGTGTCAGAGTGAAGTAGTGTGGCTCACTGGTTAGAGGCGGCAGACCCGAGAGCAGAGGACGGCCCGGGACCAGGGTTCGATTCCCGGCGCGGCAGGTTTCTGGACCAGGGTCAGCGGACTCGATAATTCAGGAAGGAGGTAGTAAGCGTTTTTAAAACCATAATATACTTGCAAACATGATGCCTTCACCTATAGTCAGCACCTGGTGCGGTCACACTGGTTGCACCGCCCTAGAGCTGGCCCTTCTCAAGGGTCCTGTGAGCTCAGTGACTGTTCTAGGGTGTGCTGCTTCATAGGCCTGCCCGCAAGACTGGAGGTGAACTTCAGTATGGATAGTGGTGGACAAGCCTTGAAGGTTAACCTACACGTGTCATGCTAGGGTCCACCTGCTGGTACGAAGACACCAGGACTTCTATGGTGTTGCGGAGCCTTCTAAGGTCTAGCATATGATTGTGCTCTCGTAGGAGAGTGGTCTGGTGGGCTGGTTTTTAAGGCTGAACCTGGTTCCCAGTTCCAAATTCAGCAGCTCTAACCATAGTGCCACATCCTCTCCCCCACTGAACACTGTACTGCCCCACTGAGAAAAACTCCCACTGTTTTCAACTACAACCCAATTGTTGCCCGCTATAAACACCTGGATGCGCAATTTAAATTACGCACTAGACAAGATCACTATGCGGCCTCCAAAAAAAAGGAACAACATCCTGGAAAAAGCAAACACTTATAGGGAATGCAAAATTTACCAAACCATGGGAAATGTAAGCAGGAACAACATGGTTACCTTAATGCTTTTACACTCACTATTCAGAAATCAGTGATTGCTTTTGCCTGAAAAGTTAAGGACACAACTACAGGGCCCTGAATGGACCCATTTCAATGGCCATTGCTTATATCCTTACAAAACGTAAGCAGTATGGTAAAAAGACCACATCCCTGGACGCAGAGCCGCAGCACACATTTTGTTTTCCAATTCACACATTTTGGTACCTCCAGGATTGGTGCACTAGTTCCAAGTCCAGGGAAAACAAAGACAAGAAAACAAAAATAGCGCTTCACTGGCAAACTCTGTAAAAGTGGCGCTAATGTGTTTCAGTGTGAATAAAATATGTTTGGCCAGTTTGCTACCCCTCTGCTACCACTCTGTCTTACTTTATTTAGTTATTTATCTATTTTTCATATTTTTAGGCTTTTATTCCCAATGCTGCACTTTGGAATTAAAATGTCAGAAAAATATGACATTTCCAGCAAAAGCGTCTTTCTTTTTTGGATCCATTTCACAGGGAAGCAAATAAAAGAAAGGAGAAGAAAGAGAGTGAGAACCCCGTCTTGAAGTCACGGTTTTCATGGGCGTCTGCAGGGGGCGCAAGGAGGGTCGCTCCAGGGGGGGGCAAGCGCCCCTCCTTGCCCCCCCCTGCGGACGCCGATGCTCCAGCCCTTACCCAGTCCTCTGCTGCTGCCCCCTGGGGTCTGCCCTGGGCCCCTGCTAGCTCCAACGTGGGTCTCCAGCCTTACCCTGTTCTCTGTTGCTGCCCCCAGGGGTCTGCCCTGGGCCCCTGCCAGCCCCCCTGGGTCTCAAGCCTTACCCTGTCCTCTGTATCCGCCCACAGGGGTCTGGGTAGGGGGTTGCACAGGGGACTGGGTGTGTGCCCCTCCCTCCCGAGACCGTGTGAGCCAGCGTCCGGTGGGCCAAGGACATCATTTCTGACCGGAGGGGACGGTGGGAAGTGCCATCTTTTACACTCCCCTTACCCGTGGAGTCTGCATCCCTGGCCGTTGGTGATTGGGATAAAGCACGTTGGAGGACTGTCCCTGGAAACCGGAGGAGGGGGCTTTTCATCACGCTTCCCCCCCCTGCCCCCCTGCCTTCTTTCCCTCCTCCCCCCCCCCCCTTCATCACAACTGTGGAACGGGGGTGGAGAGTGTAAACTGATTGCACGGGGGCCGTAAGCGACACGGGCACGTGCACAGCGATTAATGGACAGTGGGGCAGGGGTCCTGCAACCCACAAATCGTGGTCCTGGACTGTGTCGGGACACTGGCTGGCCCGAAGATACGGATAGTTTGCCGCCCCCCCGCCCCCCCGCTAGTGTTTACTCCGCGGAACAGAGGTGAGCGCCCTGTGTCCGCTGCTGGAGGAGGACCCCCCCTACGTAGGGTGACCAGATTCTCAAAACAAAAAACGGGGACAGGTCATAAACGTAGAAGTAGGACTACGGTTTGCAATAACCATCGACATAAAAGTAGGATTATTTGACAGCTGTCATAGACCTAGAAAAGGGACTACAATGACCGCTCCCTCCACAGACCGAGTGGGCACTGGCTATGCAGAAACTGTAGGTTGCGAAGGAAACTCACACTGTCACAGGTTGTTTGAGCAGGACCCTGGGTGTACATACATCTGTGAAGGAAGCTTACGGTGCCACTGTCTGTGCTGAGCCTGTACTGTATAAGAGAAACGCGCACTGCCACTGCACATGCTGCCAGGCAAGTGTGTGTGTTTGTGATGCTTGCATTGGTGCTGCGTGCATTATACCTGCTCTCTACAAGAGAGGTGCTTGCCCCATCACTGCCCGTGCTTTCGCTGGTGTGTATATGTGGTGTGTTGCAGCCTGAGTGGAATAAATTTAGCGGTGGGGGTATCAGCGCAGTTCACACGAATGCCCCTCAGGTGAAAGGGTTTAGTAGATATGTCACCTGTAGGATTAGGAAGACCTGTGTTGTTATCCTGGCTGTCCTCACTGGACCGGATTGTGGGATCCTACGCATGACTTGCTCTTATGTACTTTTTAAAAAAAAGGGCAGGATGTAAGCAAGCACAGCGTTTGAACATAAGCATGATGGAAATTATACAAGATGCAATCTAATTCCTCGCCGCATACTTTGGAAGCAGAAGACTGGCGCTGACAAATGTAACTTAATTTCCTTTTCTGTGCCTCAGTTCACAATGTGGGCTACTCGAGAACATTTATTAATTCATTCAAGAGGTTTACACTGTATGTCACATAGGGAATTCATGGGTGTTCTGTATACAGAATATGTAAAAAAGAAAGCCAGTTTGTATTGGTGTCACAGAATGTGCACTCATCAACTTGCATGGTGTTCTCCCTACAGGTGTATGCCTCGGCTAAAGAGTGTCCCCACCGGTGAATCCATCATGCATTATATTAATGTGCAGATAAATTCCTCAGGTGGTAACCATGTTTAGGTTGAATTTGTAAAGTACGATTTGGGTAAATGTCCAAAGGAAGATGCACAAAACTTTATAAGGAGCATCAGTTTGCAACACTTTTTTTTTAAAGCGCTTCAAATCATCACATTATTCAGGTCGACCAGATGAAAGTCATTTGTGGGGTGGCAGAAAACCTCACCGAACATCCTTGACAAAATGGGCAATTAAGCTGAGCAAGTATACGTTATCAAAGGAGAATATTAGTGTTCTCAGTAGCGACCTGTTGTTTAAAAGTCTATATTCCCAAAAATGCAATACTCACTCGTTCCAGTAAATTATATCTTACTTTTTTCCTCCTAAAAACGGACAATGGCTGAGCAGTGTATTTACAGGTTTGACCACTAGACCTATGTCGATTTCCCCCGCTATCCCCCCCCCCCCGCTTTTCCTGATCAGACTGATGGACTAAGAATAACGTCAGCTTCTCCCTTTCATTGTCAGAGACTTTTGAGATCCCTTAACTGCAGAGACTTGTGTTTACACCAAGTACCGGACCAGTATTAGTAGGCGGTCACAGCAGTTAAAAGGCCCCTGTGGTGCCGCAAGCAGGGCGCGAGGATTTGTTCTAATGTGCACATGAGGCCTGATTAACATCTTTGCAACACGCCTGTGGGGGCACCTCTTGGAAGTCAGCAAAAGTACGTAGGTGGCGCTGCGTGGACAAAGAGAAGGGAAATCCAGAGAGAAAATGTCTCTCTTCAAAGGATTTCCCTTCCTGCTACAGCGCTCACCTCAGTGAAGTCACACGCAGTGCAAACAGAGCATGCGGCCAATCGGACTAATGAAAAACCGGGACATTTGTGTGTATAACCCGGACACTGATCGAAAACGGGGACATTTGACTCATTTGGAGAAAAGTGTCGGGACACGGGGACACTTCTCCAAAAACGGGGACCGTCCGGGGAAAACCGGGACGTCTGGTCACCCTATCTGGCGGCTCAGGGTGACCCCAGGCTGATAAACTGGACTTAATACTGCAGGAAATAAGGGACTCTAGGGCGGCAATGGAGCAACAGCTGGGGGCCCTCACGCGTGCTCATGCATACTGTGGATAGCCCAGAGTACTTGGCCAAGACCTTTTCTGATCGCAGACCCCTCACGCTCACTCTCCTATGGGGTAGAGTGCCGACCCCGGTGCCTACTTGGGGGCTTAATCCCCTCCTCCTGGAGGATGCCCCCTTCCGAGCAACACTGTCTGATACTCTGGCTAAGTATTTTACGGACAACTGGAATAGGGCTTCCTCGAACTTAGTGGTGTGGGACGCATGGGGTGGTGAGAGGAGCAGCTATAGGCCAACGGGTGGGGGCAAGACAAGAAGTGCACAAACAGTTATGTAGGGTGGAGGACCGCCTTAATATCCTGGAGAGGGAGGCGAGTGTGGACCCAGAGAAACGAGGGGAGCTGCAGACGGCTAATATTGAACACGCAGAAATACTGGAATCACTCAGGAACATTGATTACAAGGACTACCTACGTTGCCAACACGCTGAGGCGGACAGATCGGGCACTTTGTTGGCCCGTCTGATACGTGACCAACCTGAAACACCGCTGATAACACGGATTATTGATAGTGCAGGTAATTTGATTCAATCACAATCCGGGAGTAACAGAGCGTTCCATGACCACCTGAGAATGCTTTATGCTCCTTCAGGTTGTGAGGACCCGGAAAGGGTGCTTGAGTTTTTGCAGGACCTCCCCTTCCCGACGTTGTCTGATGATGTGCGAAAGGAACTGGAGAGGCCAATAACACAGCAGGAAATACGTATAGCCATCAAGTCTCTCAACCGCAACAAGATACCGGGCCTAGACTGGCTCCCGGTGGAATTCTATTCAGTCTACGTGGATACCTTAGCCCCGGTCCTGGAAAAGATCTATAGGACTGCGTTCGAGGAGGGACGTTTGCCTGTGTTGATGATGCAGGCTCTAGTCACGTCGATACCTAAACCGGGGAGAGATGCCGCAGATATGGGAAACTATAGGCCTCTCTCTATGCTTTCCACGGAGTATAAGATCCTCAGCAAAATAATAGCCCTACGTATACAGTCACATCTTCCCACCTTGGTACATCGGGACCAGTGTGGGTTTCTCCCGGGCAGGAGTATGTCTTTAAACACGAGGTGGCTGCATGCACTTATGACAACTACGCCGCAAGACTATCCCTGGGCGGGCTGTATAGCACTGGACCTGAAACAGGCGTTCGACTCCCAGTCATGGACGTTCATGTTTGCTACCTTAGAACGCTTTGGCTTTCCTGCCCCCTTACTAAGGTGGATCAGGTTACTATACACAGATCCTACAGCCAGGGCACGGACGGGTAGATATGTGTCGGATAGTTACCCGGTGCATAGGGGCACCAGGCAGGGCTGCCCCCTTTCCCCGCTCTTATTCGTACTTGCCCTGGAGCCCCTAGCTATAGCCCTGCGAGCGCATGAGACTCAGATGGGTATCCCGGTCAGAGGCATACACAATTTAATATCTATATATGCGGATGACATTTTATTGTACCTGAAAGACCTGGAGGCAGACCATGCGGTACTTTCTGAAATATTTAACCGATTTGAAGTGCTATCCGGTTTGGCAATTAACCCTGCAAAGTCGGACAGCTACTATTTTTTCGACGTGCAACACCCTACCTCAATAAGCTTTGGAAGGTACTGCATACCAGTGGCTCAGACCACGTTTAAGTACCTGGGAATACAGGTATACAGGACACCGGAGGATACCTTAGATGGTAAACATAGGCGAGCTATAACACGCCTTAAGAGCAGTGTACGGTTCTGGACGTCCTTGCCACTGTCTGTTATGGGGAGAGTCGCTCTGTCTAAGATGGTCATGCTTCCCCGATTACTGTATTATTTCGTAAATTTGCCCATGATTGTTCCTCAACAGATATTTACCATGCTCAACACCATTCTGATTAACCTTATATGGGGCTCTGGTCGACGACGTATCAGTCTCCGGAAGTTGCAACTGGGAACCAGAGCAGGGGGCCTGGGAGTCCCTGATTTCAGAGGTTATTATTACGCCAGCCAACTCCAATGGCTCTCCTACTGGGTAGCCGGCAGGAATCTACATGAGATTGGATTCACGCCGGAGATGCTGGCGTGTGGAGAGCTACACTCTCTGCTGCTGCCCAAAAGCAGGATCCCTTCGGACAGTCACCCGCTTCTCCACACAGCCCTGATATGCTGGAGAAGAGCACTGGCATATACCTCATCGACAAAGCCATATGCGACGAACATTCCTCTGCTGGGTATCCCGACACCGCAGGGTAGGACTACACGGCAGGTACTACGCCCATGGATAGAGAATGGGATTGAGGATGTGGGGGCTTTCTTTGGGGACGGGACCCTGCTGGATCATGAGTCCTTTCAACAGATCACAGGTGCCCCCCCCCAGAGTGTATTTACTACATGCTGCAATTTCCCATTATATCCGGATCACTTGGGCGCCACAGTGACACCAGTCCACACAACATGAGTTGGTTCACTTATTGTACTATATGGGAACAGGGGGACACTTGGTAAGATGGTTGTACACAGGGATCAGGGAACATGCAGCCATCCCACTCAACGCACTTAGAGACGTGTGGGCCCGGGCCACGGATGAAGTACTGACTGATAAGGCTTGGCAAATTATCATAGAGCACCCCAGGCGAGTGTCACAGAATGTTAAATTTAGATTCATACAAACAATGGTGCTGCATAGGGTGTATCTCACCCCGAAGGGATTGCACAAGATGTTCCCGAACTCCCCACATACATGCCCACGTTGCGGGGAAGAGGAGACTGGACTCCTCCACATGCTCTGGGCCTGTGCATGCCTACGGGGATACTTGGCAGGAATCTGTCAGATACTGGGGACAGTTACTCAGATGTCTGTACCGGAGGACACCCTATACTGCTTAGTGGGACTCCGCAAAAGACTCAAATAGTTGAAGGCCAAATTGAAATTCTTAGATCTGGCCCTCCTATTAGCGGTCAGGGCCTTGACAATGAGATGGAAATCCCCCCGGACACCCCAAACGTCCGTGTGCCAGACAGACCTAGTGAAGTGGGGCCGGGCGGAGGGGTCAGCCCTGAGGAGGGAGGAAGAGAAAGGACAGAGGAAATATCCCATAGCACAGGACTGGGAGGTGATGCTGATGGATCTGGAGAGGGTGGACCTTATACAGTCGCAGGGAGGTGGGGAGTGATGCCTAAAATGAGAGTGAAGTTGGTAGGACACGTTATTCCGGCACCCAGGGCTGCGTACAGGACACAAATAGGCCTACGTTTGGATTTGCTTAGTATTGTGAGGAATCAGAGGACACTATACTATAGCTATATTACTGCGACCAGGAGACGAGGGTGGGACGGGAGGGGAGTGTTGGGGAGTGGAGGGAGGGAGATAGAAGCTGTTTCTGCCTTGATTTGTTTTCAGATGACTAATTATTCAGTTCTTGGGAAGGGAGAAAATAAAATAAAATGGGACTGATGAAAGTAACATGCGTTAATATGTACAAATGTCACCTTGATGAAATCAGTCTTGAATAAATAGTTTAAAAAAAAAAAAAGGAGTGAGGCCCAGCCCTCCTCAGAGGAATGAGACCTAGCCCCCTTCCCGCTCTTCCCCTGTCCAGCCTTAGCTTGTAATTCTGATCAGGACGTAGTGCTGTCCACACCCGAGCTTTACCCTGTGCCCACTCTTCTATTGCAGAATCTCTGGAGCTGATCGCAACCGCCGCTGAGCACTCCAACGCGGCAATACGGAAGATGGTGAGACTTGCACTTCCGGGTTCAAGAAGTGGGGGTGGGGGGTTCACTTCAAATGTGCTGGGAATGAGGCTAAAACTCCTCGTATTGGTAGGGGGAGGTCTGGTCTGTGCGCTAAGAGGACTGCCTGTGTGCTTCATATAGCCCTCGACTGGTACTGTTGACTTGTGAAATGCCAACCGGCAAATACAAGCAAAGGTGCACAGTTTACCCTCAACAAGGCACTTTGGAACTGGTAGGGTTGCTTCTATGCTATGTGTACAATTATTATGCCCCCGTCAAATGATTGAATGAGTGAGGGAAGGGCTGAAGCATCACACTAGCTAATACTGACATGGAATAGGGCCTCAAATGTACACTTCAGAGACATCCCACGTGGAACTGGTAGAGTGCCTGCTACGCTATGTGCACAGTTATTTTACCCCCTTCAAATGATTCAATGAGTGTGGGAAGGGCTGGAGCATCACACTAGCTAATACTGACATGGCATAGGACCTCAAATGTACACTTCAGAGACATCCCACGTGGAACTGGTAGAGTGCCTGCTACGCTATGTGCACAGTTATTTTACCCCCTTCAAATGATTTAATGAGTGAGGGAAGGGCTGGAGAATCACACTAGCTAATACTGACATGGCATAGGGCCTCAAATGTACACTTCAGAGACATCCCATGTGGAACTTGCAGGGTGGCTGCTACGCTATGTGTATAATTATTCTGCCCATTCAAATGATTCATTGAGTGAGGGAAGGGCTGGAGCATCAAACTAGCTAATACTGACATGGAATAGGGCCTCAAATGTATACTTCATAGACATCCCACATTTTACCCCTGACTCTGTTTCTCTTCGCAGGAACGGATGCACAATCTGCTGAAGGTCTATGAGCTCCTGGGGGGCGAGGAGGATATTGTCAGCCCGACCAATGAGCTCATCAAGGAAGGGCACATCCTGAAGCTCTCGGCCAAGAATGGCACCACACAGGACAGGTACCTCATACTGGTGAGTAACACGGAGGAGTGGGCACACAAGACAGATACCTCATACTGGGGTGAGTAACACAGGGGAGTGTACACACAGGACAGGTACCTCATACTGGTGAGTAACACAGGGGAGTGCACACACAGGAGGGATACCCTATAATGTGAGTAACACGGAGACCTTGCTACATGAACAGTACCTCTCATACTGTTGAGTAACAGAGAAGAGGCCACCAAGAATGGGATTGTGCAGGACACATACCTGTAATAGGCAGCAGACAGGACAGGTACCCTGTGCTGGTAACAGAGAGTGAGGAAGGCAGTACAGATGCCTTATGCTCGTCAGTAACGGAGAGCAGGGCAGGACAAGTACCTCATGCTGGTGTCTGCCCTCTGAAATAACCGCGTCTGCTCCAGTTTTACTATGTGATGGTCATTCATTAAGTCTGTATGTGGTACCTCCGAGCAGGGATGTTTCTGACTCGAACCCTCTTCTGTCGCCAGTTCAACGACCGGTTGCTGTACTGCGTGCCCAAGCTGCGCCTGATTGGACAGAAGTTCAGCGTAAGGGCTCGGATCGACGTGGATGGGATGGAGGTAGGTCTATGTCCTCATGGGGGTGTAGGGTAGAAACGTGTCCACATGAGGTGACCTCTGTCTGTCTCTGTGCCTCATAGCTGAAGGAAACCAGTAACCTCAATCCGGCGCGGACCTTCCTTGTGTCAGGCAAGCAGCGGTCTCTGGAGCTGCAGGCCAGGTAGGATCTGCGTCTAACAATGTGGGAGAACCTGCCCAAGATGTGTGTCTGGTGCCACCTTGTGCCTCATGCACCAAGCAATGTGTGGAAAACTGCCCAAGACGTGTGTCTGGTGCCAATGTGTATAAAACTGCCCAAGATGCGTGACTGGTGCCACCTTATGTTGTATGCGCCTAGTGATGTTCACAAGAAATGGCACAAGGCATGTGCCGGGTGGGATATTATGCCTTTTGCACCAGTTGATGTGCAAAAACTTTCCCAAGGTGTGTGCTTGGAGCTATCTTAAGTTGCATGCAGCTAGAAATGAGGGGAAACCGGTCCAAGGTGTGTGCCATGTGGGATCTTAGGTTGCATGCACCTAGAGATGAGTGAAAATCAGCCTGAGACATGTGCCTGTCACCATCTTATGCCTCATGCACCTGGCGATGTGTGGCACCTGTCCAAGGCGTGTGTCTGGCGCCATCTTATGCCTCATGCACCTGGCGATGTGTGGCACCTGTCCAATGCGTGTGCCTGTCTCCATCTTATGTCTCATGCACCTGGCGATGTGTGGCACCTGTCCAAGGCGTGTGTCTGGCGCCATCTTATGCCTCATGCACCTGGCGATGTGTGGCACCTGTCCAAGGCGTGTGTCTGGCGCCATCTTATGCCTCATGCACCTGGCGATGTGTGGCACCTGTTCAAGGCGTGTGTCTGGCGCCATCTTATGCCTTAGGCACCTAGAGATGTCTGGCACCTGTCCACGACACGTGTCTGGCACATTTCCAATGTGTGTGTCTAGCGCCATCTTATGCCTCATGCTCTTGGCAATGTGTGGCCCCTGTCCAAGGCATGCGCAGGCGCTTTCTTATGTCGCAGGTGGAGCTTGACGCCTTCCTTGGCAGCCGAGGACGGGTCCATGCTCCTCTCTGAGGGTAACCACTCTGTCTTTCTTTTTTAGAACGGAAGAGGAGAAAAAAGACTGGATTCAGGTAGGAGCCCCTTCATACATTTCTCTTTTCCAAGGGCATCTTGGGGCGCAGTTCGCACTTACCTGGGCGTCAATGCACCCCAGAGCCTCTGACAAGAGACACCCTAGGACAAAGAGGAGAGCTTATGAATATGTGTACCAACCCACCCCACCTCCCCCACCTGAACCCCAGATCTCACTGTTAATAGGATTCTCAGCAGCCCATTAACATGCCCCACCCCGATCCCTGGGGAGTGAATGCCTGTGCAGCACCTGTTTAACATGCCTCCCTCCTGGTAGTGATGCAGCAGTGCACTCTGGGAAGCCGGGGAGGCAAGGGGTGAAGCAGTCAAGCCGGCTGGACTCCGGCCAGAGTGTCCAGGCGAGCGGACGTGACAAAAGATGTCCTGGAGTGGAGCTGATGGGACATTCACTCAGGGCTGGCACTGGATGTGCTACAAGATGAGGTGCTTCCGGGTGCCAGGAGGACCCGGCTGGTGCGGAGCAGGGGGCCCGGGGGCACCTCTCAGTCCTGCTCTTGAGGGTGCAGCAGTGTCAGCTCTCAGGGGGCCCTCACTGAGATGTGTGCTGTGTGCCATGGTGTCTAACCCAGTGTGACTGACTCTGTCTTCCCAGCGCTGTGTGACTGCGACAGGGCCCGGGCTCCTTGGGGTCCGTGCTGTCCCACGCGTCTCTCCAGCCCGTGGGCGACCACCTCGGTCTCACTCCGCATGTTTTTCTCCCCGCAGGCTTCCCAGCGCTGTGTGACTGCCACAGGGCCCGGGCTCCTGGGGGTCCGTGCTGTCCCACGCGTCTCTCCAGCCCCTGGGCGACCACCTCGGTCTCACTCCGCATGTTTTTCTCCCCGCAGGCTTCCCAGCGCTGTGTGACTGCGACAGGGCCTGGGCTCCTTGGGGTCCGTGCTGGTCCCACACGCCTCTCCAGCCCCTGGGCGACCACCTCGGTCTCACTCCGCATTTTTTTCTCCCCGCAGGCCATCCAGCTCACCATCCTGAAGCACGAGCAGTCCATGGAGACCCTCAAGCTGACCTTGTCCCACAGGGAGGACGACGACTCGCCCCCGAACTCCCCGGTACGTTCCAGGTCCATGGTATGTCCAAAGCCTCTCTTCACCGTCTTGTAATCGGTTAATTGTAAATGAAGGAGAACATTGCACAGCGGACCCTGTCTCCCCCTGCCCTGCCCTGGGCTTGTCTCCTTTCATCTTTCCTTCCTTCAAGAACATGTGGCTCTGTCCTGCGCTCCCTTCAGATGGAAGCCGGGGGCGTGGGTGGATAGGGGGCTTCGTCCCAGCTGAGCACAGTATTTGGAACCCCTGTGACCTCAGGACTAGATGCATGAGGGGACAGGACGCTGCTAACCATGAAAAAGAAGGAAGATGTTGCTTACCTGTAACCATCAATTTGCTCCCCCTGCGCTGGGTGTGAGCTTCTGCGTGACCTATAGACAAGCCCTCTGGAATTATGCGATTCTGCGTCTGCATCTTTTTTCGCATAATTATAGATTTGCCGGATGTGCCACATAATTCATCACCTGCTGCATAATCTGAAGAATTTTAAAACAAATGTTTTTTGTATCTAGCTCAAATAGATCAAAAGTTACTAAAAACACTGAAATTACTTTCATGTTCCACTATTATAATTCACTAGTAATCCTTTATGGTCAGTCAGTCAAATTAACTTTATTCGATTTGTTAAAATCATACAAAGTACATAAAAACAGTATTATTTACAATTTAAAAAGGTTTTAAACAATTTCATTTATGAGCAAGTTAATGAGACGAAAAATCAGTACGTTAAAATGTTTTAAGAAACACATTATGTACATCAGATTTCCAAATTCATGCCCCTTCTGGCTCTGGTTGCTGCCACAAGGAAATTGGCCATGGCGAAAGTAATACAGATGTTACCCAGTGATTTTAAATATAACATGGCAGGTCTCACCTGGGAGAAGCCCGCTTCTCTTAAGACTGGTAACAGGTATTTTTTCCTTTGGTCGGAGAAGAAATCGCAAAACATAACAAAATGTAAACTGTCCTGAACAGAAAAATTGTCACAAGTGCAGGGGGGAGCTAACTCAGGTTTCATCCAGGTATTAAAATGGCCCAAATAAAAATGAATAGTGTTAAATCTGAATTTTGTTAGCAAAAATCTATGGAACGGATTAGTGACAAAACATAAATAGGGTTCAATTGCAGGTGACTGGAGTGACAAATAATGCATTCGAACAGATGGTTTTGATAATTCGACTTCTTCTCGCAACATGTATGCCCTAGACATAAACTGTTTTTTTATAAGACTCACATCCTGCTTTGTGATACACGAGGGGGAGGTGAATAATTCTGGTCGTCCTAGTTCATTAAAAGATTTGTGCAAATACGCCATCCATGGTATCTTGTGACTGTACTCTAAACTCATCACATCCCTCATGATCGTGTGATTTAACAGAAGTTCAGGGTTTAACCAGGTCTTAAGCCAGTATATTAATGGGGCCAATCTCAGTTTGTCCTGGATGTAATCCAAACCAAGTTCTGTATGAATGGAGAAAACCGGGGAGGATTGGGGGAGGGACAGGACTGAACGTAAAAAACTATTTTCGGCTACCTGGATTTCTTCTAGTCGTGCGTAACCCCATAGGGAGGCACCATACAGAGCCACAGGAAGGGATTTACTGTTGTAAACCTGGATGATTGCCTTCATGGGTCTATGTCCCAGCCTTTTAGCAAAACTTAAGATGGCCCTAGATGTTCTTGTAACCGCTAGGCTTTTTGCACGTATCTGTGGGCCCCAGGTACCCCTGCTATCGAAGAGCACTCCCAGGTATGGAAACACGGGAACTCCTGACACAATCTCCCCTTTACAAAAGAAGGTTTTGGTTCCTCTCTTGCCACTTTTCCCTTGTGTCCCTACAACCATGGTGTGCGATTTGGATGCATTAACCTTCAGGTCCAACCGGTCCATAAAAGTCCCAAAAGCATCCAACAATTTTTGGAGGCATACCCCTGTGCGTGCAATGAGTACAGCATCGTCCGCGTATAAGAGAGCAGGGATCTTATCTTCTCCTACACGCGGTACGTCACATGCTGCCTCGAGTAAATGCTTGCCTAGGTCATTTATATAGATAGTAAACAACAGGGGGGCCAATATGCATCCCAGCCTAACTCCCCGTAGAGATCTAAAACTTGACGTGCATCTTCCCTCTTTGGTTACTCTTACAGCAGCAAATAAATCCTGATGCATAGAAGCTATAAAAGCCACCAAGTCGGCGTCGATTCCCATGTTAGTTAGGATTTCCCAAAGTTTTGATCTGTTGACCAGGTCGAAGGCCGAGGAGAGGTCCATAAATGCTAAATACAAGGTCCCCTCCTTGGCCACCGTATACTTGGAAATCAGAAGGTGCAGGTTTGAGCACTGTTCTAGCGTGCCCCCTTTTTCCCTAAAGCCATACTGTATGTCAGCCAGGCCACCGCAATCCTCCAGGCTATCTCTTAATCTCACTAAAAGGACTCTACCCAGGATCTTAATAGCAGAGTCCAGGAGAGAAATGGGCCGGTAGCACCCTGGGTCATCCCTTCTGCCCTTTTTAAATATAGGCACTATGGTGGACGTAGCCCATGTATTTGGGGGAGGCGTGGTGTTTGCGGCTGTGAACACTTTGGCCAGGATACCAGCCCAGAATTTGGGGGAGTGTAAATAAAAGTCAGCTGGTACCCCGTCTGGGCCGGGGGCTTTATTCTTTGTTGTGGCACAGATTGCTTTTTCCACTTCCCCGCTGTTGAATTGTATAGGTGTGGCCACAGAACCTGCACGCTTTTGTGGCAGCGAACAGGCACCAGGCTCGCCATAGACAGATCTGAAGTGGGCCAGCCACTTCTCATCGGGTATTACACAATCGGTATCTAGATTTGGAGAATCTGAAAAATAAGGGTGATTTACTACGGCCCAGAATTGCCTGCTGTCTCTCAAGATGTTAATGTCGTTTAGTTGGTCCCATGCCTCCTGTTTGATGCTGTCCCTTCTGGACTTTGTGGCGGCCCTATACTCTTTTCTCAATACTGAAACCAAAGCCCTGTCCCTAGGTTGTGCTTTAAGTGCCATTTTTAAATCTCTAAGGGCCCTGGTGCAAGCAGAATCAAACCATTTATGCAGCTTTTGTTCACCCCTACCCCTTGATACCGTAAGATTCTCAGCCACTATATGACATATTGATTGAAAGGCGGCCATGATGTCATTACCTGGCACAGTCGGATCTTGACAGATTTTGATGTGCTCTTCAATCTTTTGGCCGATATTAGTGTAAAACTCATCTGCCACCACATTCCCCCATTTCAAACGCCTGCCTTGGTCTGTTGTGCGAAGGGTGAAGCCCTGTTTAAAATGCCCTGGCATGGGACCCAAAGCACCCCCCCAGCGGATGCACAGGAAAACAGGGTTATGATCACTAAAAGGCGAAAACACAGTACAATAGGAAATAATACAATTAAAAATGGCAGAGGTCACAAAAATATAATCAATAATAGAACCCATGGGGGAGCCCTTGAACGTTGATGCTCTAGGTACCCCCTCTCCTGCTGTAAATTCAAGGAGGTTAAATTTGGCCAGAAAATCCTCCAGATCCTCACCACGCCTGGTATGTTCGAAGTGTGGACCCTCCTGTTCCCAAGCCTCCGTAACTCCTAGGATGGTGCAACCCAGATTACAGGGGTGAATATTAAAATCTCCCATTAACACCAGTTCATGACTGGAGGGGGAATTTTGGATAAAAGCAGTTAAAAATGCGTCCAGTTGGGTAATGTTATTGCCCCCAAATTCCTTATTAACAGAGTTGTAGAAATTGATGAACAGAATGCTTTTTAATGGGCAGATTTGCCTTTCCACAATTAGACAATTTGGGGAATCATAATCAATTTTTTTCAGTGTGCCAGAGAGGTCCAAAGAAAAAAAGGTCGAGAGACCTCCCCTCGCTCTGCCTGCAGCACTGGGGCGGGCCGCGACTGAAAAACCTACAAAACCGTCCAACCATTGATTAGAAGACAAGTCCCAAGTTTCTTGTAGGGCGATGACGTCGTGGCCTGCGACGAAGGAGACCCACTCGTTGTCGTTCCTTTTTGTGCTAATTCCGGCGATGTTCCAGCTTATAATTTTTTAGTTTCTTCCTTCGAAATGAGTGTCATAGGAGAACAGGGGTGTGTAGTGGGCTTATGTGACGCCCTGCCCCCATTGGCCTGATTAATGGTAATTACATTTGATGGACCGGGAGGGTCATTGAGCGGGTACCCCTGGGTACAGCCTGTTGTAAAATTACTGATTGCGTCAGGAGTTCTTTTGTCAGCGCAGGGCAAGGGGATGGGGTTACCGATAGATGGTTGTCAGTCGCAGTCTTCTAAATTAGAGAATGCAGAGAAACGATTTTCCAGCCCCAGGCCCCAATCCACAGACGCGACATCCTTCCTCCCTCTTTTAGTCACAATGTTCCATTTGGTTCTTAGGATGCTTCCGTTTGGGCCACTACCCTTTCTGGGATAGAAGAAATCCAGAGTCAATGGAACTATAGAGGTTGATCTCCTTTGTGGTGGTAGAATGTTAGGTAGGATGTTGGGCAGAACCCCAGGGTCAGAGAAGTGTAGAACGACGCACTCCCCCTGAAACTTTTTCACCCTGTCCCCAATCCACTGGACCCTTCTAGCTTTGACCAGCTCTTGAGAGAGTTGCTGTTTTCCCCATGGAGTGATTACCATGTTGTTGGTTAGCCATGATAAAGATTTGTTAATTAGAGAAGATGTTGTTTCCCGCTCTCCTTGAGCCAAAGGAGGAACATTGGCAAGGACAAGTACCAGTGGGGAGGCTTCAACCACAAGCTCGAAAGTCCCTTTTTCTGTGGGTGGATCATCAGCAACAGCAGCAGAGATCGATGCAAACAGAGGGGCGCCAGGAGGGGTGCTATTAGTAATGTTATTTGTTGGTGGTGGGTTTGAAACAGTGGTAGGGATGAGACCGCTGATGGCTGTGGATACCGATTTATTTAAAGATTCCTCTATCTTAGCAGCGACGGTATCAGGGAGTTTTCCTATCTCACCCATGGTTTGTTGTAATAGACCTTCCAGTCGGTTGACCTCAGATGTTAGCTTGTCAATTTTACTGACCAGAGGCTTAACCACCGCTTTGATTTTAGAGTCCATCAGGGCCAGTAATTTATTAAATTGGGCGTTTGTGAGTGTGAAATAAGCTTCACTGGACAAGTCTAACTCGTCTTCCTCAGAATGCTTCCTCGGGAGGTTAGCCACTTTATTTTTAGCTGATCTTAGACATTCCCGTTTTCCCGGAGCAGGTACTAGTGGGGAAATATGACGCTCAAGACTAGTAGTTGACTCTAGCGCTGCCTCCTGCGCGCTACGCTCTTCAAGACCAGCGACAGTGCCACTAGGCTGAATAATAATGGTATCCGGAAATGGGTTAGATGTATCATTGTTTGTACTAAAAGTGCTCAAAAGACCAAAGGGATCCTCTGACTCAATGTCTATAAAAGGGGATTGCGTGGATGAATCTATGCCCAGGGAAGCTCTCCTGTCGCAGTTGATTTTTTCAACGACTTGTACCAGGTAGTTCTCTATGGAGTTGCTGGGTGTAGGTAACTTTTTAGAAGGCATTATGCTGTTGACACGCAACCAAAGTTAAGCGAACACTTACGTGAACATACACAAAGACCTCGATCTCAGGGCAGGTAACCAAGGGACCAAGCCCAACCCAACCGTGGCCAACCTCGGACGGCCTCAGACGGCCCGCCCTTTGCCCGGGCTTAGCCCGGCGCCTGCCCGCGCGCGTCCCGCGACGCGGGAAGGGATGCCCCTTTTTGTGCGCCTCCTTGCGCGCTCAGCCTCGACGCGACTTCCGTCCAGGTCGCGGAGGCTTCTGGGACTTGTGGTCTCAACTCCCCCGCTCGGCGGCAGCACTGGTGGTCAGAGGCTGCAGCGGGGGGAGGAGACCGGCGAAATCAGGGCAGCGTGATGGGCACTACAGGCAGGTCCCGCGGCGGTGAAGAAAAGCCCAGCAGCCAACAGCAGCGGACAACTAGGGAGCTCCGGACAGCAGCAAACAGCAGGTAGCCGGCAAAAGACGCACCCACTCCCCAGCAAGGGATGCCCCTTTTTGTGCGCCTCCTGGCGCGCTCAGCCTCGACGCGACTTCCGTCCAGGTCGCGGAGGCTTCTGGGACTTGTGGTCTCAACTCCCCCGCTCGGCGGCAGCACTGGTGGTCAGAGGCTGCAGCGGGGGGAGGAGACCGGCGAAATCAGGGCAGCGTGATGGGCACTACAGGCAGGTCCCGCGGCGGTGAAGAAAAGCCCAGCAGCCAACAGCAGCGGACAACTAGGGAGCTCCGGACAGCAGCAAACAGCAGGTAGCCGGCAAAAGAAGCTTAAGCTTAATCCTTTATGGGTTCCGGAGTAGCGTGCTACTCGCTTAAAAAGCACTTTGACGCCTCATCAGGGGGAGTAAGTGCTATATAAATGCAATTACAATACAATACAATACAATGTGTTCACGTGCAGTAGAAGGCCCTTCGCAAAGGTTGACTGGTCATCCCCCATTTGCCGTTTGTGTTTTTTGTTAAACCAGTACTAACGAGGTCAAATCTTTTGCCAGATATTATTACCTTGTGTAAAAATGAACAAATAATGAATTAATAATATAACAATTGCATAATTATGCCACCTAATTTGGCTTTTCTTGCCGCATAATTTTGTCAACCCTGCAGCATAATTTGGTGCTCCCTTAAACCATAATTCCAGTGGCCCTGCCTCTAGCTCAGTCCTGGAAGTCATAGTGAGACCGACACTAAATGTCTTGTGAAATACAACTTGTAATATTCCAGACCCAACACTAGAGGGCAGGAGTGGGCACAGCTTGTGACTCAACAGTAGACCCAGATGCAAACCATTGATAAATTCTAGTGACTGAAATGAAAAGTCATTCTTAAAAAGGTGTTTTGTAGATCAGCACTGCCCTCCAGGGGACAATTGCAATATATTCTTTATAAATCTTGTTTCGTTTGAGGATTGACTCATGGGACATGTGAGAAGAGAGTTGTTTATGTGGAGTCAGGGCGGCTTTAGCACTGGTGGCGCCCTGTGCCACAATGTCTGTTTGCGCCCCACATGGACGCCGCCCACGGATTCCCTCACTACCACCCTTCAACCGGACCCCCTAAAGCAGAGGTCTTCAATCTGTGGGGCGCGACCCCCAGGGGGGTCGTGGAGTCCTGGGAAGGGGGTCGCCGATTCTGTCAGAGTGCAGTTCCTGGCGTCGGGCTGATTGAGGGTGCTCACGGCGGAGGCCTTATTCACACCAAGGTGTGAAAAACATTAAAGCCTCATTAACAAGTAAAGGTCTTTTGAAGACCTGTGAAGTACTCTGGTGTGCCTTTGTATATGTCCCTGAGGCTGTTTCAGCAGGGCTCACATACACGAGCTGGGGGGGCTGGGGGAGGAGGCTGTAGCCCTTTGAGTTCAATGGACTTCGCTGTGGAGTTTATTTTAATTTGTAACGTTTTATATAGCGCTAGTTTAACCTGTAGGTATCTTAGTGTACCAGTGGAATGGTGGCTGCTGGTCTCGCCTGCTTTCTGCCACCTCTCCTGGGTCCCACCCCCCCTCGCACTCCGTTGTCTGTGCATTTTCGCACACCCCTGCCCGCATTCTGCTGTCCTTGGATGGATTTCGCACCACCCTCCCCCTGCCAGCACTCCGCTGTCCGTGATTTTTTGCCCCCCCCCCCCCACCCCGCCCGCATGATAATTGGGATTTCTGTGTGAGAATGACAACACTCGTTTGAAACAAACAGACATGGAGAAAACCTTTCAATCATCCTTTGGATTGTCTGTTGCATGACATTACCTGCAAAAGGGGTGAGTGAAACATGTGTGGTCCTTTTGCAAGCCTCTCCGCATTATAACTGGGGGTGTTCAAAGTCTGCTTAATTTCCTTTGCACAATTATGCGAAATTTCAGCAATTGTGTTCGGAATTCCAAACTGGCATTTGATGATGTTTGTAGCTTTAGACAGGAAGATGCATTTTGTGCATAAAAAAAGTGTTAAATAAAAACGCACATTAGCTGCCCGCACTCTGTCATTCGGGTTGTTCACATGCATACATGTGTGTGTGTGTGTACATGTGTATGTATGTGTATATATATATATATATATATATATATATATATATATATATATATATATATGGATAGATGTGTGAAAAGGTGGGTGGGTGGAGGATGAATGGATGGATGAAAGGGTGGATGGATGAAGGATGAATGTATGTAAGGATTGAAGGATGAAAGAGTGGGTGGATGGATGTATGGATGGAATGAAGGATGGATGGAAGGATGAAAGGATGGATGGATGTGTGAAAAGGTGGGTGGATGAATGATGAGTGGATGGATGTAAAGATGAAAGGGTGGATGGATGAAGAATGGATGGATGTGTGAAAAGGTGGATTGAGGATGGATGGATGGATGAAAGGGTGGATGAATGAAGGATGGATGGAAGGATGAAAGGGTAGATGTATGGATGGAAGCAAGGAAGGATGAAGGAAGGATGGATGGATGGAAGGATGAAAGGATGGATGTGTGAAAAGGTGGGTGGATGAATGATGAGTGGATGGATGTAAAGATGAGTGGATGGATGTAAAGATGAGTGGATGGATGCAAAGATGAGTGGATGGATGTAAAGATGAAAGGGTGGATGGATGGATGAAGGATGGATGGATGTGTGAAAAGGTGGATGGAGGATGGATGGATGGATGGATGAAAGGGTGGATGGATGAAGGATGGATGTATGGATGAAAGGGTGGATGGATGTATGGATTGAATAATGAAAGAATGGATGAATGATGTATGGATGGAAGGATGAAAGGGTGGATGGATGAAGGATGGATAAAAGGGTGGATGGATGAAGGATGGATAAAAGGTTGCATGGATGAATGATGGATGGATGTGTGAAAAGGTGGGTAGATGGATGGACGGGTGGATAGGTAAAGGATGGATGTATGGATGGAAGGATGAAAGGGTGGATGGATGTATGGATGGATAAAAGGTTGCATGGATGAATGATGGATGGATGTGTGAAAAGGCGGGTGGATGAATAATGGGTGGATGGATGGACGGGTGGATAGGTAAAGGATGGATGCATGGATGGAAGGATGAAAGGATGGATGGATGATGGATGTATGGATGGAAGGAAGGATGAAAGGGTGGATGGGTGAAGGATGGATGGATGTGTGGAAGTGTGGGTGGATGAATGATGGATGGATGGATGGATGGATGTGATGAGGTCTAACAGGCGCATTTATGGTTGTAGATAGTTGTTGATGATGAGGAGTACCAGTTTCTAAAATCTTTTGTCGGAAGGGGGTCCTTACGCCTAAAAAGGTTTTACAAGGGGGTCCTGGCATCAAAAAGTTTGAAGACCTCTGCCCTAAAGTCTCCATAACCACTCTCTCCCAGGTGTATTTAATTAGTTATATAGCGCCACCAATACCTGTGTAGGGTGTCAGAGCACTTTACATCACACACACATTACACAGAGACAATCGATCATATGTGTGTAAATCAGTGTATAGCAAATGTTACATATGCCAGAAGACTACAGGGTGAGTCACATGTCATCCATACTGGTAGACAGTATAGTTTGAGCGCAAACTCAGAATTTAAAACATAACCCCATAGTTGGGGGTTACATTTAATAATAAGGATTTTTTTTACCGAAATGAACTCTTATTGAAACATTAGAATAAGGAAAGACGGAGGAAAGAATCATAAAGCTCTAATCTATACCTTGCAGTTTGCATGCAGCTCTTTGATGAGAGTTATTAGCTCACTGTTCCATGTTAGGATTTTAACATCTACCCTGCTAGTAACAAAAGCATCTCTCTGACTAAAGCACTGACCTATTTAAGCTGTATGCACTTTGTACACATGCTTTGCAGCAGGCATATTAACCCTCTGTGCTACCATAAAATGAGTTAAAACTTCCACTAGACAAAACTTCTTATCTCTCCAGGTAGAACATTAATCACCGAAGTTATCTTGACATTTTTATTGTGTGAAAATGGCCGGAGGCCAGGAAGGAGGCAGGGCGTGCTTTTTAAACCATAAAATAGTTCCAAACAGGGTGCCACCTGAAGAGTCAGCACCCGGTGCGGTGGCACCTGTCGCACCGCCCTAGAGCTGGCCCTGTGTGGAGTCGGGGGTGCAACCGCAGCAATGAAGAAACAGCGACCCGCCCTTCACCAGCCGGGACATGACGTGCACGTCTCTTGAAGTGCAGGGCAGCTCAGGTCACTCCTCGGTGGAGAGCCCTGTGCAGGAGGGTAGGGGCGACTCACTTCACAGACAACATGCCTGGTGGCCACTAACTCTGGCCTTGCACCTTCTAACCCGTGACAAGCGGAACGGCCCTGGGGGGAAAGTGCAAACGTCCCCTTCGAGGCACTGTAGCCCACCGAGGGCCCCCCAGACAGTCGCCGCCGTCTGAAGCTGGACACAGACAGAGAATGACCGTTCACGACCACCATCTTTATACAGGATTATGAAAGGTTACAACCGAAAGCTACACAACCGTTTGTGGCCATGTGCATCTTCTCTTGGGTGTGACTCCAGTCCAGTAGTCAGTCACTGACGATGACACAAGACAGGCGACAGCCAGTGAGCAAGCTGTGGCGGCGCCCTGCAAGCACAGGGGTGCAGGAAAGGAAGGAGGGGGGCTTGGAAGTAGGGGACACACCTCCCCTCCACAGTGAAAGCGCCAAGGGTGTACATCAAGGCGCTTGCTTCATGGCCCCTGGGAGATCAGACCTCACTGGGCAGTGTGCTGTGTGCCTTCTGCCGGTTACCACTGGTGCCCAGGGCCGGCTTTAGGGCAGTGCGACCGGTGCAGCCGCACAGGGTGCTGACCTGTGGAGGGGGCGCCGACCTCAGGGGGAGGTGCTGTGTTTAGCAATAACTTGTGATTGGAGAGATGAGGGGCACTTATGCCCGTTGGTAGCGGGAGAATCCGAGGAGGTGGTCATAGGGGCCTGAAAAATGATTGTCGCACCGGGCGCCACCAGCGCTAAAGCCGGCCCGCTGGTGTCCAGGGTCACACTGCTCGTGGGCACACGACCTTCTCAAGGTCGTGAGGTGGACCAGTCCAGGCCAACGTCCGGAGCTATGACAAGGTAATTAACATTTTGAAAAACGTAATATTCAGTCGATATTTTACCTTGTAAGAGGGAAATTGTTTTAGTCACAGGTATGTAAATGAAAGAGTTAAAACCGGGATGTATAAGGCAACAACTGCTTAGTAACCACTGACTGCCCCAGGACTGACTTACGCACACACACACATGTGCATACACACACACTGTGGCCCTCACTCTCTTCCTCCGAGCACATCCCACAATATGTCTTTACGAGTCTAACTCCAGGCTCTTGGTGATAATGGGGAAGTTAGACAGTGGACCAATGCAAATATATCTGTGCTTTTAGGTTTTTAGGTTTTTGAAACACTCACTCCAAACTACTTAAACATGCTACGAAGACCAGTCCTCATAGCGCTGTGGTCCTCACGGTGACTGATGTGGTGCTCAGCGACTGATGTGGTCCGGTCCATCGTATCTATTGCTTTTAATTGCACAGGGCAGTGCTTAATTTGAGCCAGAGGTTTCCGGTGCTCGGCACTGGCACTTGTTTGTCAATACCGGCACTTATGACAGCCTGCCACAAGGTGGAGCTGTTTGTCTAATTTGGAGAGGACCAAAACAACAGTTGTTCATTAGTTCAATATATATTGCTGGCCACTAGTCTTATAGCTTTGAGGGCCTGGAATAGTCTGAATTGTCACTTGTAGGACTCTGATGTTAATAGTTGCATTCGCGCAGTCACTGGCAGCACTGCCAGGGGCAATGGGGGGTGCAAGTTGCAGTGGTCTCCTGATGAGGGCCTTATTTTGTTACAAATTGGGCACTGACACAGGGTCCTGTTTGTATTGGAATGTGCCCGTCTGTCTCTTCAGAGGGCTGCTCTCACTTCAAATGATTCAAACCAGAGCAAGCGAGGGAGAGGCACGAAGGAGAGCCCCCAGTGCACACATCACTAGCGAGGCCACATCTGAGCACTGTTCCCAGTCCTTCACGCCTCGCCTGTAGAAGTGTGTCCTGTTCTGGAGGCCAGATCTGTGGTATTGTCTTTTTATGGAGGCCGGATCTGCAGTGCTGTGTTGTGTTGGGCACGCCACTTCTCTAGATGGATACACACAGAGTACATACATTCGAAGAGGGACAGCAGCACAGATGGCACCAGGGAGGTCTTCATCAGAAATATTATTAATACTCAAAGACTTAAATCTGCACAGTATGGAAGGCAGAGGTGGACAGCTGAGACAGAGTTTTAAAGACCTCTGGGGATATTCCAGTGGCGACCAGGCTCTAGAACAAATGCAAATAGAACAATTGATGGACAGAATGCAGAACAATGTCATACATTCATTCCAGTACAGAGCTCTGGGCATAAACCCATAGTTTTTTGCTCACCATGCCATTCCAGTTTGAACCCAGCCATATGCAAGTCAGTCTTCACCCAGTGCCTCATCGGAACAGTCCAGCCCAAAACTGCCAAGTTAGGTCCTCCCTGGACTGGAAACAAGCATCCTAGGACCGGTTTTGGGGTTTCAAGAACAAGGCGCTGGGAGCTACCACGTACCGAGGACGCAGGTTGAAAACAAGGACTATTTTCTTAAGAGATAAATAGATTTATGGAACTACTTCCCACGGGCTCTGAGGCCAAACCCAGTAATGGAATTGCTTAAAAGCAATGCTTGGGGCAGACGAGGAGGGCTGATGATGGTGTGAAATCAAAGGCTGGGCTGGAGAATTAGTGCAGCTCATGGTAAGTCTTTGGGCAGATTACCCGGAGTTCTGCGCTACAGGCCTTCCTTTCAGTCCCTGCAAACGCCATCATGAACAGCAAAAACATAATTTTGTTTCGTTCAGAAAATGTTAAGTATTATTATTTGTTAATGTGTAAATGCTTCCATACTCAGTTCATTCTGTTGTGGCATCATTCATTGGTTACCAACTTCCATTATAAGTAATTTCAAGATTGTAGCTAGATAGATAGATAGATAGATAGATAGATAGATAGATAGATAGATAGATAGATAGATAGATAGATAGATAGATAGATAGATAGATAGATAGATAGATAGATAGATAGATAGATAGATTGAAAGATAGATTGAGGGCGATAGATAGATAGATAGATAGATAGATAGATAGATAGATAGATAGATAGATAGATAGATAGATAGATAGATAGATAGATAGATAGATAGATAGGTAGATAGATAGATAGATAGATAGATAGACAGACAGACAGACAGAGACAGATAGATAGATAGATAGACAGACAGACAGACAGACAGACCAGACAGACAGACAGATAATAGACCCAATGCATTTTAAACCCCACATGTTTTTCTCCTCCTTACATTATATTCATAATTCTCTTTTTGAAACTATTAAAAGGTACAAAATATGCAAACAATGTAAAGCATGTAGCGTCATTAACCAATGTGTTCGGACCATGTCTGGTACGCCTGTAACTAGCTTCACAACTTCACCTCCAGCACAGCCCCCGTCTTCCCATGGTCCGTGGCACCTTGGTCACGTAATACATCGTCCCCTTCGACTCCATTCACTACGTGCACACCTGGAGCCGTATTACAGAAGTGCCACAGGAGCACACCGGGCATGTGTGGCCGCTTTGTGCGTCCCTGGGGCACTTTGGTATTACAGAAGTGCCCCGAGGGCACGCAGGCTGAGTGTGCCATCTTTGCCCAGCCCGGGGCACTTTGGTGTTACAGAAGGGGCCGTAAACTCGTGTTCGGCCCTTCTTTAATATAGATAGCGCTGGTGCACATGTAGCGCCAGCGCTGTAGTTAAAGAACGTTCACACATGTGCATGGGGGTGTGGCCCCATGCAAATGAGGGAATCTTTTTGCCTCTGCGCCCACGCTGTATTACCGACGCGGGCACTGAGGCAAACATGCCCATCAGAGGGGCACTGAAAGTGTGCCACAAAAATGTGGGGTGCTTTCAGCTCGCCTCCTGAAGGCAGCCCTCTGGAGGGACCCTTCTCAGACATCCCCTTACAGGGGGTGCAGTCACTCACTGGACCCGTCTGCAAGGCAATCTCTACCCCCCCTTGGAAGGGCGGGCGGGATGCCACCTGCACAGAGCATCTTTTTAAGCAGTTGCCACATATTTCTCTTGAATGCGGTGCCGGCGCCGTGCCACAAAAAGGAAAAGGGCACCCTATCTGTAATTTATTTATCTATTTTTATTTAGAGTTTTATAGAGCGCAAACCAGACCCGTGAGGGTATCAGAGCGCTTTACAGGATAGATAGGAGGTAAACAAGGGACTTTGTGGGGGGAGGATACAGTTAGGATAAAACCAGGGAGATACATTGTACAGAGGCAGGCAATGTCAATCCCAGGATACCTGTGGACAAAAGACAGGAGGAAACATTTGAAACAAGAGTCTCAGTGTGGGTGATAACAGGGCCCCTGGTGTTCCCAGAGCCATTTCCTTCACCTTATTTGCATACCTGACTGTTGAGAGCACCTGATTCTGAATACATTAGTACAGTTAATGACACTTCATTCAATTGACATTTTAAAATCTACATTAAGACGCATCTTAATTTCCTGCGACACACTGTCGCCGCTTCATCGCTGTGTGGGCTTTAGGCCCTGTCATGATGAATTCATCCTTCACAGGTCAATGCTCATTCAGTCCCCACTATTTTCTGGTGAAACATTCACACGGAGAAGCCACCGCCCCTGTGCCAGCTTGTAAAATCATCTTGTAACTGGGCTTAAGTTTAAAAAGATTGCTTCTTGCCTCTTACCCTACTCTGTTTCCACTCAGAACACGGATCTGGGTAAACGAGCCCCCACGCCCATCCGGGAGAAGGAGGTGACGATGTGCATGCGGTGCCGCGAACCGTTCAACTCCATCACCAAACGCAGGCACCACTGCAAGGCGTGCGGACATGTGAGTATGAGCGACAGCGCGGAGGGGCAGACCCAGGCCACAGAGGCCTGTGGACATGTTCGTATGAGCAACAGCCCGGAGGGGCAGACCCAGGCCACAGAGGCCTGTGGACATGTTCGTATGAGCGACAGCCCGGAGGGGCAGGGCCTGGCCACAGAGGCCTGCGGACATGTGAGTATGAGCGACAGCGCGGAGGAGAAGGGCCTGGCCACAGAGGCCTGCGGACATGTTCGTATGAGCGACAGCCCGGAGGGGCAGACCCCGGCCACAGCACAGAGGCCTGTGGACATGTTAGTATGAGCGACAGCGTGGAGGGGCAGAACCAGACTACAGAGGCCTGTGCACATGTTAGTATGAGCGACAGCGCGGAGGGGGAGATCCTGGCCACAGAGGCCTGCGGACATGTTAGTATGAGCGACAGCGCAGAGGGGCAGACCCAGGCCACAGAGGCCTGTGGACATGTTAGTATGAGCGACAGCGCAGAGGGGCAGACACAGGCCACAGAGGCCTGTGGACATGTTAGTATGAGTGACAGCGCGGAGGGGCAGACCCAGGCCACAGAGACCTGCAGACATGTGGGTATGAGCGACAGCACGGAAGGGAAGACCCTAGGCAGAGCGGCCGAAGAACATGCAGACAAGGGCCATGGGGGGGGTATTCTTGCTCCTGACTCCTCTGAATATATGGAAGTAGCAGTCTCAGTTGGGCTGGTGTTTGTAACTTCTGGACACATGCCAGACACAGAGGCCTCCGTTAATGTAAGGGGCGTGGAAGGCTAGATGTTTGTAGCCAGAATTCCTACCAAGGAGTGTGGGCAGGTCCAAAAGGGCCACAGCTGAGCAGGGGGTCTGTATGCAGAGGGATTGTGAGTCGGGACCACGGCTGGATCAGGGGGTTGTATGCAGGGGTATGGGAGTATGGACCACAGCTGGGTACGGCGTTTCAATCCAGAGGGCATGTAAGGCCCACGGCTGGGCCAGGGGTTTGTATTCCGGGTACATGAGTAAGGGCCACAGCTGGACAGGGAGTTTGAATACAGGGGTGTGTGAGTACCACAGGTGGGCCAGTGGGTTGTATCTGGAGGGTATATTAGTAAAGACCATAGCTGGGCAGGGGGGCTTGTATCCAGAGGGTATGTTAGTAAAGACCACAGCTGGGCTGGGGGGCTTGTATCTAGAGGGTATGTTAGTAAAGACCACAGCTGGGCTGGGGGGCTTGTATCCAGAGGGTATGTTAGTAAAGACCACAGCTGGGCTGGGGGCTTGTATCCAGAGGATATGTTAGTAAGGACCACCGCTGGGCAGGGGGGCTTGTATCTAGAGGGTATGTTAGTAAGGACCACAGCTGGGCATGGGGGCTTGTATCCAGAGGGTATGTTAGTAAGGATCACAGCTGGGCATGGGGGCTTGTATCCAGAGGGTATGTTAGTAAGGACCACAGCTGTGCAGGGGGGCTTGTGTCTGGAAGGTATGTTAGTAAGGATCACAACTGGGCATGGGGGCTTGTATCCAGAGGGTATGTTAGTAAGGACCACATCTGGGCAGGGGGGCGTGTATCCAGAGGGTATGTTAGTAAGGACCACAGCTGGGCAGGAGGGCTTGTATCCAGAGGGTATGTTAGTAAGGACCACAACTGGGCATGGGGGCTTGTATCCAGAGGGTATGTTAGTAAGGACCACATCTGGGCAGGGGGGAGTGTATCCAGAGGGTATGTTAGTAAGGACCACAGCTGGGCAGGGTGGCTTGTATCCAGAGGTTATGTTAGTAAGGACCACAGCTGGGCAGGGTGGCTTGTATCCAGAGGTTATGTTAGTAAGGACCACAGCTTGACAGTGGGGCTTGTATCCAGAGGGTATGTTAGTAAGGCCCACAGCTGGGCAAGGGGGCTTTGATCCAGAGGGTATGGTAGTAAAGACCACAGCTGGGCAGGGTGGCTTGTATCCAGAGGGTATGTTAGTAAGGCCCACAGCTGGACAGTGGGGCTTGTATCCAGAGGGTATGTTAGTAAGGCCCACAGCTGGACAGTGGGGCTTGTATCCAGAGGGTATGTTAGTAAGTCCCACAGCTGGACACTGGGGCTTGTATCCAGAGGGTATGTTAGAAAGGCCCACAGCTGGGCAGTGGGGCTTGTATCCAGAGGGTATGTTAGTACGGACCACAGCTGGGCAGGGGTTTGTAACCACAGGGCATGAGAGTATGGATCACATCTGGACCTGGGGGTTGTATCCAGGGGGCAAGTGAGGGCCACAGCTGGGCAGGGGCTTTTACCCCCGACACACACACACACAAACAGCCCATGAGAGCCCCTAAAGCTGTGCTGTCTCTTGCAGGTGGTGTGTGGGAAGTGCTCCGAATTCCGGGCGCGGCTGGTGTATGACAACAATCGCACCAACCGGGTGTGCACCGACTGCTACACAGCGCTGCATGGCGACAGCCCGGTGCTGCACCACCAGGCGCCCCAGAGGAGGCGCTCCATCCTCGAGGTGAGACCCCCCCCCCCACCCTGGGCTTTCTACTGAAGTCCGAGTCTGTGTGGAGAGCGCCTGGCAGGAGCCCCCCAAAAGCCACTGAGGGCAGAGGGAAGGAAGTCTCCCCAGCCCTCAACTCTCTCTCTCTATGAACTCCTCTCTCCTTGAACCGCCTCTCTCTATGAACCGCTCCCTGACTGAACCCCCAGTCTAAATCAACCATCTCTCTTTATGAATCTCTCCATGAGTGAATGAGCTAACCCATCGCTATAAAAACCTCTCCCTGAGTGAACCCCTCTCTCTTCAACCGTCTCTCTCTATGAACATCTCCCTGAGTGAACCCCTCTCTCACTGAACCCTTTCTCTCTCTCTCCCACAGAAGCAGGCCTCGGTGGTGGCAGAGAACAGTGTGATCTGCAGTTTCATGCATTACATGGAGCGAGGTGGCAAGGGTTGGCACAAGGGCTGGCTGGTGGTGCCCGAGAACGAGCCCCTCGTGCTGTACATCTACGGAGCCCCGCAGGTGAGATGCCAGGCCTGGAGGCAGGGGGTCTACCCACCTGTGCCAGAGCAACCCAGTGAACCACCCAAGGCAGTGATGACACTGCCCGGGCCTTGTCCCCTGGGTGAGACACCCTGCCAGAAGCAGCTGGGGTGTTAGGGTGTTTCAGCCCTGGATAAGACTCCTAGTAACCTAGCACCCCGTGTAACACTCACACACAGGGGTATATTTACACTTAACGTGGCTTAACGCTGCCTTGTAAATAAGTCACCCTTTCACGCTACACAGAGCTTGAAAGGGGAGGGCAATGGGTGTTGCAATGGGCGTTTCACCGCAACACCCATTGATTTTGATGTTGCCTCATATTTCATATTTACAAGGGCCGCGTAAATACGAGGCAGCGCCAAAATTAAGACCAGGGAAATCCTGGAGCTTAACCATGCGAAATGAGGAAAAATGCTTCATTTCTCTTTGTTTTTGCTGTTTCTAGGTTACTGCATTGTCCAGCGCACACAGAAACAGCAAAATGCAATGGACCTCAGTTACACCAGTAATCCAAAGGGTAGCTGGGCCTCAACTCCACTAGTAATCCCAGGGTAGCTGGACCCCACGCACACCAGTAATCCCAGGGTAGATGGGACCTCCATCACTCCAGTAATCCCCAGGGTAGGCGGGACCTCAGTCGCACCAGTAATCCCAGGGAAGATGGGACCTCAGTTACACCAGTAATCCCAGGGTAAGTGGACATCAGTCACAAGGGGCTTGGGGCCACGACCCCTGTCCATGTTAAGCGGATTCCCATTTACTATGGGAGACAGGAACTGCTACGTCTACGTCCACCCATGGCGGAGACATGTTGGCACTCCATGGAGGCATTACCACTCTGAGACTGCTTACATTGCTCCTTTAAGGGCAGGAGGGAGCCGGCTAGTGGGATAGGCACTAAGAGATTCCAGGGAGGCTTGCGGAATTGTAGATCGCTCAGCAAGCATAGTAATCAGATTTGGGATCTCCTTCTGGATGGGAAACTGGATGTTCTCTTCCTAACGGAGACTTGGTTGGGGGAGAACTCTGACCCGGACATTATAGAAGCTATCCCGCCAAGCTACACCATAGCCAAAATAGATAGGCGCGGGGGGAGGGGTGGGGGGATTGCCATAGTTATCAAGGCTCCGCTTGAATGTACTCTGGAGCCCCTAAAAATAGATAGCTGCGAGGCAGGACATTTTAACCTGAAATTAGGCCCTCCGTATTCTGTTTCTGGGATCCTTGTATGTAGACCCCCAGGAGGGCTAAGAGATTTTAGAACAAGTCTGATGGAGGGTATCGCTCATTTAGCTATCAGGAGGAGCAGGCTTCTGGTGTTAGGAGACCTTTCCATACATCTTGAGGATGAACGGCTCAAGGAGGCCATAGATTTAAGGCAAGAGCAGCAGGCATTGCAATTGGAATTGAAAAATACGACTCCTACCCATAAGCATGGCCATCTACTGGATCCGGTGTTTGCAAGTTGGGACGGAGTGGTGGCGGATACTCCCCTTCCTGTGCCTTGGTCGGATCACTATTTAGTTCCCTTTAATATAAACATCTTAGCGGTAGACACACAAAGAGGGGAGAATAAGAGCTACCCCGTCGCAAATGGAAGCACTTTTCACAAGTCACCTTTAGCAAACTGCTGCAGGAAGGGGGCCCGCCGGGGGGCGCTGACAGTGAATGTGCGAATAAAAAGCTAGAGGAACGCATTCTTAGTGCCCTCAACGCAGTGGCCCCGCTGTGTTTATCTAAGGCCGGTAGCAGAGGCAATAAGTCAGCTCCTTGGTTTACGCCCGATCTGCAGACGGCGAGTGGACTTCTGCCCACAAATGAAGAGAAACTATAGGGAGGCACAGAGGAAGTACCAAGCTATGGTGCGAGGAGCTAAAGCCACCCATTATAAAAATCGTATTGGGGAGGCAGAGAACTCCTCGAAAGAACTCTTTAAGATTTTTTAAAGAGATTTCTTTGGTGGCGAGCTCTAATGCCCCAGACAATGACTCGGTGGCGGAGTCCAACAGAGTAGCAGAATACTTTGCAGGGAAGGTCAGGGATATTTACGCTTCCTTTTAAAAAAACACAGAAAGTGGGTTATGTTTTGAGGAAGTGACCGGGGTAAGCAATACGGAAAGCTGCCTGGAGTACTTTATGGTCCCGCCCCCGGAGGTGCTACGTAGAATCTGTCAGGGGGTTAAGTCGGGCTCTCCTCGTGACCCTGCCCCCCCTAAGGTGTTGGGAGAGAGCCTGCTGGTCTGGAACCTTACATCAGGCATGTACTTCAGACTTAGTTTGTCTCCCAAACGCTTCCGGGAGACTGGAAGAAAGCAGTAGTTCTTCCTATAAAGAAGAAACCTAATGTGAGCCATGAAGTACTTGAGAACCTTAGGCCAATCTCGCTGCTACCATACTTAGCCAAGGTTGCTGAGAAAGTGGCAAACTCTCAACTGATGGCACACTTAGAGAAGGCTAACATCCTGCACTCCTCCCAATCGGGTTCCGGTCAGGATTCTCGACTGAGACAGCCCTTCTGAGAGCTACTCAGACCCTAAGACGAGGGGCGGATGCCGGACACACCATGGCGCTGGTGAAGTTAGACCTCAGTGCGGCGTTTGACACTGTAGCTCATTCCATCTTGCTGCAGTGTCTAAACAGAGGTGGTGTCACAGGTTCTGCACTGGGGTGGCTGAAATCCTTCCTTACGGGCCGAAGCTTTCAGGTTCAACGGGGCTCTTTTCGATCCACAGAGGTGGCGTTGGAACAGGGGATGCCTCAGGGCTCTGCCCTGAGTCCAACTCTATTTAATTTATACATGGCCCCCCTAGCCGAAGTGGTGCAAGCATATAGAGTGGAGTTAGTTTCCTACGCCGACCACACCCAACTGCTGATCTCCCTGTCTCAAGCACCACCAACTGCGGCATCCAACTTTAAGGCCTGCATGCAGGCCTTGGCCTCATGGATGAACTCGCACTGGTTGAAGTTAAATGGCGCCAAGACTGAGGTGCTGGTGGTTGGTGGGGTTAACCTCAGCTGGACAGCGGATTGGTGGCCACCCTGCTTGGGTCCCACTCCCACTCCCTGTAAGGAGGCAAAGAATCTGGGGATATGGGTTGATCCCACACTATCCTACGAGGGCCACATTCGTCGCCTAGTGGGAAAGTGCTTTGGGGTGCTAAAAACACTTAATCACACCTTAGATCTACTTCCTCTTGAAGCTCGACGCACCATGACCCAGGCACTCGTGACGTCCCGTATGGATTACGGGAATGTCCTGTTTTTAGGTGCTACAAAAAAAAGTCTGGGACATCTGCAAGTTCTTCAAAATGCGGCCGCTCGACTAGTCCTGAGACTCCCAAAAAGAGCAACCTCTAAGCTTGCTCTTGCGGCTGGCTCTACACTGGCTACCAGTCAAGAAGAGGGTCATGTATAAATCTCTCCTAATATGCCATTGGATATTATGGCATAATGCGCCTTCCTATCTCCAAATCCTGATACATAGGTATGAGCCGAGTAGAGCTTTACGCTCAGAAGGGACGGGCCAGCTGACGAATCCCTGTGTAAAAAGAGCTAAAGTGGGAGGTCGATCTTTTGGAGTCGTAGCGGCTCTAAGCTGGAACAGACTCCCGATGTGCCTCAGACTAGAAAGATCGGAGGCCAAATTCAGAAGTCTGCTCAAAACTCACCTGTACAACTTATAAAGCTAAGGTGTGGGCGGGGGAGGTGTTAATGCTGCCTGAAATGTCTCTCCACAGCACGGGGACACGCCGGGATGGAGTAACCAGGCGCTTTATAAACTACTTTATTATTATTATTATTACTAGTAATCCCAAGGCTAGGTGGGCCTCAGTCATGCCAGTAATCCCAGGGTAGATGGGACCTCAGTTACACCAGTAATCCCCGGGGTAGGTGGACCCCACCCACACCAGTAATCCCCAGGGTAGATGGACCTCAGTCACACCAGTAATCCCAGGGTAGGTGGACCTCATGCACACCAGTAATCCCAGGGTAGGTGGACCTCAGTCACACCAGTAATCCCAGGTAGGTGGGCCTCAGTTACACCAGTAATCCCCAGGGTAGGTGGACCTCAGTCACACCAGTAATCCCCAGGGTGGAGAGGACCTCAGTCACACCAGTATTCCCAGGGTAGGTGGGCCTCAGTTACACCAGTAATTCCCGGGGTAGGTGGATCCCACCCACACCAGTAATCCCCAGGGTAGATGGGACCTCAGTTACACCAGTAATCCCCAGGGTAGGAGGGCCTCAGTCACACCAGTAATCCCCAGGGTAGGTGGGCCTCAGTCACACCAGTAATCCCCAGGGTAGGAGGGCCTCAGTCACACCAGTAATCCCCAGGGTAGGTGGGCCTCAGTCACATTAGTAATCCCCAGGGCAGATGGGACCTCAGTCACATCAGTAATACCCCAGGTAGGAGGACCTCAGTCACACCAGTAATCCCCAGGGTAGAGAGGACCTCAGTCACACCAGTAATCCCCCAGGTAGGAGGACCTCCGTCACACCAGTAATCCCCAGGGTAGAGAGGACCTCAGTCACACCAGTAATCCCCCAGGTAGGAGGACCTCAGTCACACCAGTAATCCCCAGGGTAGAGAGGACCTCAGTCACACCAGTAATCCCCAGGGTAGATGGGACCTCAGTCACACTAGTAATCCCAGGGTAGGTGGGCCTCAGTCACACCAGTAATCCCCAGGGAAGGTGGGCCTCAGTCACACCAGTAATCAAGGTAGGTGGACCTCAGTCACACCAGTAATCCCAGGGCAGGTGGGGCCTCAGTCACACCAGTAATCCCAGGGTGGGTTGAACCTCACACACACTAGTAATCCCAGGGTAGATGGGACCTCAGTTACACCAGTAATCCCCAGGGTAGGTGGGCCTCAGTCACAACGGTAATCCCCAGGGAAGGTGGGGCCTCAGTCACACCAGTAATCCCAGGGTAGGTTGGACCTCAGTCATGCCAGTAATCCTCAGGGTAGGATGAACCTCAGTCACACTCGTAATCCCAGGGTAGGTGGGCCTCAGTCACACCAGTAATCCCCAGGGTAGCTGGGGCCTCAGTCACACCAGTAATCCCATGGTAGGTGGCCCTCAGATCCACCAGTAATTCCCAGGGTAGGTGGACCTCAGTTACATCAGTAATCTCCAAAGTAGGTGGGACCTCAGTCACACCAGTGACATCCAGGGTAAAGGGGACCTCAGTCACACCAGTAACCCCCAGGGTAGGATGGACCTCAGTCACACCAGTAATCCCCAGGGTAGCTGGGCCTCAGTTACACCAGTAATCCCCAGGGTAGGTGGACCCCACCCACACCAGTAATCCCCAGGGTAGATGGGACCTCAGTTACACCAGTAATCCCCAGGGTAGGTGGGACCTCAGTCACACCAGTAACATCCAGGGTAGGATGGACCTCAGTCACACCAGTAATCCCCAGGGTAGCTGGGCCTCAGTTACACCAGTAATCCCCGGGGTTGGTGGACCCCCCCCCCACACACACACCAGTAATCCCCAGGGTAGAGGGGACCTCAGTTACACCAGTAATCCCAGGGCAGGTGGGGCCTCAGTCACAGCAGTAATCCCAGGGTGGGTTGAACCTCACCCACACCAGTAATCCCACGGTAGATGGGACCTCAGTCACACCAGTAATCCCCAGGGTAGAGAGGACCTCAATCACACCAGTAATCCCCAGGGAAGGTGGACCTTAGTCACACCAGTAATCCCAGGGTAGATGGGACCTCAGTTACACCAGTAAACCCAGGGTAGGTGGGGCATCAGATCCACCAGTAATCCCCCAGGTAGGAAGACCTCAGTCACACCAGTAATCCCCAGGGTAGAGAGGACCTCAGTCACACCAGTAATCCCAGGGTAGATGGGACCTCAGTTACACCAGTAATCCCCAGGGTAGATGGGACCTCAGTCACACCAGTAATCCCCAGGGTAGCTGGGCCTCCGTCACATTAGTAATCCCCAGGGTAGATGGGACCTCAGTCACATCAGTAATCCCCCAGGTGGGAGGACCTCAGTCACACCATTAATCCCCAGGGTAGGTGGGCCTCAGTCACACCGGTAATCCCCAGGGAAGGTGGGGCCTCAGTCACACCAGTAATCCCAGGGTAGGTTGGACCTCAGTCATGCCAGTAATCCTCAGGGTAGGATGAACCTCAGTCACACTCGTAATCCCAGGGTAGGTGGGCCTCAGTCACACCAGTAATCCCCAGGGTAGAGGGGACATCAGTCATGCCAGTATCCCAGGGTAGATGGGACCTCAGTTACACCAGTAATCCACAGGTTAGGTGGGGCCTCAGTCACACCAATAATCCCCAGGGTAGCTGGGGCCTCAGTCACACCAGTAATCCCATGGTAGGTGGCCCTCAGATCCACCAGTAATTCCCAGGGTACGTGGACCTGTTACATCAGTAATCTCCAAAGTAGGTGGGACCTCAGTCACACCAGTGACATCCAGGGTAAAGGGGACCTCAGTCACACCAGTAACCCCCAGGGTAGGATGGACCTCAGTCACACCAGTAATCCCCAGGGTAGCTGGGCCTCAGTTACACCAGTAATCCCCAGGGTAGGTGGACCCCACCCACACCAGTAATCCCCAGGGTAGATGGGACCTCAGTTACACCAGTAATCCCCAGGGTAGGTGGGACCTCAGTCACACCAGTAACATCCAGGGTAGGATGGACCTCAGTCACACCAGTAATCCCCAGGGTAGCTGGGCCTCAGTTACACCAGTAATCCCCGGGGTTGGTGGACCCCCCCCCCACACACACACCAGTAATCCCCAGGGTAGAGGGGACCTCAGTTACACCAGTAATCCCAGGGCAGGTGGGGCCTCAGTCACAGCAGTAATCCCAGGGTGGGTTGAACCTCACCCACACCAGTAATCCCACGGTAGATGGGACCTCAGTCACACCAGTAATCCCCAGGGTAGAGAGGACCTCAATCACACCAGTAATCCCCAGGGAAGGTGGACCTTAGTCACACCAGTAATCCCAGGGTAGATGGGACCTCAGTTACACCAGTAAACCCAGGGTAGGTGGGGCATCAGATCCACCAGTAATCCCCCAGGTAGGAAGACCTCAGTCACACCAGTAATCCCCAGGGTAGAGAGGACCTCAGTCACACCAGTAATCCCAGGGTAGATGGGACCTCAGTTACACCAGTAATCCCCAGGGTAGATGGGACCTCAGTCACACCAGTAATCCCCAGGGTAGCTGGGCCTCCGTCACATTAGTAATCCCCAGGGTAGATGGGACCTCAGTCACATCAGTAATCCCCCAGGTGGGAGGACCTCAGTCACACCATTAATCCCCAGGGTAGGTGGGCCTCAGTCACACCGGTAATCCCCAGGGAAGGTGGGGCCTCAGTCACACCAGTAATCCCAGGGTAGGTTGGACCTCAGTCATGCCAGTAATCCTCAGGGTAGGATGAACCTCAGTCACACTCGTAATCCCAGGGTAGGTGGGCCTCAGTCACACCAGTAATCCCCAGGGTAGAGGGGACATCAGTCATGCCAGTATCCCAGGGTAGATGGGACCTCAGTTACACCAGTAATCCACAGGTTAGGTGGGGCCTCAGTCACACCAATAATCCCCAGGGTAGCTGGGGCCTCAGTCACACCAGTAATCCCATGGTAGGTGGCCCTCAGATCCACCAGTAATTCCCAGGGTACGTGGACCTGTTACATCAGTAATCTCCAAAGTAGGTGGGACCTCAGTCACACCAGTGACATCCAGGGTAAAGGGGACCTCAGTCACACCAGTAACCCCCAGGGTAGGATGGACCTCAGTCACACCAGTAATCCCCAGGGTAGCTGGGCCTCAGTTACACCAGTAATCCCCAGGGTAGGTGGACCCCACCCACACCAGTAATCCCCAGGGTAGATGGGACCTCAGTTACACCAGTAATCCCCAGGGTAGGTGGGACCTCAGTCACACCAGTAACATCCAGGGTAGGATGGACCTCAGTTACACCAGTAATCCCCGGGGTTGGTGGACCCCCCCCCCCCCCACACACACACACCAGTAATCCCCAGGGTAGAGGGGACCTCAGTTACACCAGTAATCCCAGGGCAGGTGGGGCCTCAGTCACAGCAGTAATCCCAGGGTGGGTTGAACCTCACCCACACCAGTAATCCCACGGTAGATGGGACCTCAGTCACACCAGTAATCCCCAGGGTAGAGAGGACCTCAGTCACACCAGTAATCCCCAGGGAGGGTGGACCTTAGTCACACCAGTAATCCCAGGGTAGATGGGACCTCAGTTACACCAGTAAACCCAGGGTAGGTGGGGCATCAGATCCACCAGTAATCCCCCAGGTAGGAAGACCTCAGTCACACCAGTAATCCCCAGGGTAGAGAGGACCTCAGTCACACCAGTAATCCCAGGGTAGATGGGACCTCAGTTACACCAGTAATCCCCAGGGTAGATGGGACCTCAGTCACACCAGTAACCCCCAGGGTAGGATGGACCTCAGTCACACCAGTAATCCCCAGGGTAGCTGGGCCTCCGTCACATTAGTAATCCCCAGGGTAGATGGGACCTCAGTCACATCAGTAATCCCCCAGGTAGGAGGACCTCAGTCACACCAGTAATACCCAGGGTAGCTGGGCCCCCGTCACATTAGTAATCCCCAGGGTAGATGGGACCTCAGTCACATCAGTAATCCGCCAGGTAGGAGCACCTCAGTCACACCAGTAATCCCCAGGGTAGAGAGGACCTCAGTCACACCAGTAATCCCCCAGGTAGGAGGACCTCAGTCACACCAGTAATCCCCAGGGTAGAGAGGACCTCAGTCACACCAGTAATCCCCCAGGTAGGAGGACCTCAGTCACACCAGTAATCCCCAGGGTAGAGAGGACCTCAGTCACACCAGTAATCCCCAGGGTAGATGGGACCTCAGTTACACCAGTAATCCCCAGGGTAGGATGGACCTCAGTCACACTAGTAATCCTAGGGTAGGTGGGCCTCAGTCACACCAGTAATCCCAGGGTAGGTGGACCTCAGTCACACCAGTAATCCCAGGGTAGGTGGGCCTCCGTCATGCCAGTAATCCTAGAGTAGATGGGACCTCAGTCACACCAGTAATCGCAGGGTAGGTGGACCTCAGTCACACCAGTAATCCCAGGGTAGGTGGACCTCAGTCACACCAGTAATCCCAGGGTAGGTGGGCCTCAGTCATGGCAGTACTCCTAGAGTAGATGGGACCTCAGTTACACCAGTAATCCCACGGTAGATGGGACCTCAGTCACACCAGTAATCCCAGGGTAGGTGGGCCTCCGTCATGCCAGTAATCCTAGAGTAGATGGGACCTCAGTTACACCAGTAATCCCACGGTAGATGGGACCTCAGTCACACCAGTAATCCCAGGGTAGGTGGGCCTCAGTCATGCCAGTAATCCTAGAGTAGATGGGACCTCAGTTACACCAGTAATCCCACGGTAGATGGGACCTCAGTCACACCAGTAATCCCAGGGTAGGTGGGCCTCAGTCATGCCAGTAATCCTAGAGTAGATGGGACCTCAGTTACATCAGTAATCCCCATGGTAGAGAGGACCTCAGTCATGCCAGTAATCACCAGGGTAGATGGGACCTCAGATCCACCAGTAATCCCCCAGGTAGGAGGACCTCAGTCACACCAGTAATCCCCAGGGTAGAGAGGACCTCAGTCACACCAGTAATCCCAGGGTAGATGAGACCTCAGTTACACCAGTAATCCCCAGGGTAGGTGGGCCTCAGTCACACCAGTAATCCCCAGGGTAGATGGGACCTCAGTCACACCAGTAATCCCAGGGTAGGTTGGACCTCAGTCATGCCAGTAATCCCCAGTGTAGGATGGACCTCAGTCACACTAGTAATCACCAGGGTAGATGGGACCTCAGTTACACCAGTAATCACCAGGGTAGATGGGACCTCAGATCCACCAGTAATCCCCCAGGTAGGAGGATCTCAGTAACACCAGTAATCCCAGGGTAGATTGGACCTCAGATCCACCAGTAATCCCCCAGGTAGGAGGACCTCAGTCACACCAGTAATCCCAGGTGCTTGTCATTAAACCCTAGAGTTGTTTTGAAATCTCAGCACTTCTCATTGAGCTCTGACTCCCTCTCTCTTTTGCAGGACGTGAAGGCTCAACGCAGTCTGCCCCTGATTGGCTTCGAGGTGGGGCCGCCGGAAGCCAGTGACCGCATCGAGAGACGGCATGCCTTCAAGATGAGCCAGAGCCACCTTGTCTTCTACTTCAGTGCCGAGACAGAGGAGCTGCAGCGCCGCTGGACTGAGGTGCTGAGCCGCGCGGGGCGGGGCGAGGAGTGGACACATGGCTGTGCCATCATGGAGGCTGACGAGGAAGGGGAAGGCAACGGGTCAAACACAATTCTCACAGGTGCAGGAAACACCTGAGCCCTGATGCAGAAACACTCAAGCATTGGTATGGTAGACCTGGCCCGGGTGAGGCGGCTCCTGTCCACCATAGTGGGAAATGTCAGAGCCCTGGCTGAGCCTCCAGGGGGGGAGGAGGGACCACCAGGGCCTTGGAAACAGGACACCCCTGAGACCCAACATGGGGCACATCTGAGAATCCCAGAGGAAGAAACGGAAAAGAAGCCAACTGGGTATGTGGACATCACCTGAACCTCCACATCAGAAAACTGAATTCCCCCGGGAAGTTGGAGGCGAGGAACAGATGAACCTCATTGCATCCAAGCAAATCCCCTGCCGCTCCAAATGTTTTGTGGCTTGCCACTGCCATCCACAACCTTCCAGGAATCACCAAGCTCTCAACGCGTTACTTGAACTCATAATGGGCACTTTTAAGTTTTGTTTTTTACATCTTCTCTATCTATTATTATTATTTTTTAATATTTACCGAAAAAGTTTTTTTACAGTCCTATGTTGTTTGTTTTTCCGTGTATGTAAAGATAAAGAAAGCCATTTGTAAAGAAACTGTTTCTGCAGATTCTGTCAAACAGGAAGAGAGCTTGTTGGCAGTCCTCGTGCTTGGGGGCAAAGTGCGCCTGCGCAGCCTGGCCATTTTCTGAGCTGGGATGGGGCAGTGAGATAAATAACGGTGATGGATCAAGCTCTGATCTTTGGACTGGGTAAGAGTGGTCTGTTTAACTCAGACACTCTGTTCATCACCACCCCCCTTTTTGTAAACTGTTTTTGGCCACTATAGGTGTGGCAGGGTATACTCAGACATGAGTCCCTTTCTCACTGCTCCATCAGGATTCAAGCAAGCCGGGCCGAAGAAGGCTGAAATGCCAGAAACCGGTCCCCGGTAGCTTGTCTCCTTTCTGGTGAAGAATTGGCTTGGTAGTTTAGTCTGCCCTGTTCCCATGATGCACTGGGCCAGGGACAGACTGATTTGCATATAGCCAGTTTCTGAGCTGGGATGGGGCAGTGAGATAAATAACGGTGATGGATCAAGCTCTGATCTTTGGACTGGGTAAGAGTGGTCTGTTTAACTCAGACACTCTGTTCATCACCACCCCCCCCCTTTTTGTAAATTGCCTGGCCATCGTGAGCAGGGGGTCTTCTTCTCGCGTGGATTCTTCACACCTCGTCCCTCCATGGCTTGCCTCTGAAGCACGATGGATCATTCGACATTTGCCGTTCTCTGCAAGGGGCTCCTTGAGTGGTAAGGTGGGCTTAAGACACAACCCATGTGTCCCTTCTCCATCCTACAAGTGTTTTCATAGCAGTAGCTACTATGCTGTGGTGACTGCTCTAGGATGTCTTGACTGCTCCATTTAAGCAACAGCATCTCATTCACCGAGATCCCAGTCTTGGGCCAAATGTCTGAGCAGGAGGCTTTGATCCCTCAGATTTCTAGCGTGAATCCACCCAAGTTGCAGAAGAGGCTTGTCCACTTCAAGGCCACACAGGACGCGCAGCCGTGCGCTTCTAAGGGAGCATTAGTGTTACTTAGCTGTCCTCATCTGACCCCATCCTTCGATTGACACCTAGGGCCTCATTTAGATCTTGGCGGACGGTTTACTCCAATACAATGGTAACGGATATCCCATTTGCCGAAATATAAATCCCGTAGGATATCATGGATTTTGTATTTCGGTGAACAGTATATCCCTCACCGTTGTGACGGAGTAACCCATCCGCCGAGATCTAAACCAGCCCCCATGTCTCTACCATTTCAATGAGAATTTCCTGCTTTGCTTGACTATCTCATCCTCAATACCCTCATGTTCAGGTGTGCTGTTTTCCACAAATTGAGGTAATTTGGTGTTGATTATCCTTTCAAACATCCTCTGGTGGTGACTCGTCCTGGCAGAGTTGCGTGGCAGTACTTGACAACGTGCTGAGGATACCTGCAGTAAGTTCAGCCTTTAAACAGCTCTTGTAAGCGCGGCCATGAATCTCTCTGTGGTCCACACTGGGGATATTCGTCCTGTGATTTACCCAGAGTGCAATTCACTCAACCCGCTGGAATTCAGTCCCATTGAAATAAGGTCCCTTCGTCCATCCTGAGTGTCCCTGGTCCTCCTCACTCTGCAGAGACTTCATCGAGGCCTGGGAGTGCAGCTACAGCAGGCAGAGAAGACACTATAGGGAAATAGAAGTCTTCATCAACGACCACACATTGATAACTGCCGGGCGCTGCTGGTCAACAGAAATCAAGAGACACAAAAGACATTTCTGAGGTTTATTTTGAAGATCAAGGGCCAGAGAGCGACAGCGCAAAGGGCTTTATTACGATCTTGGCGGACGGGTTCATCGGGCAAAACGTGACGGATATTCCGCCCGCCTCATTACAAGTTCCATTGGATATAATGGAATTGTAATCTGGCAGATCGGATATCCGTCACATTTGTGACGGAGTAACCCTGTCCGCCAAGATCATAATCAGACCCAAAGTGTGTCTTCCGTCCACAGCTACAATAGCAGTTGCTACAAAACTAAATTATACTAGCGCCGCAGCTCTAATGAAAGAGCCCACAACGTCACAACCACCGCGTGAATTTTATGTCAAAGCTCTGATTATGTGCAGTCTCCATCAATGTTTTTTCCTTCAGCAGAGCAGTCCTACAGCAACCAGAGAACGTAACAAAACAACTTTCTCCAACTCCATCAGCGCCTCCTGCTCTGAAGTGGCTTCCGGAGAGCTACGTCATGTGTTGCTCTTAATTTTAGGTTATGAGAGTTGTGTTTGATACATTTGGATGTGGGCGCTGGAATAAAAACATTCGATATGGGTAATTTCAGATTGTAGACATTATTTCACTTTTTAATGAGTAGTTATTTTTTTACTAATAGTGTTTATTATATTGGAAAGATGTCGTTGTTAGAATGTGTTTTTAGACATTAATACAGCAGTTGAGGGTTGAAACAAATTAGAATTGGGAAATCGTCCGGTTTAAGTTGAAGACGCTAGCAGCGAGATCGTTTGTAATGCTTCTATTAGTTACCGGTAATTGAATTACTCCAAGTCCTACTCTCGCTTCTCTTTATTACATACGGAGAACCCTGTGCCACGTAGAAACACCACCTACCAATATACAAAGCGCCTACCAGAGCTCCAGTATGCCCCAAGCCGCCGTAGACATAGTTGGCCTGACAACCGGGAGGGAGGGCTGTAATGGAGATACGCAAGAGTAGGACTCGGAGTAATGCAGCTTACTGTAAGTAAAATAAGCATTACATGCTCTTGCTCATCTCCATTACAAAATGAGACATTCCAAGCCAAAAAAGATCAGGACCACTGTAGAAGTATCTGCTTAGAAATACCCAAACCAAGAAGCACATTTATGGGCAAACAAACAGTAAAGACAGCCCAGCTCGAGCATAGCAGACAGGACTTCAGAGCCAAAACCTGACCTCAAACACACAAAAGAAAGCAGACAGACAAGACAATGAGTCAAACTCACCCAACCGGCAAGCAGACATTAATTACCACCACCAAACAAAACACCTACTAAGCCAGAAGGCAAAACCCCACAGATGGCAGAGATACAAACGGGAGATCCTGGAGAGACCACAAGACCAGATGTAAAATCCAAGGACACACCACCCGAACGAAAGGACACCCCCTCAAAGAACCTGGAGACCAGACCCAGACCGACCACCAGACCCCTTCAAGTGGACCGAAAAGCCTCAAAAGCCCATCCTGGGGGAATTCCAGCACCGGAGGCTGAGAAACAGAAAGCAGGACCACATGCATTAGATCACACCAACCCCAAACGGAATTCCAATGCTGAGCAGAAAAAGACCTGGCAGACATCAGAACAGAAGAGGAGACAGAATCTGAAAGACCCTGCACTATGAAGTTACACCGCTCAACCTCCAAGTCGCCAACTTGGGTATCACCAGAGAGGGAGACTCAGACACCATAGGGCAGACAAAACCAATGTAACCCGCCACTCCAGACCCACCACCATCTCCAACAACAGAGGAAATCAAACACAACTGGCCTTGCCGGAGCCACCAGAACAACTCAAGCCATTCCCCTTCGAACCCGAACCAGAAACCTCCAGACAAGGAAACTGAGGGAAGCAAACATTAGGCCCACAGGTCAAGGAACCGTCAGGACATCCAACTTGGAAACCTTTGGAAACAAAACCGGGCAAGGAGTTCAATACCGGGGCACACAAACAGGCCCACCCAGGGGCGACCCCACAACCGACACACTTTGGCAAACACCTGAGTAGAAAGACAACAGTCCTGAGAGGACCAAAACCCCTGCATAGGCGAATGGCCCAACAATCCAGAACTCCCCCAGCAAGAAAGCCCTGGCGAACCCACAGGCGACTGAGCCCATAGAAACAGCTACCTTGTAAACACTTAGAAGCCATTAGGCATCAGAACAGCAATCAGGGGAGCCAAAGCGATGACAACAATCAGTAGATTGGCACAGCCTGAGTGGCAGGAACTGGAAAAGTGTTGACCCCCCAGCGAATCTCAGAAACTGCCAACGACACAGACAAACAGGAATGTGTAGGAATGCAACCTGCAGAACAATCGCAGCCACGAAGACCCCAGGAGACCTCAGGGGAAGCAGCTGCTGTAAGAATAGCATTCGAATGGAAAGGATGCCACCCATTAGACGAGGCGCCACAGACCCAACATCAGCCAAAATACCTCCGAACATCCATACCAGGAAAAGAACAGCACACACCCCCCAACCAACCCGAACCAGTGGGACTGGGATTACCCGTCGTGGAACGGGAGCAGGGAGGAACCCTGTAACTGGAGGAAGGAAGATGTCGATGAGATGGTAGCTCTAAACAAAGCTCCAAAACCACTAGACGGAAAGTCAAGCACCCATGTTTGAAGGAACGCTGCATCCTACCAACCACAGGCCATGTGCCCACCAGACAGGCGAAGCCAGGAGCGCTGCCCAGAGGGACCTTCATTGGGGAAGGACATTCTGCCGCCTACCCCACCTGAATGTGGAGAGAGCTGGTTCTGTCGGGTAACAGAATTGATTCTTAGTATACTCAATAATAACCAATGCAAGAAAACAGTACTCAAACTTTTCAGTAATAATCAACGAAAAAGAAAAAAAAAGACAAAGAACTTGAATCAACGACACACCAAATTTAAATCAATCACAGTCTATATTTAGGGAAAAATCCATCTATTCTTTTACATTTTATGGTATCCAACTGACATTACACGGCTGTCAGAGTTCAAGAACATATACTTTGGTCCAACGGCACAAGTGTTAAGGTGAGAGAAAGTGCGAAAAAAGGTGCTTAATATGAGCAGGATATATACAGTGCTGTATGAATTGTTGAAAAAAAATAATTCAGAGGAAATTCATCCCTAGGTACATGAAGCTCCGACCTGCTTGGGTTTTAAATTTCCATTTCACTTGAGACGGAGAGGAGGGCCAGGATTATCACAAGCACGTCGACGTTTCGATCCCAAGGTGCGTGATTTATTAATAAGCACAGTGGTTCTTCCTCAGGACAAGGCAATACAAGGGACAGCCTGTACAATTAGAAATAGGTGGGTTTAAGAATGGTGTGTCTGGTATATGGAAAGGAGCAAATTGGTGTAATCAATGTGGACCTACCAGAGTTAATGGAGGAAAGGTTGTTTGGACTCGAGGGGCAATAAATGAAGTGATTTCCTTGATGGTGAAGAATCACATCAAGATGGCTGAATAGTTCAGTCTCTGATGGGAGAGTTGACTGGATCACAGTGTATAATCATGTACTCGGAGCAATTTAAACCATCCAAGCGGAGCGCCAACAGTGAGATTACTGTGGTGTTATAGCACATGCGAGACATGAAGGATTTACATGCATGGCCTGAATGGTTATGCCGAGTCAAAGTTACATCTGTGTGAAATAGAAAGGGCGCGCAATTAACAGATTATGCTGTGATGGCAATCATTATATAAGCGGGCATGTATAATTTCACTTGAGAAGCGTCAAACAATTTAAACTCTATGGCAATGCTCAAGACATGATTTAGCGTGCAGAGCCTGCCCGAACAGAACAAATAGGAACGGGTGCCCTCACGCCGGAAGCCCCTGGGAACCCCAGCAACGGAGCAATCCCAAGGCTTAGAAGGCAGGACCAGGCATGCAACCAATCCATGAAGGACAGCCGAGCAGACCACCCAACCGTTCACTGACCGGCCAGGTACTCCCAACAGAAACCTAAGAAACGAAGATGGTACAGCCAGATCCGCCTACCAGCCCCACAACCAGAAGAATTGCCAGGCATGATAGCAGAGGAGGATGCCACAAATGGCCTTAATAATAACTGCTGACACAACAGCCAGGAAGTCTATTTGCTGATCAATACAAACCCAGACATCCGTCACACTCGCCCCCTCCTGAATAGCGCCTGCCAGAGCCACACAATCCTTTCACAAGGGTTTTGTGGCCGATGTCCCATATGATGCTGCCCTTAGGAGACTGTGAGAGACTCCGTCGGGCCACCAGCCACCCTGCGAACCATATGAGCCGAAGACCATAATCCCTTTGAATTAATGGAGCTCTTCTAAGAAGAGGGGCCAAGAACAAACCAATCAAGAGGAATGTGGCAACAGCGTCACCCCTAACTACACTGCACAGGTGAACCGGGGACGAGACCCACGTCTCACCAAGCACCGGAAAGTGCTGCAAGTCCCAACTGAGCCAGAGAAGGCCACGAAACACACCACACCTGTAGCAAACAGAGAACAACATAATAGGAAGGAGTATTTGGAGGCCTATACACAATAAGACCGAACATGATCAGCCTTGTTATGTTATGTTAATTTGTATAGGACACTAATCACGTGAACGAGCAGGGTATCCAGGGGCAGGAAAGCACTCCAAACCCTTTTTAGGTCACGCCTAGGCAGCGTTGCTCTGTCTCTTCGAGACATGCTGTATTCAGGATGTGGTACAAAAGGGGGTGGTGATGGACAGAGCATCTGAATCAATCAAACACTCACACCCTGTCAAAAGATCTGGGTTGAATCCATCACCGTTCTTTAGCCCACTCTGCCACCCCAGTTCAGACTTGGCTGTATGCAAATCAGTCTGACCCTGTGCCTCATGGGAACAGTGCAGCCTGAACTGCCAAGCTATGTCTTCCCTGGACCGGAAACAAGCTTCCGAGGACCGGTTTCTGGCATTCCAGCCGTCTTCAGCCCGTTGATGGATTAAACCCAGATCTTCGTGAAGGAACTGAAGCCGAGTCCCTGAGAAGCCGCCCAACTCCATCCTCACCCATGATACCCCCACTACTGCAACCAACGCCAACCTCGCAGCCAGGGAATTTCACACATGGATCTCCAACTGCGCAGACAAGCTCGCCCCACTACGCAACTCCGACAGACAGCGCCCCAGGAAAGCCACCTGGTTCACCACTGACCTCCAAGAAGCCAGACATACCTGCCGATATCTAGAGCAGAACTAGAGAAACAACAAGACTCCTGAAAACCACACCACCTACAAGTACGCCATGACAGAATACCAATTCAATTCAATTCAATTCAAAATCTTTATTTCGATTTAGTAATCATAAAAGATATACAGAAGCACATAAAAATGTTTTTTTTTTTTTTTTAGATGAACAGTGAACATATCCAGGCCCATTTTCTCAAATTTACCCTCAAATACATTTGCGATTTAAAAAAAATAAATACATACATTAGCCTAAAAATAATGCATAAGTTAATTCTATCTAGGCATTGCAAAACAAAAAAGAAAAGTTCGTAGGACATACTAATTGGTATCATAATTAATGCCGTCACTAAAGACATTAGATCTTAAAGCCCAATCGCCTTCTTACAATGGCAACAAAGAACAGGTACCAATGCATCAGAACCACCAAAAAGACCTTCATCCACAACAAAATCCTCGCTAACTCTAGCAGCTCCAAGGAACTCTTCAGCATCATCCAGGAATTTACCAGGCCCCTCAGTGAAGCCATGGAGATCACCCCTTCCCACGATCTCTGCGACAAGCTCAGATCCTACTTCCACCTGAAGATCAAAAACCTCTACAACAACTTCAATGACAAAACATCTGACTCGCAACCATCCCGCCCTCCGGCAATGCCGGCCATCTCCTCCTGGACACCGGTCACAACCGAAGAGGCCGCTTCGACCATGAATGGCATCCACTCAGGGGCCTCCACAGACCCCTGCCCACCACACATCTACCACAATCTACCACAGAGCCGCCATTGCGCCAGAATTACAACGCACCATTAACACTACCTTCGAGACCGGCATTTTCCCAGACTGGAAACGAGCAGAAGACAGACCACTGCTCAAGAAGCCCTCAGCCGAGCCCACGAACCTCAAGACCGACCGGCCAATCTCGCTCCTCCCCTTCGCGGCAAAAGTCGCAGAGAAGACCATCAACGCTGAACTAACAAGGTTCACCGAAGACAACTCCATCCTCGTTCCTTCTAAATTCGGATTCCGCAGCAACCACAGCACCGAGACCGCCCTACTCGCCGCCACAGACGAAATCCACACCCTCCGCAACCAAGGCCACACCGCATCACTGATCCTACTCGACCTGTCAGCAGCAATCAACACCCTGTCCCATCGCACACTCGCTGCTAGACTACACAACGCAGGTATACAAGGAACCGCCCTCAACTGGATCCGCTCATTCCTCACTGGCAGAAGCCAAAGAATCAGACTGCCGCCCTTCCTCTCCAAACCCACTGAAATCAACTGCTGAGTGCCCCAGGGGTCATCGCTCAGCCCAACCCTCTTCAACATCTACATTACCCCCCCTTGCAGCCATTGTCAGCTAGCACGGCCTCAGCATAGTATCCTACGCTGACGACACCCAGCTCATCCTCTACCTCACCAAAGACCCCACCACCACCAGACTCAACTTCCAGGAAGGAATGCAGGAAGTTGCATCCTGGATGAGCAACAACTGTCTGAAGCTCAACTCAGAGAAGACAGAAGTTCTCGTCCTCTGAACCACCCCATCTGCATGGAACAACACCTGGTGGCCCACCGCCCTCGGCAGTCCCCGACCCCCACGGACCACGCCAAAAACCTCAGCATCGTACTTGACTCCTCCCTCTCCATCAACCGACAGGTCAACGCTGTCACCTCCAGCTGTTTCAACACCCTCCGCATCCTCCGTAAGACGTTCAAATGGATGCCCCCCCCAAGTCAAGGAAGACAGTCACCCATGCACTCATAACCAGCAGACTAGACTATGGAAACTCCCTGTACGCCAGCATAAACAAGTCTCTACTCCGCAAGCTCCAAACGATACAGATAACTGCCGCCAGACTTGTCCTCGGTATCCCTCGGCATGAGCACATCAGCCAGCACCTACGGAATCACCACAGGCTCCCTATCGAGAAGAGAGTAACTTTCAAGATATTCACCCACGCCTACAAATGCCTCCACAACACTAGACCTCAAAACCTCAACGATAGAATCACCTTCCATGTGCCCTAAAGAGACCTCTGATCCGCCAACCTCGTCCTCGCCAAAACCCCACACATCTGCAGAGCCAAAGCAGGGGGGAGGTTTCTCCTACATCGCGGCCAAGACCTGGAACCTGCTCACGATCGACATCAGATGCGCCCCCTCCCTGAGCACCTTCAGGAAGGCTCTCAAAACCTGGCTCTTCGACTGAACAGAACTGCAGATCCCCCGCCCCAGCGCCTTCAGACCCTCACGGGTGAGTAGTGCGCTTGCAATACCCCTGATTGATTGATTGACATTTCAAAGCTGCTTGGACGTTTCTATTTGAATGTACTTGTGGTACTGTCTTGCATGCAATGCGTTATGGGTAGGGTGGATTTACCATATCTTCTGCAGGGAGCACCCCCTTGGCAGTTGGTCCCAGGGGGTTCCCTCTGGGCTCCGCCCATGGGGCCTAGGGATTCAAGCTATCCCTACCCTACCCTGCCCCCTTACATTATTTTGTATTTTTTTTGCAGGCAGGGAAACCTGTGTTTGTTCCCACTTGGTAGGAGCATTGTTGAATCTCCCGCTAAGCAGGAGCAACAAACACAAAGTCTGCTCCCAGCGGGTGGGAGCTTTAAAACTGCTCCCGGCGGCTGGGAGCAGTCTTTGATCTGTTTCCCTGCCCAAACTGATATGGGCAGGGAAACAGATCCAAATATTGCTCCTGCCTGGAGGGAGCAGCATCAGTAGCTGCTTGCTGCAGGCACATGTTGGAAAGACAGGAGTACATTCTGATTGAGCAGAGGAGGTATGCTCTGATCATTTTGTTTAATTATCCAGTTGCCTAAGCTTGGACCTTTAGGGACACAGACATCACTGTAATGCTATTAAAGTGCCTTACATACCTAGATAATGTAGGCTGTCTTTCTCTGGCAGCAGCACTGATGAGAGGAGGGCACTCAATAGCCAATGTTCATTTTCTTTTTGCCTGTTGGTGGCAGTCGTGTGCCAGCTACAAGCCTTTCAAGTAAGGCCTAGGCACAAGAAAACTTCCAAGCCTCGTGTTTTACGTAAAACAAAACATAATAAGAATGTGGACAATGTACAACTTATTAAGAGCAGTTGTAATTTAAAAAAAGTACATTCTCACATGTGTTACTAAAGTGTAAATGTCAAATTTAGACTTAATACCACAGTAAAAGAACTTGACAGTAGAAAAACACGGTTTAATGCCTCACAGACTGCACTTTGCAACCACTTTACACACGGAAACAACTCTCCTGTTTATCAGGAGCCTCTTAAATGGGATTGTACCTTAATGGACAAATTAAACCCCTGCTTCCTGGATTTCTGTCAGCTCTCTTTATCCATTGGTCTATTCAAGTGTCATTCATCTCCTCCCCCCGCCGTCACCACAGCCCGGCCATTGGCTCTCTTCATTGTGAGTGATGGCATTCAGCTCTTGCACTTGTGAACATTTGCCTAGAGTGTAGTCTTCTTCAGTACCAAGGCTCAGGCTCCAATCTGCGCTTCAATGTTATTTTTTATTTCCAAGTTAACTTTCCTTTAGGGATTGGACATTTGTCAACAAGAGTTTTTTTGCCTAACGCGTTTTGGGCTCAACATAGCCCTGGTTCACAGGCAAAACAGCAGCATTAGGCACGAGGGAATATGATGATGGAACATTGTCGACTTTGTATGCTGCGGAAATTAACAGAAGTGAGGAGCGTGCTTTTGTTGTGGGACATACAGCATCGGAGGGCACAAAATTTGACTTTTTCCATGGAGTGATTTGAAAATGATACAGCCAGTTTAAAAATGGTCCGCTGGGAGCCAATGTTGCTTCCCCATCAGAGGCTTGGCATGGCAGAATCTGAGCTGGCGCCAAACCAACCGAGCTGCCTGGTTTGATGCCATCTGTGGCCTCTGATTCAGACCGGTTGGCAATCCTAGATAAAGGTTGCATAACCAATCTGTGACATCACTAGGGCAAATATTATCTGGATAATGGCTTCAAAGGCAAAATATTTCCTGATTTTATTGATTTTACAGAGTTGGAAGAAACAACAAGATATCACTGCTCCTAGCTGAGGCTTCATAGACATCTCGTCATCAATGAGGATTCTAAGGCTTTCAACCACTCTTTTGGGTGTAGGAGGCGAGCCCATGTCTGGGGCCAGAACAATGGGTTCCAGTTACTAAGTTTGTTTTTAGTAATCACAATTTCAGTTTTAGCCGAGTTCAGCTTTAATCGATGACTGTTTATCCAATCCCGGATATATAGCATGCATTTGAAATAGCTCCATAGATTCTGGGGTATTGTCAATGCTGAAGAGCAGCTGCAGTCATGAGCGTAGTTGTAAATGTTCATCCTCCGCTTCTGTAGAACATGTACGGAATGGCAAATATAAATATTGAACAGATGGTGGGGGGGATGAAAGGAGCCCTGGGGTACTCCACAGTTTAATCGGTCCTTTGTGGAACAGAAGAGAAATAGACGGACTGACTGGGAGTGGTCATGAAGGAAGGATTTCACACAGTCTAACGCTGTACCCTGCAGAACTGCGGCCATGACGCAGTCGATTAAAATAGCGTGATCCACGTGTCAAAGGCCGCAGATAAATCCAAAGGGACTAGTGCCTGGGTCCGTAATCAATCTGCTTCTTTCCTCATTTAATCAAATACCCAAAGGATGACAGTCTCAGTTGAATGGACGGTGCGAAATCCCGCTTGATAAGAATCAAGAAAAGCAGAGTACTCTAAGGAGACGAGGTGTTGAGCATCATGTGCCACAAAAAGAGCCTCTGATGATCGAAACAGTTAGGACTGACAGGACCATCCTTATATCACCTGTTACTAAGGACCCTCGCCACCATGATGGACAGAGCCCTCTTCAAGGTCAGGCTCCTCATGCTGCCATCACCAGCTCCTCTCTTTTGAGGCAGACAGTGGCGGCAGCTATCCACAACACATAGTTTTGTTTTGATGCTCCTCTGCTGCCGGTTACTAGCGACAACCCACAGCAAACTCCTGCTCGTGCTACTGTCACTGGTTGCTGTCTCCCTTTGGGAGGCTGGTGTTGGCAAGCAGGCATGGTTGCAGATATCCGCAAATCATCACTTTTCTAGGATGCCCATCCTCCTGAACACAACTCCACTCTTGCCTCACTATGCATGGCCACCTGCGGCATATCAAAACCAATTCTTGCAGTAGGTCCTGGATGCCAGGAAGAGGCTAAAGTCGACCAATAGCAGAGTATCCAGATTCACAAGCAATGGATTCCTTTGCAGCTGGACCGAAAAAGGTCTATGTTATCCTGGAGGCAATAGGAACTATTATAGCTTCCCTGGAGGATGCAGCTGCTATCAATGTTGGTCTGCTGCGAGATGATCAAAAGCAGCTGGCCAAAAAGGTCAACCAATCGTAGTGGGCACTACAACAACATCCCCAGACGTCAAACCTTCAGCAGCAGATCTAAGACTTAACGGACTGAGTGCGCTTTCTCAAGGGCAGGGCGGAGGATGCAGAGGGCGCAATAGGTGCAGTAACATCAGAGTGGTCGGAATTCCTGAGGGCTCTAAGGGGTAAGACGCTCTGGATTTCCTTTATAATTAGATAATGGGGTTCAAGACACCCCACAAACTCCCTTTTTTTCTCTTTCAAGAAGGTCCATTGCATTCCTGTGCACAGGCCTTCTCCTGTGCCCCGTCTTGGACGATTGTCACTAAGCTGCTTAACTTCAAGGACAGATATGAAATACTACAGGTGGCAAGGCAAGCAGACCAACTTAGATGTATAACCACCTAATCCTCGTTTTTTTGGGTTATATGCTGGCTGCCCAGTATTAGCACACCTCCTTCCTAAGCATAATGAGAAATCTCAGAGAAATAGGACTGAAATACTCACTGCTGTTCTCAGTCAAGGTAGAATGCCCTACTTTTTATCAAACCAGAAGCAGCTTGGGCTGAGCAACAGGGAAGCTCATTGCAGACAGACTCACCCTGCAGATGGGAACACTGGATAGGCAGATGTAGGCACAGGAGACCCAGACAAAGGCTTAGCACACCTCTGGGCCCAGTCGCAACTCACTCATGAAATTAGACCTGCGCTGGTCGCAGCAGCCTGTTTAAGTAATCCGTCAGCTTCCACCTCAACTGGGCTTTCTGAAGATGCCAACAGTTCATCTTATCTGATATCCTTCCACGACTTGCCATCCACTTCAGTGGTGACTCCTCAGATGGTGGACAACTGTTTGTAGTGGGACGATCCTGCCTCTGATCGCCCTTTGGGGACTAGGATTTCTCTTGTAACATTTAAGAGGTTACCGTAGCAGATTATTGTGGAAGCAGCTATATCCTATTTCCAGTAGCAGAGTAGAGCAGCCTGGGAGTTTCTACACAGCGCAGACACAGATCCAACTCCCAGCATGGAGGCGCAACCAGGCAGCTTTTCCTTAACTGCTTTACTTAACGGATCAAGTGCGCATTCTCAAGGGCTGGGCGTAGGATGGAGAGGAGATGCACACCGATAATAAGTGATACAGAACCAATTCCCTCCTTAAGTGCTGGAGGGATTAACATCGCTCTTCGTCCAAGTATCTCACATATGGTTAGCGGAAGGCGACAAGCTTCAGAAGAGCTGGCACGGTCAGGTCTTCTCTTTACAGTTCACACTATGACGGGGCCTGATTTGGGTAAGAGTGGTCTCTACCGAGTCAAGCAAAGTTGTGGGTGACAGGGAGGGCAGATTTGTTCTGGTGGAGCATAAGCTGGATGGAATCCCAGTGTTACTAGGGATTATTTATGCCCCCAAAACAGAGCAACATACATTCCTGAACCGGTTGTCAGACAGCTAAGTGCACGTTTGATGGATTCTGGGGGGCAGCTTTAATGGTGTTCTAGATGTCACACTACATAGGTTACATATACTATCCCACAGACCCGAAGATTCACAATACAAAGGTACGGTCACTCTGGCCTAAGCAATGGTTCATGACATACGTATGGAGATTACGCAAACATGGGACCACACAGATTTCCTTTTAGTCCGCCCTGCAAAATGCACTTGTTTTTCTCTGATTATCTAGGTAGTACGATTTCAGACCATAACACTCTGCAGATAGCCGTGGCAAAGTTAATTCCCCCAAGCCCTCATGGCACACTGAAAGCTTCATATTAGAAGGTGCTCCATTCTACTGTACCCTTACCAAGAGACTACAAGTTAGTGTTGAGGAAAATGACAGACACGCCTCCTCGCCAGCACTTTAGTGGGAGGCCTTCACAGTAGAAGCACATGGTCACTGTATCCATGCCGTGGTGGTCACATAAGGAACCTTAGAGATGGAGCTGCAAAAGGCTGAAGATTACAGTGCGCAATTCCAGGAACAGTTGGTGAGTGTCACCACACTCCAAAATTCACTCTTGGCAGCACATAAAGAGCAGACTGTCTGGACAGAAAAGCTGCGATGTGTAGTCTAGATCGCCATTTTGGCTCGGGCTCACACTGAAGAGGAAAGGAAGGTTGGTAGTGTGGCTCTTGAACTGGACCCTACCGGTCAGGTTGGGACAAGTTGCTCTCTACTCCCTTTGTAATTTGTGGATGTACTCGGCAGAGGTGCACTGTCCCCCTTGGGTTTTGTGCTTGCTATGGAGCCCCTGGCCATCACACTAAGACAAATAGACAAGGGAGCCCCAGGGTATTGTACTCGCTGGCAAAAGTCACACAATGTTCTTATATGCTGATGACATCATGGTATACAACTGAGATATTGGGGGAAAATCACACAGAGATAGCCTTGGCCCTTAAGACATTTGGTACCACCTCCGGGATGCACATTAAATGATGTCAATCTTGCTTATTCCCACTGCACCGTAAGGCCGCTCCGGCCTACCCAGAACTGAGTAGCAGCACAATGAAATAGGGAAGAGTCTCCTTCCGTTACCGGGAGAGTGCGATCTACCATGACGGGCACATCCTTGACGGGAATCTCACCAAACCAGTGTCCACCCTCAGGGCACAAATAACGCTTTGGAGGACTCCTCCGCTCTCAGGCGTGGGCAAGGCCACTGGAATTCTGCAGCGGTGGTGTTTACCGCACAAATATGGTTTTGATGTATTGCCCACATAATCCATTATCTACTGCATAATTTGTATATTTTTTCTAGCTTAGATGGATCAAAAGTTACAAAAAATGAGGAGACGTGTTGCTGCGCAGCGTGTGATCTTTTGTAAAGGATGGATGGCCACATTTCAGTAGCTTATTGAAGCATTTAAGAGCTAAACTGTTACTAATGAGGGGAAGCCTTTGGCCAGCCACTTTTAACATGTAAAAACAACAATAATGAAGTCAATCCATCATTAAGTTTGCAAAAACAACAAGTGATGGACAGTATTCAGAACAATGTCCGACATTCACCTCAGTACAGAGATCTGGGCCTAAATCCATCGTTTTTTTGCTCCCCATGTCGTTCCAGTTTGGACCCAGGCATGTGCAAATCACTCTTGACCCTGTGCCCCATGGGAACAGTCCAGCCCGATCTGCCAAGCCATGTCTTCCCTGGACCGGAATCAAGCATCCTAGGACTGGTTTCTGGCTATCAGCCTTCTTCAGCCAGGATAGCTTGAATCCAGTGGCATGGAGAGCACAGGACTCACGTCTGAGTATACCCATCCCACTCGGGGTGACAAATGAAAAACCAACAGTTGATGGACAGAATGCAGAACAATGTCATACATTCACCCCAGTACAGAGATCTGGGCCTAAATCCATCGTTTTTTTCTCACCATGCTATTCCAGTTTGCTGCGTTACCTGACATAATTTGCCTATTCTTGCAGTACAGTCAACTGAGCCGTAAAATGTGGTCCTCCCCAGCCTAATAATTCCAGTGGCACTGGTCCTTACCTTATCCAAAACTGTGATTACACCATCTCTTGTACTATTTTGCTAATCTTCCCTTCCACTTCACGAGGAAGTTCATCCGCAAGTGAGATGTAATGCCTGGGGAGCTTATATGGCATGACAGGCAGCACAGGGTCACAGTGGATAAACTGCTCCTCCCAGTCGAGCTGGGGGCTCTGAGATTTAAGCACTACTGTTTGGCACCCGGCTCCAGTGGACAAGTCTCTGGCTCTTGGGACTCTGGAAGAAACTTTCGCTGACGGACACCCTTGCATCTCAGGCAGATACAGGAGCTCCTATTCCCTGGGACTCAAGTTGGACAAGGGCGACCTCGATTACGAAATACAGAATGGAGCCGCTTCACGAGGAGTCTAATCATCACTAAATACCCCATGCCCTGGTCACCCCCTTTCTCGGTTTGTCTAAGATCCTAAACCACCTTATGAATGACAATCTGAAACATGGGGAGCCCACAGGCATCACAACACTGGGAGACCCATTCAGGAAGGGAGTCTTCGCACTTTCGACCTACTTAGGGAACAGTTTGATACACACAGGGGACACTCCCTGAAGCACTGCGTCCTGGTCCACACCCTTCCGGTTAAATGGCACACTACTGATCAGAGGCGGCCTTCGTTTGTCCCTAGAAGCCAGTAATAGAAGCATGGAAGTGGTTTTAAAACCTTTATGTCTTAAATATAGAGTGCTTTAATAACGATGATCTGATCGCCCAAGCAGACACCCCCTGATGAATTTGTGTGTCGCAATTTGTACACATTTTAAAAATAATTTAACAAATATATTAGCAGTGTATATATATGTAGACACTGTCCAGTTTTACAGTTTTATGAATGTATATATTGTTGTTCTCTGATGAGATCTAAATCAATAAATTGAATTGACTTGCCGTGAGGTGAGCGAGCCAACACATTAACAGGAAAAGCCAAGCCGAGGGCCCGTTCTTGCTCAACGGAGACCATTCACAAGCTGAGCGTGGAAAATATTTGGTATGTAAATCATTCTGCAAACATGTTAGAATATGATACTTTGTCTTCAAAATTAATGGAAGAGTATTTTTTAACAAACATTTCATCTTATTGCATCATATAATTTGAAAAATATTTATTAAAATAGAATATTAAGAAACATGAACTGAGAAACATTCCACCACGTGCTACTTACGAAGCGTACTGGTGAACTAAGAGACAATTCAGTTGTCATGTATGCCAGGGATGTTGCCCAGTTCAGTGGTTGCCAAACTGTGGTCCGCAAACCCCTTATCGGTCAGCGATACATTCCCAGGGGTCCGCAGGCCGCATTTTTTAAAGCACTGCAAAGTTCATTGAATAATCAGCAGTTTCTGGGCAACAATAAAAGCGTCAAGATACCACCGGTGATTAATGTACCTGCTGGAGAGAGATGGGAGTTTTGTCTAGTGGCAGCTTTGACTCATCTAATGTAGCCAGAAGTAGAATATGCCTGCTGTAAAGAACATGTACCATGCATTAAAAAACGGTATTTTATGTGCAAAGCTCAGTAGGTTACTGCTTTTGTCACAGAGAGTCTGTTGTTTCTGTTTAGTTCATAAGTTACAATCATAATCTAGCACAGTGAGCTACGAACTGCCATCAAGGAGCTACATGGTACAAGTTAGTCAGTTATGGTTGTCCCAGACTTTCATTATCCTGATGCTGCTAAAAAAGGTTTGTTTGGGCAGAAATAAATTCTTACTCATAAAGTCAACGCTAACCCCTGTGTTAGGTTTTGAATCCTGAGTTTGTGCTTCCCCAGACCAAGCAGTCTTAAAAAATGCCTACAAGTATGGATGACGTGTGAATCCTACACCCTGTGGTCCCCTTGGACTTATGTAACATTTTCTATACACTGATTAACACATGTATCATTCATCGTCTCTGCATTTCTGTATGATGTGTAGTGCTCCCACACCCTACACAGGTATCAGAGACCCTATAGAACAAATGAAATACATATGAGAGAGGGGCTATGGAGAGACGAGGGGCACTGTTGGAGGGTGATAGTGGGGGAATCATTGAAGAGCCCCAACAAAGATTGTTGTATCCTGGTGCACAGTAAGGTCTTCATTTACTATTCTTTAAAAGCTAATACAATTTAATATATAATGACAAATGTGTGGTAGAATCCACCATTTTTTCCTTAATTGTCTTGGGGGGAGGGGCCCCCCACCCCAAAGTCCCCATTGTAGTGGGCAGACTCACTCGCTACACTTGGTGTGCACCGTACAGCGACTGTTCTGACAACATTTGCCAGGACTGCCTTGGGTTTCCAGTCCGGCCCTGGCAGGAGCAGGAGCAGGAGCCTCGTACTGCGAAATAAAACCAGGCATTGAAAAGCTAGTTGCCGAGATGCAGCACCAATCTCCCCATTCAAATGTTTCGATTTTTGCAAATGTATTCAATATAAAAAAATACAAATCTTTTGAACTTCGAGTACTTGTTTGGTGGGCACCTGTTTGTGTATTTTTTGCGAAGTTCCCTCACTGCGCACTACATGACATTTACGTTGTCTTTAAGACTCGTGGTTTGGTTTAGTTGTGTACTGTTCCTTTAAACCTGTACTGCTATCACATTACGGACAAATGTTTCCATGCATCAAGTCGCGCTACACGGCAACAGTACTACAGCGGACACCACTGACTGATGATGCCACCTGTGCACCGTACTGCAAAAAATCTTAATAAAGATGGTTGAAAAAAAAAAAGATGGCACATTATAGGTTAATAAATCAAACACAACAGAGGCAGTTCCACAGCTGAACTCGCATATTTGAAGGCGCTCACATATGTAGCCATGAACAAAAAGGAGGCTCAGTGAAAAAAAGTATTTGCCTAAGATCACACAATTTGGACAAGCAGATAAGCCAGGATTGATCTCAGATTTTCCAGTTTCACACTATGCAATTCGCCACTAGGTGTGTATCTCTGTCAAACACCTTGTCCTCAATTGTTGGAAGGACTTTAGAATGAGCGATAGGCAAAATCCAGATTTCATTTTGAGAAATTTTACATAGCGTGACAGACTGTATTCTATATTTTTTTGGGGGGCACAGGGAGAATTTCTCAGTTTTGTAGGATGTGAAGCCGAGGCCAAGAATTGAAGCTAGTCCCCCATGTTACATGGTCGACAGCTGTAGCCGCTAAGCCACATCACTTCCAGTGAAAGCTCGGCTTAAGGTCCCAAAGGGGGCCTCGAGCTAAGACAGAGCCTGGCACCTAGCACTATTGGGGAGCCTGTAACTCTTTATTTGTGATGGGCAATGGTGGGCAGCGAATCAATTGGCTCTATAAAGCCCTCCAGCGGTTTACACAAACATCGCTGCAGCCTGCGTGCAACACCTGGGAGTCCAAACTAAGAGAAGATTTCCAACATGGGGAATGGGCCAGGATAAACGCGTATCCACATCCTATCTCATGCGGCACTAACTTTAAATATATGCAATTTAATACTCTACACAGGTCCTGCTTGACTCCTGCTAACATCAATAAGATTGTTTCTAATGCCAAAGCCCGTGCCCTCGTTGTGCTGCCGGACCAGGGGACAACCAGCACGTTGTGGGTGTCCTTCTTTAGGGGGCCTACCGGTCAGAGATTTGGAGTAGGCTGACAGCTACCACTGGCAACTTAAATAGCTGCGAGGACTGCGCTTTGGGACTACACAAATGACCAAAAAGAGTCACTGCCAGCTTTCCAAACTTCGCCGCTCTGGTCGCCAAACAGCAATCACTATGAAGTGGAAGAGTACGGTACCTTCCATGCTAGCATTGTGGCACCAAGCAGAGTTACAATAGGCTGAGAGCGAAACACCGCTCAGAGAAGAACCAGGGGCTTGTGGAGGCGCCTGGCTGCCAGCGACTGGGCCACACCACCGTGGAGTGGTGTGGCTCACTGGTTAGAGGCGGTAGACCCGGAAGCAGAGAACGGCCCGGGGACCAGGGTTCAATTCCCGACGCGGCAGGGTTGTGGACTAGGGTCAGCGGACTCGATAATTCTCGCCTCGGTGCCTACTCTAACCAGGGATCACACTTGGCAACTCTGGGCATTAGCTTGCCTCATCTCTACAACGGCCCCCCACATTCGCCGGGGATGCCTGGTTTCACCTTGGAGATACCCAGGAGGGAACATCTCACAGGGATAGCCAGGACGGGTTCCCCAGCGGTCTACAGCGCCACGACGCCTCAGGGCAGCAGTGCGCTTTACAAGACCACATACATTACATTAATCTGAAAGAAGGATTCAGAAATGGTAACTCCAGTACTTGGCTCCCCCAAGTCCTCCATCTCAGGATCGCAGCGGAGACATGGGTCTAGAAGTTACATACATTGGGGCTCTCACGTAACAGTTACCACCATCCTTGAAGCTATGCCCTGGTTCTCACCCACACTTATCTCTAGCCCCCCCCCCGTTGCTACCTTGCCTTTAATGAGTTGGTGCAGGGCATCAGTCGCCGCCTCCCCCCTTGGTCAGTCTAAGTGTACATCTGTCTCAGAGGTCTGCCTCCTTGATACAGATGGCTAAGGCTCTTATTTACATTTGACGTGTTCATTGCTCTATCTTCAGGTGAGTCAGTCAGGGCTATCATTCACGAAGAGGGACAGTCTTTTCTCCTAATATAACTCTATGTGGTAATACATGTGCGTAAAAGCTGTCTCATCTATTAATCCTATCTACCTTCCAATACGGGTGGGGATGAACTGCGGAGAGAACTCTTGTATGTTCTAAAATAAAGAGCATTTTATAATAAATACATATGCATGCATAGCGGGGCTCCCGTCTTCATCCATTGGTCTCTTCAAGCGTCAATCACATTTTGCTTCCACCCACCACAATATAAAGCATGGGGCAGTAGCTGTTCTACACTGTGAGCGATGACGCTTCCGTTCATCAAATGTGCACAGTCACCTGAAAAGCACACTTCAGTGCCAGGGCTGGCGTGCCTGGGCCTCCAAACAACTCCTTCATTTTTATATTCTTAATACTTTTGCACGTATTTTACATATTAAATAAGTTTGAAGAAATAATTTAAAAATACAAAAATGCACTGCTGTCTTATCAAGACCAGAGCTATTGGCTTTGCTAAAGCTAGTTTTGAAATGTATTTTAGAGGGGAGACATCCATATAACCGCTCTCTTTTTTGCTATGTATATTTATGGAGGAGACGCCGATAGGCACTACTTTATTTTCCAAAGTACTCCGCCCCCTGAACTATTTTTTATTATTTTTTCCTTTATTATTGTTCATGGTACCTTCCTGTTCTCACTTGTGAATATTTTGTTACTTGATTTACGTACTACAGTACGCTTGTATCCTGAGGTGATTAAACAGTACAGATCACCCCAGCTTCAGATCTACAATGCAGTGTACCCCTCAGGGTCTTCACTCTGAAGGCTGATATCAGACGTCTAAGACCACTCCTCAGGTCTGATGGCTTCTCAGCCCTCTAAAAGGCCACCGACACTCAGCGATCACCCGCCAGGATTAGGACTCACCTCCAAATCTGCCTCTCTCCCTGGCGGAGTGACTTATACTCAGCCGTGGACGTGCTGCAATGTTCCCAAACTGGATGGAAACAGGACTGAGTGTCTCTGGATTGAGAAAAATGAGTTATGATGCAAAGCTCTAGTTCCTCAATTTACCCTGGTCTCTTTCAAACCTCCAGGTATTTGAATGATCATCTCGCTCTCTCAGGGTTCAAGTAAATTCAGTCTCTTTCTGTTGTTTTTCCTTTCTCCCATCACTGTCACATACCTCCATGTGCAGGTCATCTTGGCCTCTGTGCTCGCAGTCTGTACTGTCAGGGTCCGCATCTGTCAGGGTTTCCCACACTCCGCATGAAAGTGGCAGAGGGTCACCCAAGGGAAGCAGCAGGTCTGAAGAGCTTCCACAATGTGGGGCAGCCAGGTAAGTTCACTCGCTTGTGGTCCAGCAACGGGTGCCGTCTAAGGTAAAATGTTTTATGCACAAAGTGCACGGTGGCTCACAAAACACGGCTATAGGAGAGGTTTTCCAAGCACAGGTCTGGCGATGCGGTGGTCTGACTTCGCCTCCTGGTTTCATGCTCCAAGCATTCAGCGCACACATGCAGGAACTATAGGGTTCAAAGACTTGGACCCCAAAAATGAATGATCAGTTAATCTATTAACTTTCAGGAAAGGTTTGAAAACCTCCTGTTCTGCTAATGAACCTTTCTGTCTCTGGAAAGCAACAGTACTTGCTGCAGCCCATAGATGCTACTCAGACTGAACCCGGGTTAGTAGCCCATAAGAATGATAACTGCTTACCTTCGTCCCAGTGGCAGAGGTTTACATAATCCTTTTTTAGGTGTAAAGACAGCCCTATTTACAGGGACTTCGAAGGCGTACAGAAGGCCTGTTCCAAATCGACCTGGGTTCTGATCTTGCTGATTATCTGAACATGGAACCGGACAGTCCAGACAAGGATTCATCTAGGGCATTAGGTTGAAAGGTCCATGGAGGGAATCCACCAATGCTTTGAGTTGGGGTTGGAGAGTCCATGCAGGGATTCACCCAATGTTTGAACGCGGGGTTGCAGAGTCCATTCAGGGATTCACCCAATGTTTGAACGTGGGGTTGCAGAGTCCATGCAGGGATTCACCCAATGTTTGAACGTGGGGTTGCAGAGTCCATGCAGGGATTCACCCAATGTTTGAACGTTGGGTTGCAGAGTCCCTGCAGGGATTCACCCAATGTTTGAACGTGGGGTTGCAGAGTCCATGCAGGGATTCACCCAATGTTTGAACGTGGGGTTGCAGAGTCCATGCAGGGATTCACCCAATGTTTGAACGTGGGGTTGCAGAGTCCATACAGGGATTCACCCGATGTTTTGAACGCGGGGTTGGAGAGTCCATGCAGGGATTCACCCAATGTTTGAACGTGGGGTTGCAGAGTCCATGCAGGGATTCACCCAATGTTTGAACGTTGGGTTGCAGAGTCCCTGCAGGGATTCACCCAATGTTTGAACGTGGGGTTGCAGAGTCCCTGCAGGGATTCACCCAATGTTTGAGCTCTGGGTTGGAGAGTCCATGCAGGGATTCACCCAATGTTTGAACGTTGGGTTGGAGAGTCCATGCAGGGATTCACCCAATGTTTGAACGTTGGGTTGGAGAGTCCATTCAGGGATTCACCCAATGTTTTGAACGTTGGGTTGGAGAGTCCATCCAGGGATTCACCCAATGTTTGAACGTTGGGTTGGAGAGTCCATGCAGGGATTCACCCAATGTTTTGAACGTTGGGTTGGAGAGTCCATACAGGGATTCACCCGATGTTTTGAACGCGGGGTTGGAGAGTCCATGCAGGGATTCACCCAATGCTTGAACGCGGGGTTGGAAAGTCCATGCAGGGATTCACCCAATGTTTGAACGTTGGGTTGGAGAGTCCATTCAGGGATTCACCCAGTCCATACAGGGATTCACCCAATGTTTGAACGTTGGGTTGGAGAGTCCATTCAGGGATTCACCCAATGTTTTGAACGTTGGGTTGGAGAGTCCATCCAGGGATTCACCCAATGTTTGAACGTTGGGTTGGAGAGTCCATCCAGGGATTCACCCAATGTTTTGAACGTTGGGTTGGAGAGTCCATACAGGGATTCACCCGATGTTTTGAACGCGGGGTTGGAGAGTCCATGCAGGGATTCACCCAATGCTTGAACGCGGGGTTGGAAAGTCCATGCAGGGATTCACCCAATGTTTGAACGTTGGGTTGGAGAGTCCATTCAGGGATTCACCCAGTCCATACAGGGATTCACCCAATGTTTGAACGTTGGGTTGGAGAGTCTATTCAGGGATTCACCCAATGTTTTGAACGTTGGGTTGGAGAGTCCATCCAGGGATTCACCCAATGTTTGAACGTTGGGTTGGAGAGTCCATCCAGGGATTCACCCAATGTTTTGAACGTTGGGTTGGAGAGTCCATGCAGGGATTCACCCAATGTTTGAACGCTGGGTTGGAGAGTCCATGCAGGGATTCACCCAATGTTTGAACGTTGGGTTGGAGAGTCCATGCAGGGATTCACCCAATGTTTGAACGTTGGGTTGGAGAGTCCATTCAGGGATTCACCCAATGTTTTGAACGTTGGGTTGGAGAGTCCATTCAGGAATTCACCCAATGTTTTGAACGTTGGGTTGGAGAGTCCATTCAGGGATTCACCCAATGTTTGAACGTTGGGTTGGAGAGTCCATTCAGGGATTCACCCAATGTTTTGAACGTTGGGTTGGAGAGTCCATGCAGGGATTCACCCAATGTTTGAACGTTGGGTTGGAGAGTCCATTCAGGGATTCACCCAATGTTTGAACGTTGGGTTGGAGAGTCCATTCAGGGATTCACCCAATGTTTTGAACGTTGGGTTGGAGAGTCCATTCAGGGATTCACCCAATGTTTGAACATTGGGTTGGAGAGTCCATTCAGGGATTCACCCAATGTTTGAACGTTGGGTTGGAGAGTCCATTCAGGGATTCACCCAATGTTTGAACGTTGGGTTGGAGAGTCCATTCAGGGATTCACCCAATGTTTGAACGTTGGGTTGGAGAGTCCATTCAGGGATTCACCCAATGTTTTGAACGTTGGGTTGGAGAGTCCATCCAGAGATTCACCCAATGTTTGAACGTTGGGTTGGAGAGTCCATTCAGGGATTCACCCAATGTTTGAACGTTGGGTTGGAGAGTCCATTCAGGGATTCACCCAATGTTTGAACGTTGGGTTGGAGAGTCCATTCAGGGATTCACCCAATGTTTGAACGTTGGGTTGGAGAGTCCATTCAGGGATTCACCCAATGTTTGAACGTTGGGTTGGAGAGTCCATACAGGGATTCACCCAATGTTTTGAACGCGGGGTTGGAGAGTCCATGCAGGGATTCACCCAATGTTTGAACGTTGGGTTGGAGAGTCCATTCAGGGATTCACCCAATGTTTGAACGTTGGGTTGGAGAGTCCATTCAGGGATTCACCCAATGTTTGAACGTTGGGTTGGAGAGTCCATTCAGGGATTCACCCAATATTTGAACGTTGGGTTGGAGAGTCCATACAGGGATTCACCCGATGTTTTGAACGCGGGGTTGGAGAGTCCATGCAGGGATTCACCCAATGTTTTGAACGCGGGGTTGCAGAGTCCATTCAGGGATTCACCCAATGTTTGAATGTTGGATTGGAGAGTCCATCCAGGGATTCACCCAATGTTTGAACGTTGGGTTGGAGAGTCCATTCAGGGATTCACCCAATGTTTTGAACGTTGGGTTGGAGAGTCCATTCAGGGATTCACCCAATGTTTGAACGTTGGGTTGGAGAGTCCATACAGGGATTCACCCGATGTTTTGAACGCTGGGTTGCAGAGTCCATTCAGGGATTCACACAATGTTTGAATGTTGGATTGGAGAGTCCATCCAGGGATTCACCCAATGTTTGAACGCGGGGTTGCAGAGTCCATTCAGGGATTCACCCAATGTTTTGAACGTTGGATTGGAGAGTCCATCCAGGGATTCACCCAATGTTTGAACGTTGGGTTGGAGAGTCCATTCAGGGATTCACCCAATGTTTTGAACGTTGGGTTGGAGAGTCCATGCAGGGATTCACCCAATGTTTGAACGTTGGGTTGGAGAGTCCATTCAGGGATTCACCCAATGTTTTGAACGTTGGGTTGGAGAGTCCATTCAGGGATTCACCCACTGTTTGAACGTTGGGTTGGAGAGTCCATTCAGGGATTCACCCAATGTTTGAACGTTGGGTTGGAGAGTCCATTCAGGGATTCACCCAATGTTTGAACGTTGGGTTGGAGAGTCCATTCAGGGATTCACCCAATGTTTTGAACGTTGGGTTGGAGAGTCCATTCAGGGATTCACCCACTGTTTGAACGTTGGGTTGGAGAGTCCATTCAGGGATTCACCCACTGTTTGAAGGTTGGGTTGGAGAGTCCATTCAGGGATTCACCCAATGTTTGAACGTTGGGTTGGAGAGTCCATACAGCGATTCACCCGATGTTTTGAACGCGGGGTTGCAGAGTCCATTCAGGGATTCACACAATGTTTGAATGTTGGATTGGAGAGTCCATCCAGGGATTCACCCAATGTTTGAACGCAGGGTTGCAGAGTCCATTCAGGGATTCACCCAATGTTTTGAACGTTGGATTGGAGAGTCCATCCAGGGATTCACCCAATGTTTGAACGTTGGGTTGGAGAGTCCATTCAGGGATTCACCCAATGTTTTGAACGTTGGGTTGGAGAGTCCATGCAGGGATTCACCCAATGTTTGAACGTTGGGTTGGAGAGTCCATTCAGGGATGCACCCAATGTTTGAACGTTGGGTTGGAGAGTCCATTCAGGGATTCACCCAATGTTTTGAACGTTGGGTTGGAGAGTCCATTCAGGGATTCACCCAATGTTAGAACGTTGGGTTGCAGAGTCCATGCAGGGATTCACCCAATGTTTTGAATGTTGGATTGGAGAGTCCATTTAGGGATTCACCCAATGTTTGAACGCGGGGTTGGCGAGTTCATTCAGGGATTCACCCAATGTTTTGAACGTTGGGTTGGAGAGTCCATACAGGGATTCACCCAATGTTTTAACGTTGGGTTGGAGAGTCCATGCAGGGATTCACCCAATGTTTTGAACGTTGGGTTGGAGAGTCCATCCAGGGATTCACCCAATGATTTGAACGTTGGGTTGGAGAGTCTATATAGGGATTCACCCAATGTTTTGAACGTTGGGTTGGAGAGTCAATACAGGGATTCACCCGATGTTTTGAAGGTGGGGTTGCAGAGTCCATGCAGGGATTCACCCGATCTTTTGAAGGTGGAGTTGCAGAGTCCATGCAGGGATTCACCCGATGTTTTGAAGGTGGGGTTGGAGAGTCCATGCAGGGATTCACCCAGTGCTTTGAACGCTGGGTTGGAGAGTCCATAGACTCTATGGACTCTCCAACCCAGCGTTCAAAGCATTGGGTGAATCCCTGTATGGCATACAGGGATTCACCCAATGTTTTGAACGTGGGGTTGGCGAGTCCATACAGAAATTCACCCGATGTTTGAACGATGAGTTGGAGAGTCCGTGCAGGGTTTCACCCGATGTTTGAACGATGGGTTGGAGAGTCCATTCAGGGATTCACCCATGTTTTGAACGGAGGTATGGAGAGTCCATAGAGGGAGACACCCGAAGTTTTGAACGTGGGGTTGGACCATCCGTTTAGGGATTCACCCGATGTTTTGAAGGTGGGGTTGCAGAGTCCATAGAGCGATTCACCCGATGTTTTGAAGGTGGGGTTGCAGAGTCCATAGAGCGATTCACCCAATGTTTTGAACGTGGGGTTGAAGAGTCCATACAGGGAATCACCCAATTTTTTTCTGCTGAGGTGGATACTTGTCACTAACATTATCTCACTGAGAGTGTAACGCTGATGTGTGTCTGAAAAATGGGCTACCTAATTTGTTTTTCTACCCATACGTGGTTTCTCCTAGCAGTTCAAACCCGTGCATAGTATTTCACACAACTAGCAGTTATGCACGCCCCTTCCTGTGTGCTCTTCTGTGTTATATTATCAGTATCTGCATACCCATAGGGTGTATTTGGTTAATCCATTTAATTAAGATTAATAATTATGCGGCTCTGTCTAAAGAAACAAAACACACAGACAAACTACACAAGTGATAGTACTGAATCCTTATATCAACACCTCTGCTACATTTACTCACCAAATCATTCCCATTCGCTCCCTCAACACAATATAACATGTCAGAAAAACGACAGATTAATTATTTTAATCCTCAAAAAAGGTGTTCCTTTTTGTTACCAATTTAAAGTCTTGGCAAAAAGGAGAGTTCTGCTGTCTCTGTGACAGAAGCTGGCTCTGGACCTTGCCTCATTCCCAATTCTTCTTTTCAGTAGAAGGACTGGCGGGTCCTTGGATGGCAGGTACCCTATGCTGCCTGAAGGCCACTGTCCCACAGCTCCAGCCATGTTTGTAAACGTCCCTGAAGTCTTCAGCTGCTGGCTAGTGGGGTTTTCAGCTAATGATCCTCGTTGCGGAAAATCCCAGCAAGGCTGCAAAGAAACTCTTTATAAAAGGAATAAATAAGTTTTAAAAATATATGATCGCTGCCTTTTGTTTCTTTGCTGTACTGGTTCAAGTGCCAGCTAGCCCACAAAAAAATTAATTTGGAGTTATTTTTTTCTTTCGACACACAACTGTCCACCCGTCTGCAACCTCCTCCTCATGAAAGTCTGTAGCAGTGGTGTCCACGTGTTGTGTTGCTTCGGGGCAGCCAGATGACGTTACCTCTGGGGAAGACACATGGACCAATAATGGTGGCTCCTCACAATCCATTGCCTGGAAACAAGAGAAAGATATTGAGCTGAGCTTGCATTGTCCACGTCTCAGCCCAAGACAACAGTCTTTACATTCATCCCTGCAAGAAGGCGCTACTTGCAACTACCAGCTCCTAGGTCCACCACTTACATCTACATGGACATCAGCAACAAGCCACTCTCACCTGCTAGGCAATGTGATGTTGCAGAACTGTCAGAATTTCCCCTGTGGTTGCTGCAGGCCACACTGCAATACTACTTCCGCCTCACTTCTAACATGCTGCTAGCAACCAGCACTCCTCGGTGTCGGATGTGCTGATCTTTGATAACACTGAATAAAAGTCAGGTGGACATGACAAGGGTGCCACCTGTACTGTGACTCTTTGTTGCGTACCAGCAGCGGTTCTCCAAAATCACCACAATCTTCCAAGTTCCCTCCAAGTCAATCCATCTCTGCTAGTAACTTAGAACTCTGAAACATTGAACTGCACATCTGTGGACCCGCATCTGCCCTGGTGATCCACCCAGCAAAAGAGCAACTCCTCAGGTGTGCGCGCGAGCTGCTAGAAGCCTCTACTTGTAAGCACTGTAGTGGAGTTAAGTGGGATAACACCTCTAATGCAAAAACCTGTTTGTAATCTACAAGCCAAGTGTTGCAAGGCCCGCTCAGCCTTCTTCGTATACAAATAAAATAAGGATCAGCGACTGGGGTTATCAAAGGTGCTTCAAAGTAGCTCAACTGTGACAGCAAATATGTAAAAAAAAAAACATTATTAGGTCCACAGTGATGTTCTCGTTTTTTTAAACAGGCACAGGTCTAAGAACGAGCAGCGGGTATTTACGGGCAATTTCCTTAAAGACCCCTAGAGACACTGTGATTGTGGAAGAAACATGTGCTAAAGCGCAACTAGATGACCTCCATGTGTATAAGGATATATGTAATAACATGCATTTCTTTTCTATCTCAATATGCAGTATAATGTACCACTTATAACGAAAAATGGAAATAAAAACGTTTATAAAAAAAAAAGACCCTTAGAGACAACATCATAAGTAGTAAGTGAGGATGTGGCCTCATCATATCTGGCAAGTGAGGGTGTGACCTCATATGTAGCAAGTGAGGATGTGACATCATTATAGGTGGCAAGTGAGGATGTGACATCATCATATATGGCAAGTGACAGTGTGCACGTGCACTGCCTATGTGTTCCTCTTACTAAGTAAAGTGAAAGAGGTCTCTGGGACAGAATCTTTCCATCAGCCAGATAACTGCTCTATAACCCAGTGCCATGGGAGCCGGCCACCGACTGTGGACGATGCCGCTCGTTCATGGCCCAGCTGCAGGAATTGGAAATGACGTGCCATAAGAAAGCTCCCTCGATACAACCAACTGAGAAAATAATTACAGTATAATGGGGAAAATGATAATATTGGTGTTCGCCACAGGGTATAAACACTATTTTGATCTTATACAAACCAAATTCAAGCTCTAGAATTCAGAGGCGGGTATTGCCACATTAAACTCAGGTCCCTGCTGACATCTAGTCGAAACAATTACCTCCTCTTCTTTCTCGTCGCCCTCCTCTTCCTCACTGTCGTCTTCCTCTTGGCCTGGCGCTTGACCCTGCACGGCGCTCACTTTTACATGCTTCTTCCTTTGGCACAACTGGGCGAGCCTCTCTTGCATGGCTGCCACTTCACCCCGCTGGCACTGCCGATTGAAGGTGCAGAGCTGCTGAGCCACCTGCCACCCAGGGATAGGAGGGGACAAAGAACAAACACGTTACATATCCTGCCTCTTAACCGTGGATTCTTTTCATCTCCCTCTTTGCCTTGTTGTTGCTTTTTGCTATCCCAGACCCAAAGCTTTCTTTAAAGTTAATCTAGTCTGGTCATTTTTCAGGTATTCATGAAATTCACCCTTTTATCAGATATGCATTAAATCTGCTTCTTAGTCATTAAATCCATCTCAATGGTTGGTATTCAGTAAATCCACCTCATTGTCAGATGTGCACCCAATCCACCCCATTGTTGGATATTCACTCACTGTTGCGCATTAATTAAATCAATGTACAAAAGTATGCAGGTCCTAAATTCATCTCATGGGAGCACCATTAGTGCCATACCTATGCGGTCAGGGGAATATAAATATTCAAGAACAAGAGCCCCCGGATTGCAGACATGGGTAGGTTGCCGGTAACTGTTCGTGCGTGAAGCCAAATCTCACAATGAGCGCAATTCCTTGCAATACCTAAGGGGCACGTGTTATATTTTGACTGGCTCGGACTCTCCCTCGTCTATCTATTATTTACATGAGGGATTGGTTTAGCCACACTTTATAGGTGTGTTTTTTTTGTTTGGATTGGGCCTTTTACCTATTTGGACACCTGTCCCGAATCCACGTCGATCAGGATATTCTGACGTTCCTGACAAACTGCCATAGATCATTTGTGTCTCCCCCTTTTTGGCAAGAAACATGTTGACCTTCCTTGAAGTTTATCCCTTGAGATACGAAGGAACATTATTTTCTTTATAGTTTCACTTTGTTTTTAGACACGACAATATCCACCATCATAATAAAGTAGCCATTAGGTGGCCTTTAGTCATTTTTATATAACCGTTTTTTATTGTGTTTACAAAGCAAGCAACATCTAAAGCGATACAATCGTGAAGAACAGAACATTTCCGGGCTACAGCATTACAAGAGGCAGTTATTCCGAAAAGCAGTTCCCTCATGACGGTAATCCATAATAAGACCTCCACTTCCCCAAAACGTTATCAGGTTTATGAGGACAGTCACGTGCCTCGTGTATGGGTTTCCCTGTTGTGTGCATCAATCACCCCCCTTACGACACAACTGGATCGAGGGGAATGAGGTTACCCCCGCAAAAAGGCAACATCTCTTTTGGCTACCAGACAGGCTACCCCTATAAAGATCCTCTCGGAGCATAGTCCACCCGTCTCCTCCAGGAGCCCCAGCAGTGCCGTTTGGGTGTCCTGGTCAACCGAGTGCTCCAGACCTGTTGAGATCTCACTACCCAACCCATCAAAAAAGGAGCACAGCGCAGGTCAATCCCCTGCCACATGACAGAAGTCAGCCGCACAGAGAGCCCAAAGTGCGCATGTAGCCTGAGTGGTCGGGGATATCCGTTGCACACGGCATGGGGGAAGATATGTTGCATGCAGGAAGTTGATCTGGATCATGCGCATTAGCGAAGACATCGCCAGATTCCTCGGGACCAGACATGCCTCCCTCCAATCACCATCCAGCTTGCCCACCCACTTCTGTCTAAGCGATGCAAAGCCATCAGGAGTACTAATGATCAAGGAAAGATAAATCACAGATCTCGCTCCCATACCCAGGCGCCCCATGAAGATTTTGGCCTGGGGGGACTGTAGACAGAGCTGGGAATCTGGGGGGAGGTGGTTCCACAGGGCATGCCATAGCTGAAGGAAACAGAAGAATTGTGTGTGGGACAGGGCATAATGATCTCGCAATTCTTAAAAAACATCAGATTGTCCCCCTGGTCGACATCTCCAAAATATGTAATTCTTATCCGGTCCTTTGGGCAAAGCCCTCAAGGCTTGAGAGCTGTTGAAGCCATGTGCTTTGCCGGACAGGGGTCAATCCAGTCAGGTGACTGTCCCACCGAATAAAGGGTAACGCCGCCCTCCAACAACGTACTGCCACCTGAGTGCAGGGTGGTGGCGTTGGGGGCATTCGGCCCAGTACAGCAAGTCAAGTAGCCCCTCAAAGCCCAGTAGGTTAAGTTCCAAGCAGGAGGCGGGGTCATCCGAGCCTTCTGCAATCCACACATTCATGGGCACCAGTTGTGCCACTAGATAGCACCTGTACATGTCCGTCAACCCACGACCACTGTTGAAGGAAGACTTAGACTCTGGGCTGAACACCACCCAATGGCGCTTACCGACCCATAAACAGGATGCGAGTCTGGAGGTCAGGGAGTGGAACCACCCACGGGGGATTGGCTGAAAAAAAATTGCTACGACGTGCAAATAGTGGGAGATATCATCTTAAAGCGTGTGATGCGTCCCATGGGGTTAACAGGTAGTCGGAACCAGCAGCACTCGTCACGGTCAAGGGACAAAGCTAATTGTTGAAAATTAAGAGCCTCCAGGTCCGTGAGACACGCGTATCAGGTTTGCCAGCGGTTCAATAGCCAGGGCGAATAGTAGTGGGAAGAGGGGACAGCCATGACGTGACCCTCAGCCATTTTTAATGCCTCACTCTTTCTCCATTCTACACATTCAGCACCTTCACTTCAGGCACATTACGGCGAATCACTTTAATATATGTCCGGCAAAGAGACCCTCGAGGGACCCGATGGGCATTGCAGCGCCGGCCCCAAAAGGAGCTGCCTGATGATGAAGCGTGACACCCATCCGGGTGAGTGAAGACTCTTGCTCCGGAATATTTATATTTCAACGATCATTCTTGGCATGAGCACGACACTAATGGTGTTCCCTCATGAGATCAATTTAGGAACTGCGTACTCTGTGTACGCTGATTTGTCTACATCGGGGAGCGTGTATGCCGGACCTCCATTGCTCCTTGTCCCCCCTTTTTTCTTTTAAGATATTCACTTCATCCAACTCCATGTCAACTTATTGTTGGTATGCATTAACTGAATCTCAATGTCTAGTATTCACTAAATCCACCTCTTTGTTGGGAATTTGCGAAATCCACCTCTACAACAGATATTAGCTAAAGACTACTTTGCCGGATAGGCATAAAATCCTCCTCTTTATCTGATATTTACAAAATTAATATCCTCATCAACCATACCAAAAATTAGTTTCTTTATCCATGGTTTACAAAACCTGCATCCTGGTTAGTTTTCACTAAATCTAGCATTTTAGCAGTCATTTACCAAAGATGTCGCTTTGCATTTTTTTCACTTAACTCTGGCTCTCCAGTCCCCATTTAATAAATGTGCATGTTCATTTGGTATTCACTAAGTCTGTCATTTTGTCTGTTATTTCCTAAATGTACCTCTTAAAGAGGCGTTCATAGAACATGCCTTCCGTTATAGCATTAAAGAAATGTGCGCCTTTATCCCACAGTCACTAAATCCACCACTTCATCTAGAATTCAATAATCCTATCTCTTCATCGGCACTGAATTTTTTTATTCGTCAAGTATTCTACACTTCATCATCATTCAGTAAATCTACAACTTCATCTGGCAATCACGAAATCTGATTCTTTGCCCGGTATTCACTAAATGTGCTATATGTTAAACCTGCCTCTTCTATTGTATTCTCGTCAAATTTACCACCTCGTCCACTAATCACCAGATTGAGGTCTTCCAGGGTTATTGATTTCATTGATTTCATTTACCTCCATGCCTGGTTTTCAATTAATCTGTTGCTTCATTCGGAATCTTCTTCACCTGCGCATTCGTCATGTTTTGAAGCTACACTCTCGCCAAGTCTTCAATAAATTCACCAAATCGTCTGGTGTTGTCTTAACCTGGCGCTTCATTTGGCATTAAGACTCTTGTCCGGTCTTTACTCAATCTGCGCCTTCATCTGGAATTTACTTAATCTAACTAACTACACTAATGCTATTGAATAAATGCAAATTTCCATCACTTAATCAATAAATAGGTCTCTGTGCTGGACACAGCCTAAACTTGTCTGTATTTACGAAACTCTGTCTGTTTGTAAGGCCTTACTTAAATTTGCCGTTTAACTGGTCTACCTTTCCCTTTATCAGGTCTGCACAAATATAACTTTTCAGTTAGAATTCAAAACTCTGTCCCTTCATCTGGTGTTCACTAAACCTGCCTTATCTGGTTAGTGACATAGCTGCCTGCACGGGGTCGTAGAATCGTACATCCCCATTTGTTACTCAATGACTGTGCCTCTTCTTTAAAGTTTTTATGTTCCTTAAAACTACTGGTTTGCTGAGTGGTCACTGCTTCTATATCTTCTGCAGACATTCCCACAAGTCAACACATCTAGACTTCACTACATCGGTCACTCTACGTTGCGCTGAATGGGGTCACATCTCTATCTGATGTTCACTGAATCTCTGCAGCAGATCGGGGGACAGTTACAATGGTAACACACAGCTGCCCAGGTAACTCGGAAATCTTTCACCTCTGGGCTTCGCCAGACACTGCTCTCAAGATCCCAAGTGCTGGCGTGTGTGAGATCTCCCTCACCTCAGGCAGGCTGCCGTCTTCCACCAGAGTGTCAAACTCATTGTTCATCAGCTCAGACAGGAACTCCTCCACTTCGTACTGCTCCAGGTCAGCTGGTGGGGAAAGAGAACATGTTTGCAGCAGGGAATACAGGAGCCTCGTCCTTCCCCAAACTCCCTAAAGCAGGTGGAGGACAGCAAGTGTGAAACGAGTCTGGACAAAGATCTTCACCTGGAGAATTCGCAGACATGGTCAACCTGCTGATGAATCTGCCCCTCTCTGTACACAAACAATGTTAAGATGATGAATCCGCAACTCTTTACACAGCCTCCATTAGACCCATTGATGAATCTGACTGTCTCTGTACCCACCCCTGGTGTCTCTTTATCCTGTTAATGACTGACACTCTCTGTACACAGCCCCGGGGGACTCCGTTAATAAATGTGCCATTCTCTGTACACAGCCCCGGGGGTCTCTTTATCCTGTTAATGAATCTGACGCACTCTGTACACAGCCCCACTGTGTCCACACTGTTAGATACAAAATTACACTGCCAAGAAGGTGCTCTGTTACACCCCCCATCCCACACCCACAGGAGCACCCCATAGCCTCACATTAGATACGGCCCAGAAATCACTACTGGCCAGAAAGACTGTTCCCTATCTCACCATTAGTTACATAGTGACAGTACCTAGAAGCCAGTGGTGCCCAGGAAGACTTCACTTTGCGCTCACCATTACTGTGGAAATACTCGGCCACGGCTCCCACCATCCACTCAGCCTTCTCCCGGCTGTAGGCGCCTCCGAAGCCGTTGTCCACCGCGATCTGAGGAGCAGAACACACAGGCAGTTACAACAGGAGTCAAGGCTTTAGAGGTAAGAGAGGAGGGGGCTGCCAGAGGAGAATGGAAAGGTGTATTTTGAATGTAAATGTATTTGAGCTTGTATAGCGCACAGCTACCCACAGTGGGTTTCCCGGCGCTTGCTTAGGGAACCCGTCCTGGTATTCCCCTGTGAGATAACCCTGGCAGGGTATCCACAAGGTGAAAGCCAGGCATTCCGCCGCGAGGGGCCGTTGTGGAGATTAAGCAAGCTATTGCCCAGAGTCGCAGAGTGTGAACCCATGAGTCGAGAAGGCACCGGAGCGAGAATTATCGAGTCTGTGGAATTTTTGAGCCCAAGACCCGCCGAGGCGGGGAATTGAGCCCTGGTCCAGGGCCGATTCTCAGATTCCGGGTCTGCCACCTCTAACCCCTGAGCCACACTTCTCCTCCAAGGTGAGGATCGCAAGAGGCAGAGGAGGCTGAAGCATCGACTTGTAGAGGGGACTAGGGATGGAAAATGGTGTGTGAGGGGACGAAGGAAGGATGAACGTGGCATGATGAGGGACAGAGGTGACCAGGGAAGGAAGATGCCATGTTAAGTCTATAAATGTGCTTAAATGCCCATAGGCGTCTTAGCGCTAGCTTTGCTGCTATCAAAAGTACCCATTAATAAATAGAATAATAGAGCTGATTATGCATTGAACCACCAAGGTTTCAATCCTTCCTAAACATTAGTAGATTGGGTATAGCTCTCAGCTGCAGGGGGAGAGAGTTCCAAGCCTTTGCAGCTCTAATTATGAAACTTCTTTCACCCCAGGAAGAGCTTTTAAAACTTTACACAACTGCACATGTTGCTGTCACGGATCATAGTGTCCTAACTCGGACATATCAGCAAAAACAGTTTTTGAGAAATTCTGGTCCTTGGTCGTGTTTCGCTTTGTAAGTGGAACAGAGGCTTTGAAAGTGATTCCCTGTCTAACTCCCAGCTGGTGTAACTTCCTGATAGATTTAGATACTTTCTGGTATTTTCGAATCTTCACTAGCAGTTGTGCTGTAGCATTTTGAAGAATTTGCAGCCTGTTCATTACGCGCTGATGAAGGTCTATATATAACCCATTACAGTAATCTATTTTAGAGAGTACTAACCAACTGACTACCGTTTTTTGCAGATCAGAGGGAATAAAAGGAAGATCTTTTTAATGGTCCTTAATGTATGGAATGAGGAGACTGTGACCGCAAAGATTTGATCCGTATATGTGAATTTATCATCAATTACTACCCCTAGGTTTTGGGCCTACTACCCAGTGACGGGAGTGCCCCAAACTCCTGCGGCTGCCAACTAGGGGTCCAGTAGGAGGACCGAGAGCCAAACAGCAAAACATCCATTTTTCAGGAGTTCAATTTCAAACAGAGAGACGACAATTTGAGTGTCATCAGCATAACATGTAAGAGAAAGACTGAGTGACCCAAATACTTTGGCTCGGTGAGGTGACATACACATTGAACAAAGCGGGGCTAAGCTCGGACACCTGAGGGACTAGCAAGGTAGCAAATAAGGTTGGGAGACAAACTCACCTAGTGCCACTGACTGTTCTCTGCCCAGGAGGAAAGAGCTTGCAAAATCCCAGGCTACCCCAGTGACGCCAATCTCGCCCAACCGATCTATCAGCAGCCCATGATTAACAGTATCAAAAACCGCTGATAGATCTAATAAGGATGAAGGCCGCTCTAACTCCTCTGTCAAGGAACCATCTAATCTCCTCTGTGGTTCGAACGCTGACTCTGTACTATGGCTGCTGTGAAATCTAATTTGGTAGGGTCTAATAGATTATTAAGTTGAATGCGATTTGTCAGTGGTTTGCTCATAGTTTTTTGAGCAAATTTAGCTGGTGAAGATAGCCAAGAAACAGGCTGATAATTCTTCGGGTCCAAAGGACTGAGAGAGGGCTTTTTGATTATTGGAAGCAGAGAGGCTCTCTTCCAGGTGGTTGGAAAGAACCCGGTCCTAAACATCGGTTGAAAGACTTCACTCAGCTTGGAGGCAATAGTACGCGGGGCCAATTTGGTCACCCGGGGTGGACAAGGGTCATATGGGGATCCAGATGTAACCAAATTAATCAAAATCATTAATCCTCTTTTTTTGGAGGAGTGAACTCTTTAAGGAGTGCTTTGCTGTGGTTATAACTAGATACATAAACCAAGTAGCTAGAGGGAGAAATCAAATTGTTAGGAGAAGAGAAGACAGACTCTGAAAATCTATTATACACCTCGCCAACTTTGTGTTGAAAAAAAATCAGCTACGGTGTTACAAAACGATTGGCTTCTGTTAACCCGTTTGTTGGATGTTTCTGTTGCCAGTTTTATAACAATCTGGAATAATTCTTTAAATGATAGCATGCATGAAGAAGAAGAAGAAGAGAGGAGAAGCACGCAGGCAACAGAGGAAATGGGTGGAAGAAGCAATGACGGAGGAGGTGGGACTGAGGAGGGCATGTCAGGGACTACAGAGAACTGTGATCAAGAGGCAAGCTAGGGAAGATAACCCGCAGGGGGAGGAAGGGCTGTGAATGGAGAGGGAGAGGGATGGGAAAGGCCAGGGGAATCCAAGGGAGAGGAACTGATGATAAGAATGGCCGGCCTTCCAAAGGACGGAACAGCAAGGCACAGGAAGTAGATCAGCAGAGCGGAATGTATACAGCTCTAGGTGTCCCATATAAGAAGTTAGGATACCACCTCATTTGATATCTTAAGCATACAACTGTTTTTATTCTGGTGAGAGTATGGAGGAGTGGCCCTCAAGCATTGAGATGCTTTGGGGCGATGATTTGTATGGTTGTGTTGAGCTGTGGGAGAATCCCAGCATTGCTTTAAAAATAATGATATCTAGAAACAGATGCCTCATCCCTAAAGCTTCCTCCTGTGCCATCAGGACTGAGTCCCCTTTGCACTGTAACTTCCTACCCTGATTGTTTACTAGAGGAGTACTGGTGAAAGTAAACGATAGGATGCAGTTCATATGTGTCTGCGAGTCAAGGAGGATAGGGCATACTCAGTCCCTCTCATGACACAACCTACATCTCTGTATACATGCTTCTCATTCATTCTACTTAAATCTCTTCATTTCATACCTTGTCTCAGGATAATGCGGTTATTTGCGAAGGGGTCACCAATATCTGAATGTTTTACTACTACCTCGGATTAACTCTTTCAGTTCACCCACACTGCTGCTGGTAATGTCCTCCTGCAGACACAGATTTGGCTCAATGAACGTGGAGGGAAAGGAAAAATGGGAGGACACTGAGTAGACCCCCCCCCCCACACACACACGTCCACTTTTGCTGTTAAACTAACTCACTAAGTGGTCATTTAGGAGACATCCATGTAGACAAAATAGTTTCTTGGGGACTCATTTCTAGTCTGCTAAGTTCCTCTAGGCTTTATGTGGGCTCTGGTGGCCATGTCTGATGACAAACATATTTCCCTCAAGCAAGTAACACAATAAAAATGGAAACAGTGCAATATTCCTATTTTGGGGTGCTAGCTTTGTCTTTGTAACCAACTGAATGTAAACTGCCTTTATCTACAGTAACTATTTTTTGTGAGACGTCAGTTAAAATAATGCTACTGGAAACACTTCTTATGTAACTAAACCTTTAAAACTTATTTTGTAAACTGCTTGTATGCAATAGTTACTGTTTTCATGGTAAGTACTCTACTACCCGTTTGGATCTTATCCATGTTATAGGAAACTGAAAACAATAAAAAAAATGAAGAACCATTCCTAGTGTGCCGCCCAGAAACAGCCTAGTAAGGCACAGCCTTTTCAACAGCAAGCAAACCATACCTGTTTATAGACCACTAGTTCCTATTTGGCTCCTGGGTGAACCCAATAAGCATTTATCCGCTGCCTGTATCCACAGCGTGCCATGCAGTGCATCTTGTTTGATCCTGGGTGGACAATATGCATTGATGTGGCTCCCTGTAACCAGTGCACTTCCCATGCTGCTCCTGGGCAGAACTAATGGCCATTCATCTGTCTGCTTGGAACAAGTGCAGGTCATGTGCTCTTGTGCTCTTGACATGTATCCTGACTGCCTGTATCCAATGCATGTCATGAGAGACCCCACTATCCATTTTGAATGGGGCTTAGCACGCAAAGTCTGAAATATGACTTGAATTGCCAACTTGAATGTCAATTGTACGTTTAGCAATAAGCTACAGACTCACCCGTCCTTTTTCCCCGACTCCTGTTCTTTTTTTCACCTTTTACTCCCACACTGTCTCTTCCATTAACCTAGCACATTATTCCTCCAGACTCCACTAAATGTCACCTGAGCAGACTAATGTATCTAAAATATGCACCGCCCCATAGGCTAGAATTCCGTCATTCTTGGGTTGACTCCATATGCGGTTTCCTACTGGTTTTGCACTGATGCCAGAAGGGTAGTACTCTTTCAGTCCTGGGTTGACTCCATATTGGGCCTTATTGCAGTGCTAAATTTGATGAAAAAAAATGTACTAATAATAATTTCTAGTGCCAGGGCCCTGGCCAGGAGGTAACATGCTTGCAACACCTATTGTCCCTGCGAGTACTGTCAATAACAGTCCCAACACAACTAGTAGCCATCAAACTCCTACAAGAGTGACAATACAAACTATAAGAATGGCTTGGGTGGCAGGTATTAGTAATTGTTACTGTATATTGAATGAATAAACAACTGTTGTCCTCATCTCTACATTAGATACACAGCGTCCCCATGTGACAGACTGTTGTGAGTCCTGATGTTGACAATTAAGTGGCGGAGCAGAGCACCAGAAACCACAAACTCAAATTAAGCAATGCTTTATTATTGCTTGGCACTAGAACGAAGGACTGAGATTCTATGTCAGGACCAGAGGCTCCATTTATGCTTTCTCATTTCTTTACTAGAAATGCTCAGCAGCCAATTAGAAAAACAGTATCACATGATAAAACAGAGTAACCACTATAAAACGTCCTACAGAGAATACCATATCCTCTCTTTCTTTGCTGCTCCGCAGCCAGTTAAGGCAGCTCTGTTTGCGCTGACCGCACCGGTAGCCTGCGGTGTGTTTTCGCTACTTTCCCTGCATTCTTTCAGCGCTCCTCGCATTTCGTTGCTGTTTGTTTTCGGGGAGCGTGTGCGCACCTCCCCGGTTCGGGCGCTTTGGGCCCGCGCCTCAATTCTTTGTGGAGCGGGAGTTTGGGGGACGGAGAGGCTATACGATTCACTCGCATAGTCCTTTCTTTCTGTTGGCAGGCGGCCATTACCGCACATTTGCGGCTGCCATTTTGACTGTTTATCTCCGTTTTCCACACGGAGGATTAACGCTGGAGCTGCGGTTTTCGAGCTCTTTAGCCCACAGCCTGCTTTTAGGTCCCCAGTTTAAACCAAATTACTATAATTATTCTTTTGGGCAGTATAATTCTCATAGGCTTTGTCTAGAGTGGCCTGTTTACGGCAAGCCCTCCCTCCACTTTTGAATATTTGTTTGACAGGTTCACACCTGTTTACCATTGGCTTGACTTAGGGGTTCCTAGCCACTCCCCCGTATTTTGTCTTCGGCATTTCCTTATTCTTTCCTCTAGTGGGCATTATTTTTACACTTGGTGTAACTAAGGCAGAGTATTATGAGGAGGATGCTTCTGGGTCCATGGAGCAGGATTTAGTTGAGGCCCTGGACCAGGGTGTTCAGCATTCTGTAAATAAGGCGCTAGTTCACGCATTTGTGCCCTTGAAGCACCATCTGTCTACTTATGCCTTACAACAGGGCTGGTTGCCTTCTTCTTCAGGGCGAGCTTCTTCTTCCCAAATCTCGAAAAAAATCCTCATAAATCTAACTTTAGGAAACTGGCTAAGGTGCTCTCCAGTGAGCGTTCTGGTGGTAAATCCTCCAACGAGGCTTTGGCCTCTCAGGTTCATCAGACGGATGGTGATGACACATCCTCTACCTCGTCTTCTGATCAGGATGTTGCTCTGCCTTCAAAGAAAGCTCGTAAGGAGCATTTTGTTGACGCGCCATCTCATCATCAGCTTCTCACATTCAATCCATCAGATATTGTGCATCCCAACTCCTCCTCTTGGCTTCCGTCCCCAGAAGTGACAGAGTATTTCAGGCGCATATTCGCCAGCCTTTGGAGAAGAATGTATGGGCCCGCCTTCGGACGGAATATCCGCGTCCTGATTTGGCGGACAAGTTGGCTGACACTCCGGAGGTAGACCAAACTATGGTGACATATCTCAAAAAATATGCCAAGGACCCGAAAAAGAGTATTGACAGAGCTTGGCGTTCCTGTCAAGATAACTTATTGGATTTACTAGGCCCTCTCACAAAGATTTGAGACTTGGGCTTTCGGGCCAAGGAGTCGCCCTCTGTTGCGAATCACGACGAGTTGATTGAGTGGTCCCAGATGGCTGTCAATTAGGGAATGCCAATTGTGCGATGTCCTGTGAGCGTCGTCGCTCTATTTTATTAAAATTAGATCCCAAATTGGCTGAATTGTCCACATGTGAATCTGGCTCTTTAGCTCAGGGCTTGTTGTTTGGTCTGCCTTTCTTGAAGGAATTGACTAAGTTTGTAGCTACCTTCAGTGGGGTGGATAAAGCTCAATCTTCTCTTCGACTGGCTTTTTGCCCGTTTTTTGGAAGGGCCGGACGATATAGGGGACGATCATTCGGCCGTGGGGCTAATCAAAATAACCAGCGTGGATATCGGTCCCAGCGAGGAGGAGGTCAGGATTCCGGTTACAACAATAACAGGTCGTCCTTCTACCCCTCTCGCAAAGGAAAGGGTCAGTTCAATAAAGGACGTTACGGTGGAAACCAAGGAGGACGTCACAACTCCTCAACTTCAGGTGAGATTGATCCCTCCTTCTGAGGTGGTCTTAGGGGGCAGGATTCAATTTTTTCTACCAAACTGGCGTCTGATCTCCAGCGATGCATGGGTGTTGGAGACTGTACTGGGTTACAAAATAGAGTTCTACAGTTCCCTACATCAGTCCCATCCTACTTCGCCCCTGTCTTTTTCCCTTCAAGATCAAGAGTTCATTTCAGCAGAAATCGTTTCTCTTCTGGCAAAAGGGGCCATTCGTCGAACTTCTCATCATCCTCATGGTTTCGCAAGCAACGTCTTTCTAGTTCAGAAGAAAGGGGGAGGTTCCCGCTTGGTGCTCAATCTCAAAGATTTCAACGGAGGGGTGGTCTATCGCCATTTCAAGATGGAGGGCATCCATCTTCTGAGAGATCTTCTTCGGGAAGGGGACTGGATGGTCCGGCTCGATCTGAAGGATGCGTAATTATCAATTCCCATTTACGGTCCTCATCGTCGGTTCCTGCAGTTCCAGTGGCAGGGGAGTTGGTTTGAGTACAAAGCTCTCCCGTTCGGCCTCTCGTCGGCACCTTGGTGCTTCTCGAAACTTCTGAGGCCCGACGTATAATCTCTGCGAGCTCGGGTTGTTCGTCTAATCATCTATCTGGACGACATTCTAATCATGGCGCAGTGCCCTCGAATGTTGATGACACACTTGGAATGGTCCATCACTCTTTTACAGTCTCTGGGTTTTCTAGTGAACCCTCAGAAATCTGTCTTCCTTCCCTCTCAGTCGATAGAATTTCTGGGTTTCCAAGTCAATTCCCTCTCTTGCCAACTCCTCTTGCCCAATCAGAAGATCCAACCCATCAAGAGGGAGTTGAATTTAGTTTTATCCAAACAGAGTGCGTTGTTGAGGTCTATAGCTCGGATTGTCGGTCTGTTAGCTTCTTCGATTCAGGCAATTTTCCTGGGCCCTCTTCATTACAGGGTGCTTCAACGTTTAAAAATCTGTCATCTCCAGAAAGGCCTTCGCTATTCAGATCTGGTTCCTCTTTCAAAGGAAGCGAGGTGGGAGATGCTATGGTGGTTGGAGCACATGGAGTCTTGGAATGGACGAGCCCTGTTCGGAGAATCCCCAGAGGTAGTGATAGAGTCCGACGCCAGTCTGTGGGGATGGGGAGCATGTTGCGGTCAAATGTGGACGGGAGGCCTTTGGTCTCAGGAGGAGTTGTCTCTCCATATAAATTTGCTGAACTTCTGGCAGGGTCTTTTGTGATCTGTTGTCTATCTCCACGCCAGACCAACTGTTGCATACTCCTCCGCATGGACAATGTATCAGCGGTTCGGTATGTCAACAAGTTGGGGGGGACAAAGTCCAAAATCTTGGCCGAAATCGCCAAGAATTTTTGGCACTCTTGTCTTCAGAGGAAGATCACAGTTATTGCAGAGTATCTCCCCGGTTGCAACAATCTGATTGTGTACTGGAACTCTCGACACCTTAGGGATTTCAGCGATTGGAAGCTTCACCCTTGAGTGTTCCAATCTCTCTTCAGTGTTTGGGGTCCGTGCCAGATCGATCTGTTTGCATCTCGTCTCAACACTCAGCTTCCCCTGTTTTTCAGCTGGCGCCCAGATCCGGAAGCCATGGCCACGGACACATTTCTACAAGTCTGGCCGTCTCTCCTGTGTTATGCCTTTCCCCTTTTTTGGTTTGACGATTTCTTTCCTACTCAAGGGAATGGTATATTACGACTCTGTATCTTTTCCAGGCTCTGATCCTAAATGAAGTCTCCTGTCCAACCCTTTTTGGCTGCTTGATGGTTATCTACAGTTTCCAGTTTCTTCTCTACGAATGCAAGCATCCGGCCTTTCATCGCAGTGGACTGCTGTTTGTCGCTAGTTTTTTCCATCCAAAATCTTCATATTGGACTGGTAATTTCTTCACTTCTATTGTTTTAAATTGCCAAAGAGGATATGGTATTCTCTGTAGGACGTTTTATAGTGGTTACTCTATGGTTTATCATATTATACCCAGAGTATTCATGGGTATTGCAGTATTGTTTTTCTCTACTGTTTTCTAACTGGCTGCTGAGCATTTCTAGTAAAGAAATGAGAAAGCATAATCCTCGCCTCCGTGTCCTTAATAGAATTGAAAATTCTTGTCACGTAGGTTCGCAAATTTTGAATTGTGTCACATCAGGAATGACAGCATATAATATTTCATTGTTGCCACCGTCACCAGATGGTAGCTAAATGCGTGCATGCCTGCTCACATAATCACTACACAACTGTATGCGCAATCGCTGGAAGGACAGCCTACACAACAGACTGCATACCCTCTTAAGAACATATGGCGAACCAGGTTATATGACAGTTTACAACACCATTATACACAGATCGGACTTAACACTGCATTGCAAACTACTTACAAACTGTAGTTCACTGCACAACATTCTATAATTCAGTTTACCTAACAAATGGCTCTAATGTTGCAATTATTTCACGGAAAAGTGTCTTACATATCTACAAAGTGCTTCAGTGCCTTGTCTGGGTAAGAAAGCTCTATAAAATTGCCATCACTATAGAATGCAATATTTCTACCTTGGTAACGGTATGAAGCTTCTCCCAGAGCTGCAAACACACAACTTTACCCTACATAGGTAGGGAACAGTGCAATAAATTTGCATTAAATGCACTTTACAAATGCTTGAATTCACATTAACCCCTTCGATGCTGATGACGAGCTCAGCTCGTCATCAGCCGCGGTGGTCGTGTGCTGATGACGAGCTGAGCTCGTCATGAATATATGGCATCAAGGTTTTTCCAGCACAGGGGAAAAATAACCACAGCAGCCAAGGTGTTAAAACAGCATGACAGATTGTAACCCTTAAGCATAACTAAATCACTAACACTGGTTTCGCACGGGGTCATTTGCTACCCAAATGCAAAGTGCTGCATCGCCCCGTCATGGGTAATAAAAGCTCTATACATTTTCATACCGTGGTTTTTCAGTGGACTGCTGCCTGGATTTGATTTTGTCATTTAGGAAATACATTTGAGAGCTATAAACATGTTTTTGTGATTTAACTAGTACTTTTTTCAATTCCCAATTTCACATTTCAAAGATACCAGCTGTTTCCATGTATACCACTTTTTCCCTGCTTGACATAAAAATACCAACAGAGTTACTGGATTGGAGATGTCCTAAATTGAGGGGGGGAAATACATATAGCAGTCGTGTTCTGAGAAGACTCTGCGCTCTGCTGCTCTGGCCTGGGTGGGTGGCTCTGCGCTCTGCTGCTCTAGCCTGGATGGGTGGCTCTACGCTCTGCAGCTCCGCCCCAGGGGGGAGCGGATCTAGGCTTTGCGTGCGGTCGATTGCTCGGCGTTCTTTCGCTTTGGTCTGAAATGCCCGCGCTAGCCCGGGCTGTTGTAGGGAAGCGCCTGTGCCGTGGACGGTTCCACTTCACTGAACTCGGGAGGGGGCGTCCCACTGACCTGCAGCACGGCCCAGTTCTCCAGCGCTGCGCGGATCCCCTCCTGAAGCAGCCCGCGGGTGTCGCTGCTGGCCGCCATTACCGGAGCGTCCAATCCTGTCCACGTGAGAATCTCGCGCGCGCCTCAAATGCCAATGAGGCGTGCCCAAACCCGAGCGGAGATCCCATCCCATCGCAAGATGGATGCCACTCTTGTCCGTAACGGGAATGTTGACGCCATGACTGAAGGGGCCTTCATTGACGTGCTCGTGTAGTCCCCAACTAAAATGTCCGCCACGTTGACGTCTTTCACCGCGAGAGGTCTCTATAATCCTCACAGTTATAATTAAAATCTAGAGCGCGAACTTTTGTGATGATTGATGGAGCTACAAGAAAAGAAACATGCATTAGCATTTCGTACCCACTAGGCTTCTGCCACCCAACAAAACATTTGTTAATCCTATGTCAGGACTAGAGGTGTGGAATATGCATTTCTTTCTTCACTTTAATTATATAGCCCTCAGTTTCAAAGAACATCTTTAATAAAATAAACACAAGCAGAAATAGAACTCCCTTCAACCTATGGCGTGCAAGTGTCAATAACAGTCCTTCAATCACATTTAGCTCCCATGTCCATATCCGAGACATCCCTTCCTCTTCCTCCACTGCTACGTCAGTTAAGTCACTCTCTTTTATTGTCTCATGTATACCATACTGTATTACTGTATTATATATATGTTCTGCTATTGTTTATTGCAATTAGAGCTCGATTGACAGCAATATGTGTATGTTCTTTGGAAAGTGCTTGAAAGACCCCAAGAAGGGTATCAACCGATCACGGCGAGCTTGCCAAGATAAGCTCCTGGACGTGGTGGGCTGTCGTAGATCATAGAGTTGGTGGAACAGGCCAAAACATCTGGGTCCCCCATGCCCACAGATATAGTGGCTGGCTGGGCTCAGAGAGCCATGTCTCTTTAGGAAAGGCCAACTGCGCCTCGTCAGCTGAGCGATGCAGATCACTCCTGGTGAAAATTTCCCCAAGCTCCAGGAACTGGCTACATCAGAGGCACGTGTCATTGCGTAAGGGAATCTTTGGATAACCCATCTTCAAAGAACTTGGAACATTCATAGCGACTTCCTTCACCCTGGACAAGGCACAGTTGTCCTTCAAGAAGGTCTTTGCCAGGCGAGGGCAGGGACGCTTCTCCAGTCGTTCCTTTCAGGAAGGTTCCTTTTGAGGGCAAAATAAACGCAACAATGGATGTCACGATGTGAGACAGTCAGGGACCTTCTTCCCCAATAGAAGTTCTGGCAGAGGTAACAAGGCGAGCAGAGGTGCATTAAACGCCCCAGGTGGTTTTAAATATAAGGACTACTCTTCTTTCCCTCAGGACCAAGAGGGGAGGATCCAGTAGTTTGTACACCCATGGAGGGAACTTACCTCAGATCCATGGGTTCTGTAAACTGTACAGGAGTTTCACCTAGCGTTCTTGAGCTCCCCTCTGAAGGTTGTAGGTCCAAGGCCCTTGACAGGATGCCGAAAGGTGAGGAGCTACGACCGGGAGCTCTAAGGCTCGGGATTGCCTTCTTGGCTCTAATCCCCTGGATCCTACCCCCTCCTTGGACCTTAATACATATCTGAGCTTCTATGGACTGCAGTCCTTCTATTCTCCAATTCCTGCAACGGAATTCGAGTCCTGCCTCAGCAGCTTCTGAGGATCCGTGAATATTCTACCGACCACGGAGACCTAGCAATCATGGGCGATGCCCGGTGGACCTACCTAGGTAGCTATAGAGGAGATTGGCTGTGGATCTCCCCCTTGCCCATCACCTACCCAGCCAGACATTGGGCACACTTTCCTTCATCTCTACGCTGTGTCTCCTTCCTCCCCTGCCTTCAGACGATTCACTGAGGATCTGCCTATGGCAGAGCCAATTCAGCATGGCCAATGCCCGGTGGAGATGCCTGAGTGGCAATGGAGGGGATGGGCAGGGGATCTCCCCTCAGACCGTATCCTGGCTTCCAGGCTTGACCGCAGTTGCTTGACCTCTTGCTTCTCCTTCCGGAAGAGCGACTGGGGATGCACCAGTGTTGCTTTCTCCGGCAGGGTGCAGCGGCGGGAGTTCCACATCACTGGGGAGCAGTACCCCTGAGCTGGTTTTTCATTATTCACTTTTCAAGTCTGGAGTAATGCGTCCTCCTGGCCCCTGCTGCTGCCTCCCTCTTCCGGGGCTGCTGCCTTGGCGCCTGAGCTGTCATCCCCTGACATTCCGGCATGCCGTACGACGACACTGCTGCCCCTGTAGCCCAGAGCGTGTGCATGTTAACAACCCGATTGTGATCGGGGACCTCCAGCCCTACTCCCTTCTTGCTCTGGTGGCTGCCTCCCCCTTCCAGCCCTGCTCCGTGGAGTCTGCTTCCTGGTGTTTTGGATTGGACTTTTTTTGTGTATCCTGCCATTTTGTGATAATGCTATCGGTGCCCGTGACCTGGGTCCTCCATCTTGTCGGCTTCAACTGATTCTCATGCCACTGGACTGCACTCTGTGTCGCCTGACTGACCTTTACCCCAAGTTAACCCCCTCCCTTGGGTCCCCTACACCCCTCTCATCGGTTACAGTCACTGCGACACTGTGATGTTGTGATTGCTGGTCCACAGCCAGTTTGTTTGACTTTCACTTTAACTTTTTGGTTCCCCTAAAATACTTTCCCCTTGCCAGTCTACCTGTCCTGATCTTCATTCCAACCCCTTTTTACTCTCCCCCCTCTGCCTTCGTTACCCGATTGGACGTGTCTTTACGCTATGCTACGCTCTTTTAACTCATGTTACTATGTCACACTGCCTTTTTCCTATGTCATACTATGCACCTGTAACTCCTGTAATTTTGTAACTCGCTAATCCTCATGTAAAGCGCTCTGATACCTCCTGGTCTAGCCAGCGCTATATAAAACACTGCAAATAAATAAATACAATTTTCTCAGCTCGGGGGTGAGTCTTATAGACACCAAGGTCGCTGGCCTCCTGGCCAAGGGTTCAATTTGCAGGTCAGTATTACACCGAGTGGGGTTTTCAGCAACATTTTCTTAGTCGAGAAAGAGGACATCGGCTCCCCTCATAAATTTGAGGGAATTTAACGAGTGGCTGGTGTACCACCTCTTCCAAATAGAGGGTAGTCACCTCCTGGAAGATATCCACTTGACAGGGGACTGGATGGTAAGGTTAGATTTGTAGGATTTATATTTTACAGTCCCTATTTTCCTCCTATCAGGTGATTTCTTCAGTTTTCTTGTAAGGGCCAATTGTACAAGCTCCAAGCCCTCCCCTTTGGTCTCTCCTCAGCACCATGGTTCTCCATCAAATGTCTGTGCCCTATGCTAGGATTGCTGAGGAGAAGAGGGGTGAGGATGATCGTCTATCTGCACGACATACTCTTGCTGGATCAATCATGTGCACAACTAATCCACAATCTGAACATAACTATTGCACTCCAACAAGACCTGGGTTCTTGATCAACAACAAAAAATCGGAATTGGTTCAGACTCAAACGATGTCCTTCTTAGGGTTCATGATAGATTTGAATCTTGCTACCCTGAGCCTCCTGGAGATGAAGGTTTCTAAAATTAAGGAGTTGAGGAAGGCCTTGAGGAGAGACAGGATTTTGTTGAGACAGCTAACCAGGTTAGTGAGCTTACTGCCGTCTCCAATCCGGGTCATCTTCCTGGGTCCTCTACATGACAGAGCCCTGCTACACCTCACGGCAGCACCCCTCAGGAAGGGGCCAGTTCCCCTCAACCATAAAGCCAAGACATAGCTGCAGTGGTGGCTAGACCACATGAAAGCCTGGAACGGCTGGGTGATTTTTGGATCCTCCCGAGCCTTTTTCATAGAGTCAGGCGCCAGCCGGCGGGGCATGGACACCAGATGCTGCAACATCTGCATGAGGGGCAAATAGTCAGAGGAGGACTTGGCACTCCATATTACCTGAAAATACATGGGGACTCGTCAGGTCCCATGACCCAGGGTGCACAGACCAAAATTCATCCATTTAGATTAAATGATATTCTCTGGTATTGTCCAATTTTTATTCCATGTTTATTCCAACAGTAATCCAAACTTTATCAAACTTTCATATATTCAGTCTTTTAAAAGTTCCACAAGTGCCAACGTCGGCTTTGCTCACTGACACAAAAGGTTCACAATCCATATAATGGGGACACGAGGATGAAGGCCCTGTCGGGTACGGCATAGGACTTCTGGCGCTACTGCCTGACACAGCAAATCTCAGTAACAGCGGAATACCTGCCGGGTGCACAGGACAAAGTAGTGGATTGGAACTCCAGGTATATCACAGACAACTGGAGATTGGATCGCAAGATTTTCACAGCCCTCATCAACCGATGCAGAGCTTGCCGATGGATTTCTTTGCATCCAGACTGAATTACCAACTGCCCAGTTATGTCAGTTGGAGAACAGACCCAGGGGTGGTGGCAGTGGACGCTTAGCCACATGATTGGTCAACAGTGCAGATATAGGCCTTCCCCCCTTTTCTGATGATTTCTGGAGTCAGACGTCAGAAAGCATTGTTATTTTTGGTGACTCCAATCTGGAGATCGTATGCATTTCTGTGTAGCACGTCGGGACTTGTAGTACATTCAAGAGCAATTATTCCCCTTCAGTGGGTTCCATCATATTCCTGAGATTTCAGCATATTATTCTCCCAAGTGGGCCTCCAGAGTGAATTGCTGGTAATTATAGTCCCATCTCCTATGCTGAAAAATAATTGCTCTTGAATGGACTACAAGTCCCGACATGCAACACAGAAATCAATGCACTGAGCATCGCCCACTGGGGGTTAAAGCCTGCAAACAATCATGTAATCAAGAGCCTTTCTGTGCATATTCCGAGCTGCCTATGGCTAAAAGGCTGGGGCCTCGAAACGTGTCAGGAAATGGAGTAAAATACCGGGCGGAAACTGCTGGTGTCCTTTTGTTAAATCGTAAGATTTCATCAACAGTGAGTGCGCCCTTACTGCTTTCGGGCCTTTGGATTACATATATATATACAACAAGGCGGGTGCTTACCGCCGAAACGCGTCAAGCAGCCTAAATGAGTGAATAAAACTTATTTGGAATCAACAATTTCACGGAGTCAGTGCCTTACTTGCATGCTGAAGTTTGGAGTGTTCCTGATATATATATATATGTACCAAAGTCCTTCCCAACAAACGAAAAGGCAGAGACCCACACGGGAACAGGTATAGGAAACCTTTAATTATCCTTTCCACCAGGGCGAATGCATTTCGGCATTGTGAGCCTTCGTCAGCGCCGTGGAAAATGAAGAATCAAACCACAGTCCACACTTTCAAATGTCCTGCAGCTGTACGATTGGTCGCGGCTACTCCTCCCTTGAATAGGCTCCGCCACATGTAGTTGATACTGTAGGTATCCCAAACTACAGGACCCAGAATTCAGCAGTCTGACTCAGAGTCCCATGGCGGTGATGACGATAGGATCCGCCGTTTCACAGGACGGTGTGTGCTGTGATTTCTATGTTCCCCAATGTTGGATTAAAAAGGCTCCCCTCCTGTTCCCTACGCACAACCACTCTGTCCAGATGTCATATTCGCGGGGGCCCGCAGCAATGCCGCTAACTCCAAACAAGGAACAATGTCCTCGCCATCGCGTTTGACTCCATCTGGATGTTGTGGTAGGTCCGATCAATGTCAGTTCATGACGAGAAACAAAAGCCGAAGCATTGCCAGCAAAAGATCCGACCACTTGGAGTGCGGAGGTCTCTCAACACGTTACTGGCAAACGTGTAAGTAGATGCACCAAAGACCTTCCCAACAAACGAAAAGGCAGAGACCCACACGGGAACAGGTATATGAAACCTTTAATTATCCTCTCCACCAGGGCGAATGCATTTCGGCATTGTGAGCCTTCGTCAGCGCCGTGGAAAATGAAGAATCAAACTACAGTCCACACTTTCAAATGTCCTGCCGCTGTACGATTGGTCGCGGCTACTCCTCCCTTGAATAGGCTCCGCCACGTGTAGTTGATACTGTAGGTATCCCTATATGTATATGTGTATATGTGTTTATACACATGAGAATGTAACTTGTTTGAAGGATTTTGTTATGTACACTAGCTTCCCATGGGTTGAAGGGAGTTGTAGTTCTGGTGGTGTTTATTTTTTATTGTTGTTCTTTGAAAGTGACTGCTAGTTAATTAAAGTGAAGAAAGAAATACATAACCCTTGCCTTCATGTCCTTAATAGAATTAAAACTTTCCTTCACATTAGCTAGGAAAGTTTTCATTTTGCTCATTCAAAAACAACTGTTCCACAGTCAGGTATGGCATCCCAATGCTCTTCTTTCCATAACTTAAACTAGCCTTACATTTTAAAGGATGAGTATTGGCTGTGATAAAGTGAAATTCCTAATTTTACAAATGAAATGCATTTATTAGCAAAGTGCAAATTACAACGGTAAATAACATGCACACATTTAACGCAAAATTTGTAGTAGTTATTTACACTCAGCCGTTATAAACAAATCTTCGAGTTAACATGTTGTATTAAGTTGGCCTAAATATTCTTAACTTTGTACACCATACTTACCTAACGCCAGGGACAATAGTGAAAATGTATAGTGGAGCACGGACCACATGCCCCAGATGGTCAGCAAGGGTGGCAGATTTTGTACATACGGTATGGAGTGCCCTGTAATAGTGCATGACTGGTCACGGGTGACACAGAGTATCTCATAGGTGACAATCTCAGTCCTACCAATGGACCCAATCCAATGTTTGCTGGATGCTTGCCCAGTCACTAAACAAACGAAAAAACTTGTTTGCTTCCAGAGTCCGGGCTTATTTTTAGCGAAACGCCAAATACCCATGGCGTGGAAATCTAACGTAGCTCCGGCTCTGAACCACTGTTGAAAGGATGTGGTTAAGTGGAATAAAACAGAAATTGGTGCACACCTAGATATACGGACCAGGAATGGGAGGTGTCGCCTGCCTGCCCAATGGGACACCTACCTTAATAAAATGGAGCCCAAAACAGACACATATCCCCCTTGAAAGTAGAGGCATACTGATAATTGGGGCGGGGGGACAGCTTCGCACAAGGGCATGAGTGTATGATACTTGGACGCAATAGGTGAACAACTTAGTGTGAACAGAGACACTCTTCCTAGATAAAGATGTGTGTGTGGGGCAGGTGATGGGCCACTTAGGTAGAAAGGATGACCTTTAAACTCATTCGGGCACCAGGGGAGCCAATGTCTGTTAGCATGGCTGTTTTGTTGTTCCACTGTATATTGACTGTCTGAATATAAGGTGGTGGTCACACGGGTGACCAGATGTTCTACAATGTGTACTGTATGCAATGTTCCACTGTTGTGTATGGATAAGAACAGAAAGTGATTGAGGGAGACGCAGTGTATTCTGCATATTCCATTTTCCCAAATGTGGTCCATAAAACATCAAATAAAAGTATATAAACAAAAAATAGTTATCATAAATATTTATGTTATTTTGACTGTCGACTTTACACATTTACACACTTTACACATTTTACAGCTAAGAGGCCTGTTCATGCATTTATGCCGTTACTTTGCACAATATATTTACTTTTCATTCCACTGCAGATTCTGTATTTTTCCAGAAACCTACTATTAACTAGTGAATAGGCATTTGTTATGTATTAGATGACTGACAGTGAGGTTCTCACCAAGAGGAGAGGAAGATGCCAGGAAGCGCAACTTGTGGGAAGAGCTGTCTGAACATGATTCTGTTCAGTGACAATTCGAGGACCTAGCCATGTATGAACCATTGTGAAGACATGCGAAACTAGGGAGGACATCTAGTAATGAGTTGCAATGTTGCAACTCGTGTTTCTTTTTTTTTTTTTTCTTTATTCTGTTTTTAATACATTCATAAACAGTTTATAAAATTCTAACGGAATGGCGTCAGGTCCTGCAGCTTTTCCTGAAGCTAGGGACATTAAGGAGAGTTCGATCTCCTCCCAGGTAAATGGCAGATCTAGTTTCTCCTTCTCTTCAATAGAAAGAATGGTATTCAATACTGGATCGACAAACTGATTGATCTGGTCTAAACATTCAGGACGATCATCATCCGTATACAATTGGGAATAGAAATCTCTAAAAACTCTCAGAATATCTTCCACTTTGCTAACTGTTATCCCTAGATGGTTATCTATTTTATTGATACTAGCAAAAGCTGCTTTCTGCCTTGCCCTCTTTGCCAATATTTTGCCCGAATTTTCTCCCACTTCATATAACTCTGTCCTAAATGCAGAGATTTGTTGTGCAAATTTCATAGCATATCGTTGGTAAATCGTATTTTTTAGAGCTACTAATTTCTTTGTAATAGTTTCCGTAGATAACCCTTGCTTACATGACTGCATAAGTGTAACCTCTAAAGCTCTAAGATTTTTAAATTCAGAAGTTATCTGGCTTCGGGTCTCTTTTTGTTTATTCAATGAATAACTAAGTGTTTCACCCCGAACCCCACATTTGAAAGCATCCCAAACTATTTCTAGTGATGCAGAACCTTTATTGTTAAGAAAAAATTCTGGAATCTAAACGTTCATACGATCAACATAAACTGGGTCATACAGTAATTTGCGGTCAAAAGACCATGCGCGGACAGTATTAGCCATATTCAGTGCAAATTTGAGTATTAGAGGGTTATGGTCTGAGATAACTTTTGGAAGGACCTCAAATTCTATTTGTGCTAAATCATCATATAATCCCTTATATACAAAAAAATAATCTAATCTAAAAGATCTTTGGTGCGGTGCAGAAAAAAAAGTGTGCCCAAACATGCTTCCTCACTTCTCATGACCTACATCAGTTAGTCTATACTCTTCGATGATCCCTTTAAGCGCTGTAACTACCTTCTTCTTCCTCCCCTTGTATGGAATCCTACTATGAATATCAAATGTTTCTTCCAAATGTAGATTAAAGTCTCCACAAAAAATAATATTGGGTGACCATTGTGCCAGCTCTACATTTAAAAAATCAAGCGCACCAGAATCATCCAGTATAGATCCATACAAGGAACATATGGTAACTGTCAAGCCTCCAACTTTAAGTTCTGCAATCACCCACCGTCCAGATAAATCCTCTTTAACTCTTTTAACTTCCCCCATTCCACGCCTCTTGAGTATTGCAACCCCACGTGTTGTGGAACCCTGACGAGTGCATCCTACCACTTCCAACCCAAGATCTCTTAGGGTCCCTCTATTGGACCAAGCAATATGGGTCTCTTGAATGCCAACTACATCCACCCGCATAGTTGATAGCATCTGGGCCATTATACCTCTTTTTCTCTTATCATTCAAACCACATACATTAATGGAATATATTGACAATTTAGCCATTATGAAGCATTTTTGAGTGAACTAGACTAAGCACAACCATATGAGCAACACCTGCCGAAATTCGATATCTACCAAGAATGAATCTTAAACAAAAAACAAGTACATATTCCAGCTGTATGACCTTGCACCCCAAACGAAAAAATTCTTCCCACCCCTTTGTTCCCCCCCACCCCTCCCTTCCCCCACCACCCCCCCACCAGAAGCGTAAGGGCTAATGCCCTCATTGATGGAATGAGAGTATCAGCTGTGAGTTCCACCCGGATCTGACCCTCCTGGTAAAAGTAGCCAAAGGAAATACAAAACAGAAAAAAAAGAAAAGAGATCAGTTAAGTATCAAAACATAATACTAAGGGGGTCAGCCTATTCGAACTAACTGCATTATTGAACATAACCTTGTTCCTATAGCATTTTACTACATAGTCTCTTAAGTATTGTTGTGCTTTTATCTCCGATACAAAAAATATGGTTCTTCCTTTGTGCACAACTTTGAGTTTAGCAGGGTTAAGTAAGAAGGTTTGACCCCCTTAGCTTGCATTGGTGCCATAAGCTGTTTTAGTCTCCAGCGTTGTTGAACAGTTGCTGCACAAAAATCAGGTCTCACAAAAAATTCGTGCCCCAAGCCTTTTCTGGGTTTCGAAGGTCTTGCCAAATCGTACAGAATCTTGCGGAGAAGATAGTTCTGCACACAGATGAGAATAGCTCTTGGATGTTTGTTCCTGCCTTCCTGGTCTGTCTTTTGGTTAAATGGGAACCGATGGGCTCTTATAATTTCCTTATCCCAGTCCCATCCAGTGAGATCCTAAAAAGCATCCGCAAACAAGTCTATTACAAAGCGTCGAGTATCTTTCCCTTCTGATTTTTCACCAACTCCCAAGACGCGCAAATTATTGCGCCGAGCGCGGTTCTCTAAATCGGTTAGCTTCCAGTCCACGTCTTGCCTAGTACTATCCAAATCTTTGATTGAATTCTTTTGTAGCGTTAACTCATCTTCTACTGCTGAAATACGCGTTTCAGTCTCTTGCACTCTCAAGTTAGTATCCGTACTAGACTTGGCCAACCGTCGAACTACATTTTGAAGTTTTCGAACTGCTCCCTGAGTCCGAAGACCTTCCGCCTTGGTTTCTTCTCTGTGAGTTAGAATCATACGATACATTGAGGCCTGTAGCTTATATATGGACTTTAAGGTGACCTCCTCAGATTCCTCTAGTAACTCAGTAGTTTCAGAATTTTCATGATCGGATTCATTATTATTAGCACCGGCCCCATCCCATTGAGGTTGATTCATTGCTGTTATGTTCTCCTTAAATTTTTCATCTATGACCTTGCGGACTGTATTTGAAGCTCCTTCATTAGTTAGAAAGTCAGGGCCTAGCATGTCTTCCTCTGTAATTTGATTGCACTCATCCGCCCAATCTTTAACCTGAGAGTGTTCCTCACTAAGGAGCTCCTCCTCCATATCAGCTTCTGAAGCAACAGATAAATCAGACATTGAAAAGAATAGGCCCCCAGACTCTACCGATTCAGCGTCATGTTGTTGTTGTAGGTCATTCGGTTTGGGCGAGACTCTAACTCCCTCTACCGCAAGGCAAAGCTCAGATACTGCATCGTCATTGTTAACTTCCCCCCTTACATCAACATCTTCATTGGCATTAACATTAGCATTAGCTGCAGCTAGAACAGCATCAGTTTTAGCTGATTGATTCAAATTGATTTTATCAGGGTTATCAGGGTTAGAGCGTTCAGTAGCCCTTGAAGGAGTCAATTCAATCGTAGAGCTTTTATTAGGGATAGTCGTAGACTTTTTCTTGAATAGCTCAGGTATTGTGGGCTCTTTAAAAACTCCATTTGTTTGTGGATTACGGTGTTCCGGATCCACTGTTGTGGTACTGTTTGCAGCATTTGCAGAATTAGCAGTATTTGTGGAGTTAGCTAAATTAGAGGCATTTTTTTTTGTTACTCTGCCTTTGGGAGCCATGTTAAGTATTTAATATAGGAGGAATCTTTTTCCAGTATACTTAAATCACCTCTGGGAGTACGATACTTTCTGGGTTTTGCTGGGTTTTGCTAGCTGCTAAGAAAAACTTTTTTTTTTCCCAAGCACTACAAGTTCCACAATGTAGCAATTTCAAAGGAAAAAAGTGTTTTCCCACTCACCAAAAGTGTCTCAATTTGAACACGCAGCAGGAGGAAGAAAAGCTGCTACAGTTGATAGCTGAAAGGTGGTTTGTACGAGTACTGCTAATAAACGCCTTTAATCGCGTCCTTAAAACCACACAGCAACCAAAAGCACCGACCGAATCCTTCGAATCCTCCTTCGAAATAATATTAGCAGCAAAATAGCCACAATGTAGCAATGTTGTATTCCGCCTGCTCAGACGCCCAAGCTGCGTCCTCCACACACTCCGCTGCGGTTCAGCTCGCCTGGTCTAACAGCTGATTCCAATTTGCGAGCGCCGCAGTTGAGAACACCGCAGACGCTCGAAAGCTCCTAGGTCCCCCGTCGGCCAGCAGGGAAAAAAGTCAGCACGGTCCGGCAGCTCGGACCCACGGCTCCAATATCGCGTATGAATCACAGGAGAGCAATCGATCCTTGGCGCCGCGGAAAAGACCCCGGCACACAGCTCAGCTCCGAAGATAGTCAGCAGCAGCAAAACGCCTCTCTCACGCCAGGCTGGGACAGATCCCTGGAGAGAACTCGCGCAGCTCCTCACACGGCTGCAGTAGCGGCCGCCATCTTGCTTTGTGTCATTTCAACTCGTGTTTCATTGAATTTTAGTTTGTGGAGTAGAGATTTCTTGATTCCGGAGTAGAGGGCGTTCCCGTAGTCCAGTCTGCTGGTGATGAGTGCGTGGGTGACTGTCTTCCTGGAATCGGGGGGATCCATTTGAAGTATGCAGACGGTGTTGACTCATTGATCTGTCGGTTCATGGTGAGGGAGGAGTCAAGTATGATGCTGAAGTTACGGGCCTGGTCCGAGGGAGTGGGAGGGTATCTGAGGGCAGGGGCCACTAGGTGTCGACCCACGGGAAGGGGGTGGATCCGAGGATGAGGATTTCCGTTTTCTCCGAGTTGATCTTCAAGCAGCTGCTGCTCATCCAAGTTGTGATGTCCCTCACTCCTTCCTGGAAGCTGTGTCAGTTGATGTTGGGTTCCTTGGTGGGGGGCGAGGATGAGCTGGGTGTCATCGGCGTAGGATACTGTGCTGAATCTGTGTTCTCTGACGATGGTTGCGAGGGGTTCCATGTAGATGTTGAAGAGTGTGGGGCTGAGGAAGGTTCCTTGGAGTTCTCCGCATCTGATCTCTGTGGGTTTGGAGAGGAAGGACGGGAGTCTAATTCTTTGGGTTTGGCCGGCGAGGAAGCAGCGGTTCCAGTCTAGGGCAGTTCCCTGTATGCCGGCGTCATGGAGTCTGGTGGCTAGTGTGCGGTGGGAGACAGTGTTGAAGACTGCTGAGAGGTCTAGTAGAATGAGGGCTGCGGTGAGGCCTTGGTCGAGGAGTGTGCAGATGTTGTCCGTTGAGGTTAGGAGGGCAGTCTTGGTGCTGTGATTGCTGTGGAAGCCGGATTGAGATGTGTCGAGGATGTCATTGGATTCTATGAAATTTGTTAGCTGGATGTTGACGATCTTCTTGGTGAGTTTGGAGGTGAAGGGGAGGAGGGAGATGGGGCTGTAGTTCTTGAGGTCTGTCGGGTCTGCGTAGGGCTTCTAGAGGAGGAGTTTGACTTCTGGGCATTTCCAGTCGTTGGGGAACGTGCCTGTTTCGAGGGTGCAGTTGATAGTCCGTCGTAGTACTAGTGCGATGGTGGAGGTGGCCCTGTGGAAGATGTGTGGCGGGCAGGGGTCCATGGGTGCTCCAGAGTGTACGCTTCTCATGGTCTTTTCAGTGTCTTCTGTCGTGACAGGGATCCAGGCGAGGATGGTCGGCTAGGTAAAGTTCATGGTGGGAGGTGTTGGGTCAGTGCCTTGGTTCTGTTCGTCGAAGTTGTCATAGAGAGTCCTGATCTTGCGGGGGAAGAAGGAGCCGAGTTTCTTGCAGAAGTCCTGGGAGGGAGGTACGTCAGAGGTTTCGCTGGGGGATGTCTGGTGAATTCTTGTATGATGTTCAAGAGTTCCTTGGAGTTGGAGAGGATTCTTTCCTGGATCAAGTTCCTCTTCGTAGGTCTGATGAGTTGGTGGTGCTGTAGTGGCGGTCCTGTAGGTGGTGGGTGCTTCCAGGGTTTTGCTGTTTCTCCATGTTTTCTCGAGTCGTCTGCACACGCGCTTGGATTCTCAGAGGTCCGTGGTTAACCAGGTGGCTTTCGTAGTGTATTGTCTGTCGGAGTTCTGGAGGGGTGCAAGTGTGTTGGCGCAGTCGGCGATCCATTTGTGGAGTTCGTTGGCTGCAGAGTTGGCATCAGTTGTGTTGAGGGGAGGAGTGCAGCTGAGGGCGGAGGCGAGGTGCTCTTAGGTAATCTTGCTCCAGTTTCTGCACGAAGGGCATGACGTTGGCTTGTGTGCAGTGGGTTTCGAGAAGGAGAAGTGGATGCTGTGGTGGTCCGTCCAAAGGGGTTACGTGGTGTGGCTGAAGCGAATGTTGATTCCTCCGGCGAAGATGGGGTCATGGGTGTCTCCTGCCTTGTGGGTGGGGGTGGTGATGAGTTGCTTCAATTCGATGTTGGCGAGATTGTCTAGGAGGGTGGTGGAGTTGGGGTCGATGAGGTTGTCAAGGTGGAAATTCAGGTCTCCGAGTAGTACGGAGTCCATGGAGACGAGGGCATGGGGCGCAATGTAGTCTGCGATGGTGTTAGTGAACAGGGCGTGGGGTCCAGGAGGTCTGTAGGCGAGGGTTCAGCGTAGAGTTGTGCTGGGGTTGACTTGGATCTGGAAGTGGATGTGTTCCATAGGGGGCGAGGAGTCGTTCCAGATGGAAGTTGTCAGTCGGAGGGAGCTTTTGTGGACGATGGCGAGGCCTCCTCCAGAGTGGTTGGGGTGGTCTTTCCTCTGGATCTTGTACCCATCGAGGATGGCGGTTGTGATGTTGGGTGCAGAGCTGGTGTTGGTCCAGGTCTCTGTGAGGAAGGCGATGTTGGGCGAGATGGTGTTGAGGAGGTCCCAGATTTCTTTTGCATGTCTATGCAAGGAGCGTACGTTGAGGAGGATGCAGCTCAGGAGTTTGTGTGCACTGGCGTCCGGTGCAGTGGTGGTAGCAATCAGGGTCCGGAGGTGGGTGAAAGTGCAGCAGCAGTGTCTGCAGGAGAACGGGACTTGGGTGATGCTTGGCGTCGAGAGCTGGCAGGTGTTGTTGCGTCCAAGGTTGAGTGTGTGTGGAGGGTTGCTGCGTCATAGCGGCGGGAGGTCGGAGGACCAAGGACCAGGGTCCTTGTCACGCAGCAGCCTCCATTAAGTAGGGGCTGGGGGGAGGGAGAGTAGCTGGGTGGCAGGATCTTGGACACACAGGGGGAGGGGGCAGCAGTAGCGGGAAATGGAGCCAAAAAAAGGCAGCTGGAAAAACAGTGGAAACAGTGAACAGAAAACAGCACAGACAAACAAAAAGGTGCCAAACAGTCAACAAGGCACAGGCAGAAAAAAAGGGGCACAAACAATCAACAAGGCACAGACATAAAAATCAGGGCACAAATAGTCAACAAGGCACAGACCAACAAAAACAGAAAGGCTGGCCGAGCGGACCGGCAGAAGAGCAAGGCTCTCCCAATTGACCGCAGGATGAGGTGCAGGTAGAAGTCTGTGGGTGGAGGAGGGCCTCGAACACCTACCTGAACCAAAGAGGTGCTGGGGGCAGAGACGCAACAACAGAGCTGCGCGAGGGCAGAGCAGTTTACTTGACCAGGAGCTCAGAGGTCTCTTGGCAAAAGGAACAGGATTGTCACCACATGAGATACACATGTGAAGTGCTATGTGACTGCATTGCGGGGCTGCAAATGCACTTTTAAATATCACACATGACATGATTCTCGACTACTGCAAAGGACTGGCAGATGTGACCTTAACCCTGGTGATGGGTACTAGTGCAAAAGTATATTTGTTAATCTTTCTTGGAGCAAAGGTGGAAATAACTTTTCCAGGTGATCCTGATCTCCAACACTGCTGTTAAATGTGGTGGATTACCCTAACTGGATACATGCCTCCCATACCCAGAGAGTGAGATTCCCACTCAAAGAAGTGCTGACGTTTGAAACAGATCTGTGACCTCCTATGTCTGGATGTTGTGAAGGACCAGACGTGGCTGTCGTACACCAGAGTTTTCCATCTGTCCAAGTTCCTGAAATCTCGCAGATTGTGGAGAAGAATCTCCGGAGGAGGAAGATCCAAGACTTAAAAAGGGACGATGCTGTAGAGCCACCACAGATGCAAACAAGTGACCCTGGTGAAGGAATAAGTGCAAGGAGTAAGAGAGCTCAAAACTGTTATTATTATTAAAACATTTGTAAAGTGCAGGCATTCATCCAGGGGGCATCTTGGCGCTGAATCATTGTTGAGAAGAATATGCAGAGTCTTGTATGCAGAGGGGGAAAAGAGGAACCTCATGTTATATCTCGCCTATCAATCGGAAAGCCACGTTTTCAGGCTTTTTCTAAAGCTCAACAAATTTGAGTTTAGTCTCAGTGAGTTTGGGAGTTTGTTTCGTGTTTGTGCTGCCGTGACTTGCAGAGATCTCCCATCAAATCTGGACTTTTTAAATCTAGGCACACAAACCAGGTTTGCAGTAGAGGATCTTAAAGATCTTAAAGGTTTATAATAACAAACTTTGTCATGTAGGAGCTTCGGTCCAATTCCATTAAGTCCATTAAGAGCTTAATGAATGACAGCCATGGACTTGAAATGACATCTCTCCTTAACTGGTAGCCGGTGACGTTCTCTCAAGGTTTCAGTGGCCGAGTCAAACCTGGTTGAATTTAAAGCTAGTTTAGTTTAGTTAATACCTGTGACCCGTGAAGTCTTTTGAACCGGTAATCTGATGCTCCAATCAGAAGAGAATGACAATAATCTGGACTGCTCTGGATTGTACATTGCACTACCAATTTCCTGGCATGCTGAGGTAGTAAAGGGACACTTTTCCTCAAGTTCTTCAACATCCCTGACATGTAGCCACTGTTCTATTGACATGCGCCTCCATGGAGAGTTTAGCAGAACATGGGCTAATGTCCTTTGACCATGGCCAGAAATTACCCGGCAGCAGAGACTGTATTTTTCCAGAGGAGCAGCACAAAAATGTGGTTTTCCTACTGTTGAATTTGAGAGTTCATGCTGAGCCAATTGGCCATCTCCTTTTGTTATCTCTGCTAAGCAAGCATGAGGTTTTTCAAACTGAGCCGGATCATTGTTGTCAACAGGCAATATTAATTGAGTGTCAATAGCGTTATTCACCAATGAAAACCCAAAGGATTTAATAATTGTCAGTAGTGGCCGGAGATAGAAGTTAAACAGGATGGGGCATAAAACTGACCCCTGAGGAACACCATGACGAATTGCTTTAAATTCAGATATATATGGAGGATGGATATTGCCTGGAATCTATCAGTAAGGTGCGAGTCAAACCAGTCCAGAAGACACCACCTTTCCCGATCTCCCTAGGCCTGGTAAGTAGGAAAAGAGAGAAGGATGGCCAAAGAGCAGAGAGCAGTTAAAATCCAGTGTGTCTGCTGAATGCCTGCAGCAAACCATCATCAGGGAACGGATTCAAATGCTGGGAGACTAACTGAAGATCAAGAGAACAGGAGTTCCTTGTTGCAGATATTCTGCACCCTCGTGGACTTGCTATACTGATAATTTGTCTAATCTGACAGTTTATGATCCGAATGAACTAAGGACAGAATCACTTGAGCCCCCTTGCATCCTAGCATGCAATTTAAATCTCTGAAACAAATTCATTATTAAGCTTGACTAATTTTATATTTGATTGATTTAGTTCAACAATAATTGCCTCTTCAAACAATGAACTGTTTCTGAACTGAGTTATTTAAATAGATTGTGATTAGTGATATACAAACTCAATAATTATTGCTTAAGAAAGAAATAATAAAAACAAAATAAAAGGAATTTAAAATAATTGCCTGGGGCCGAAGGTGCAGTAGATGAGTAGGTTTGCCATTTTTAGAAGAAGATGGAGTCGGGCAATGGATGCCTCACAAAGACAGACTGCTTGGTCTTTTTGATGCCCAAATGTGCCAGTTGATTATTCAAGCCTCTATACTGGCTCACTTGGACTACTGTTATGTGCTTCTTCTCGGCTCCAATAAATCTGTGCTAAACAGACTGCAGCGGGTCCAGAATGCTGCAGCACGCGCCATCTTTGCCCTCCCCAAGTACAGCCATGCCTCAAATCTCCTCCACCGCCTACATTGGCTGCCCCTCGAACAGCGTGTTTACTTCAACGCACTCTGTATCACACACAAGATACTGACAGGAATCGGCCCAGACATTCTACGTGATCTGTGCACCCTTTACACCTCATCGCGAGCACTGCGCTCGGCTAATCTGCGTCTTGCACGTATTCCCCATATAAGCAGGACAAGATCTGGTGGCCGCTCCTTTAAACGACTGGCCCCCGCCCTATGGAACTCTCTTCCCCTTCACATTAGCAGTAACCATGATCATCAGGCCTTCAGACGTCTTGTGAAGACCTGGCTCTTCTCTCAGGTGTAACCTCCAGGTCTGGTCCCCGGCTTAGTCTTGATCCAGCGCTGGGATGCCTCTCTGCAGAGGCAGCCATGCACTCTACAAGTATTTTAATCTAATCTAATCTAATATAAGATGAATTAAAATAATCGCAAACTAACAACTTTTGATTATTTTGCACAAATAGAATCGAACGCATACTATTCCGAGTCTTCTTGCTGCTGTATTCTACTCAAGGTCTGATTGTAGACAAATATTTTTCCTTACCGAGGATAGATGTAGGTTAGTCATTGCAGTGACACCACTAATTATTGTGTTAGTATTCATAATCCTTTTAGTTGGTGTGAATATTACTCCTGAGAAAGGTACCCTTAGATTTCCTCTGCACCTACATCACCTTCTCATTCAATAGATGAGAGAAAACTAAAGTTGACATTGAACTTTTATTCTAGATCAGTTCAAGAATAAACACATGCTTTAGCTATTAAAGATTTTTATGTTTGCGCACACTTACGTGCTTCGGACACTGAGGATGTAACTTACCACCACATTACACTTTCACCTGCAGTTACCTGTAGAATGTTGCTTAGTTTGTTTTAAAGGCAGAATCGTTTTGAATGTTATTTCTCCAATTATGGCTTAATCCTTTCTGAAGTTTCTCTTCATAAAAGAATGAATCTTCACCCACATGCTAAGGAAATTGAAATAGCTTAGTTTTTCTTGGGGTCTCTACTAAAATAGACATGTTAAAGGCATATGAACTTAATTGTACATGTTTAATAAATCCAAATTCATACAGGCTTAAGAGAAAAGAAGATCTTGGGTTTTTTAACCAGGCAACAAAAAAGTAAAATGTTATAAATAATGTGTGGAAAAAGGATGAAAATAAGTACAAAGGGAAATAGTTTATCTTAAACTAAAATTAGACAATGCCAGAAAGGGAAGCTATGTTTTTACAAGAGAAGATATCACATCAGGACCAGACATATGGAAATAAGTAGTTTGAACACACATTCAAAGTTCTTGAAAGGCCGGCTGATTGAGAAGGTATTCGCTAATTAGCTTTAATATTTCCAAAAATGTATCATGTGAATAGTATAGAAACTCTGACAATGAATCCCTCTCACAAACATATCTGTAGCACTAATGAAGAGACACAAATATGGAAGATATTTTTGGTGCTATGCCCCCAGTAGGAGTAGCCCTAAATGATTAGAAACTCGGAAAGCATACTACAGTGGTGGTTAAATTATCCACAAGTACATCTGGTGCTTTGTTAGCAGTGAATACAGAATTAATAGCTATTAGATCAATGGTTCTGCAAGACCCATTAGTTTTGGACATATTGTTAGCAGAGAAAGGCGTAGTCTGTAAGATGTTGAAAGTGCAACATTGCTTCTCATACATACCAGACAAGAGTTTAGAAGAAACTAGCGTTTAACAAACCTTAGGTAAAGCAGCTTCTGCTATAGGTAGTTGCTTTAAAAACATTGGTAATGGATTTTTAGGTGTTATATTAAAGCCTGTTTGATTATTGGCATTTGCTTGGTTTGCTTGATTGTTTTCTATAAGGGATTTAGATGTTATTTAGGAAGGGAGAAAAAGGAAAAATGAAAAAGGCAAAGGAGGGAAGAAATAGAAATGGAAGAGAGAAAGAGGAAGGTTTACCAGGAGTTTAAAGAGATACAAAACTCAAAGGGCAAGGAAGATGGATGATTCAGCAGAGAGAGGCGGTCCTCCTTGAAGATTCAATTTGTGTTAAAGTGTGATGGCTATTCTAGCCATCAGAAGGGTAAACTGATAGAGTGAAATTCCAGATTTTGCAAATTAAACGCATTTGTTAGCAAAGTGCAAATTACAACTTTAAATAACATGCCCACATTTAACACAAACTTTGTAGTAGGTTATTACACTTGGCCATCATAAACAAACATTTGATTTAACATGTTTTTATGAATTAAGTTAGCCTAAATATTAATGGCTTTTTGAATGTTGACTTTACAGTTTTTAGACTAAAAGGCCTGTTCATGCATTTATGCAGTTGCTTTGCACAACATAATTTTCTTTTTATTCCTCCTGCAGATGCTATATTTTTCCAGAAACCTACTGTTAGTTAATGAATAGGCAAGTGTTAAAAACTGGCTGGCATTTATTGATGCTTTAAATGACTTTTATATTGTTAGGTTTTAACTGATTAAACAATAAAACATACTTTGACTGCTCCCTCCTGTCTCCCAGAAATTGCTCATCCAAGGCCTCATCCTTTCAAGGCTGGACTATAGCAATGCCATCTATCTGGGTGCCCCCGAAGCAACCCTCAACAAACTGCAAAGGATCCAGAACGCCGCGGCCCGGATTCTTACCAATACTCCGGCTAGATCATCGGCCAAACCAGCCCTGAAGTATCTTCACTGGCTCCCAGTGAGAGAGCGAGTCAAGTTTAAGGCTCTCTGTCTGTCCCATAAACTCTTGCAGGATAAGGGCCCCCCCATCCTCAAAAATTCATCAGGCCCTACAAAGCCACAAGATCCCTTCGCTCTGACCACAAACACCTTATCACCACTTTCAGAGTGAAGAAGGCACGCACTGGCGGACGGCGATTTTCTGTGAACGCAGCCTGCCTGTGGAACGCCCTCCCCCGTAATCTAAGGATGGAACCAGATTACCCCCGGTTCAGAAAACTTCTGAAAACTCACCTGTTCCCCTGATCTCCTCCCTTACGTCATCCTCTTGACTGTCCTGATCTTTAGCGCTGGGATGCTTACGGGTTACTACGCGCTTTACAAAACCCTAAATAATAATAATAAATAACTTTGAATAGGCATTTGTTATGTTTAGATGACTGATAGTGAGGATCTCATCGGGAGGGGAGGAAGATGCCAGGAAGCACAACTCGTGGGAAGAGCAGTCTAAAATACAAGATTCTGTTCAGAGTAACAACTCAAGGTCAACCATTGTAAAGACGTGTGAAACTAGGGAGGTCACCTGTTCCCAGAGGTTGCAAGAGAATGATCGGTGCCTAAAAGTCGTATCGAGTTGCAATGTTACAACTCGTGTTTTGTTGAATTATAACAGCATGTAATCCTTAGACTAGGGAAGCAGATCTTGGAGATGCTTGCTGACTTTGAGCTGAGAAGACCCTTCCAGACTCTGCTAATCTCCACTGCTTGAGTGCTAAGGCTTCATGCCTAAGCATTCCTATTCTCTCATCAAAAACATTTCTTTGTTTTTATGAAGCTGACACCTTACTCTGTTCTATTTAATTTAAATGCCATTTTCGCCCACACCTTCTTTCATTTAGATTAGGGATTTTCCTTTATGGAACAAACTTGCTGCATATTCTCAATCAATCAATCAATCATGGGTTTGATGAGCGCGACGACTCACCCGTAAGGGTCTCAAGGCGTTGGGGGGAAGTAGGGGTGGGCACAGGGTCCTGTCCATCAAGGAGGAGGTCTATCAAAGGGCCATGTCTTGAGGTCCCTTGTGATGTTGGGGAGTGATGTTATTTTTCTAAGGTGGAGATGGGGGTTGTTCCAGACTCGGGCCGCATGGAAGGAGAAGGAGCGGCCTCCTGATCTGGACTTCCTGGTGTGAGGGACCACGGCGTGGGAGAGCTGGGCTGGTCATAGGATCCTTTGGGGTGCGTGGAATGTGAGTCGGCTATTTATGCCGGTCCGGTGTTGTGGAGGGCTTTGTGTGCATAGCTGAGAATCTTGAAGGTGATTCTTCCCTCGATGGGGAGCCAGTGTAGTGTGTGCAGGTACTGGGTGATGTGGCAGTGTCGTGGCAGGTTGAGGATTAGTCTGGAGGCGGCGATTTGGATGTTTTGAGGTTTGCAGGTGAGGTTTTTGTTGATTTCGGCATAGAGTGTGTTGCCATAGTCAAGTCTGCTGGTGACGAGGGACGAGGGTCATGTTTGACGGTCTTTCTGTGTTCGAGGGGGATCCATTTGAAGGTCCTGTGTTGGAGTGCAGGGTGTGGAAGCAGAAGGATGTGACTGAGTTGATCTGGTGGTACATTTTGAGTTCGTAGTCCAGGATGATTCCGAGGTTGTGAGTGTGGTCCGTGGGGTTGGGCAGGCTTCAGAGGGCAGGATGCCACCAGGTGTCGTTCCAGGCGTCGGGGTTTGGTCCCATGATGAGTACTTCTGTTTTGTCGGTGTTTAGTTGTAGGCAGCTGCTTTTCATCCATTTGGCGATGGCTTTCATGCCTTCTTGAAAGCTGTGTCTGGCGGTGTTGGGTTCGTTGGATAGGGAGAGGATGAGTTGGGTGTTGTCTGCATACAAAACAATGTTGAGTCCGTGGGTTCTGACGACAGAGGCGAGAGGAGCCATGTAGATGTTGAACAACATGGGGCTGAGGGAGCATCCTTGGAGGACTCCGCAAGTGGTCGGTGTGGAGTCTGAGAGGAATGTAGGGAGTCTGACCCGCAGCGTTCTGCCAAAGATAGCGGGATAGAGGTGCACAGAATAAAGAGTAGAGTAAAAACAGAGTAAAAGTGAAAAGGAGGATGGAAAATGATAGAAAGAGAGTAACAGTAAAAGGATGAAAAACGAAGGTGAAAGGAAAGAGGGGAAAGGAAAAGGCAAGCAGAAAATGAAGCGGGTGGAGAAGGGCCTGGAACACCAAACTCGAGAGTGCAGGGGCTCTGGAGGGCCTCACTTGATGGTGGATTTGCGAGGGTGGGAGAGCAATTTCACGGATAATAAGTCAGTGGTCTTCTCCATTCTGTTTGTAATTCATACCAACGTGCCATTTCATCTCATCTTGAAATATTGACTATTGGATTATTTGAATTTAATAATGATGACTAAAATGTAAATACTTAATATAACTAATGATGTTGTTTGAACTAATTTGTTAATAAATCCCTTTAAACTTTCTTCAGTTCTCCTTGTCATTTCCTGTGAAGTCCTAATTCTTTTTTACTGTTTATAGTAATTAATGTAGATGATAGCTCCTTAGCCAACCTTCTTGTCGACTAACCAAGGTCCATACGACCAATGGCACGAGTCGTATGATGACTATACCCTGAGAAAGAATACTGCAACAGCAAATACAAATATTGGAACATACATGCATTGGAATTCATTTTGTACAAAGACCTCCATCTTATGAGCTGTCACATTGAAGCTTGCTAAAGGACACCCTCACTTGCCCGTGAGTTTCTCAGAAAGCATTATCTCTTGTTCTTCTGTTATCTATGTGCGACTCATGTTTACTTTCAGGCAGGCGTTTTAACTGACGTCCTGGGCTGAGCATGCTTGTGCATGTTTGTGCCGATAAGACTCAACCTTGTACGCGCTGTCTGGTTTGGTGATAATAGAATTCAACAAAAGGAGGTACCCCTGATGTCTATGACAGGGAAGGGGGTCTATGTATCAGAAAACAAGAATCCCTGTTTGTACAATTGTAGGCTGATATGGCCGAACAAAATAGTAATGGGCGGGGTAGGCAAAAAAATGAGTGATTTTCCTTATGACAATTCACTCAAAATAACCTATTCAGGCAGGCAAGGACTAAGCTATTCACATGGCAAACAAATATATAAAGAATAGTACACAGGTCAAATTTTTGTTGGTTGCACCAAAGTTAAAACAATTTATTACCTCCCAGTATGGGTTACAATCTACACATCATAAAAAACAATAAGATTAAAAACCACATGAGGTGGTAAGACAATAAATGTATAGTAAAACAGAACAAAACAGTCGACGCGGCGTTTCGGTGTATTTCTAATGCTTCACACCTTCTTCAGGACTTTTTGTAAAATATTCATTCAGTATCTATAAAATTAAAAAAATACATTTTTACTATGGGATTTCATTTATATGTACTAACCAACAGCCTTGCATTCCTACTACCTTGCTCAAAAAATATCAGGTTGATATTGTTATTTACATCTCTTATCTACAACCCCTAAACAAAACATTACTTAATCACCAGAAATATACAGTTTATTTGTATCAATATGGCTCAACTTTCACTAGTATTGTTGCTTATATAGTCCGTGGGATTAGTGAGCTAACCTTATGCTTCATTGTGCATGTAGACTTTATGAAGAGTTACCTGGTTTGATACGGACAGTTTCATAAATTTTCTTTTTCTTTAAGCTTGAATTGCTTTAAACTTGAGTTGCTTTTACTAGTGTATCATGGGCTGTTTAAAAATAAACAGAATGCTGATTTAGTGATTTCGCCCTTATTTTCATATTCCCACAAAAGCCGGTGTTTTACATTTAGGTACGGGGTTTTTTACCTTCATATTAAATTGATGAGAGCCTACGTATACACGGAGGAGCCACCGTCAATGAGAAAGGATGGTCATCTTTTTCTTATGATCTAGAGAATTCACATTAATTGCAGCACTCATTAATAATGCACGCTCAGGGTCTAGATTTACCAACATATATATACAATGACCTACTGTACTAACCTGTTTCTGTTTACTTCTCAGAAGGTTTTTAAAGATTTTGACCAAGGTGCGAAAATCTCGTTGCATCAATCTTCACCTTCTTACTTTGATGAAGTGGTCTGATGTAAAAAATATATAAAAAAGGGAATATATGTTATCCCCATATGACTTTAGGAAAACATGTCTCACTAGTGATGTTGGCCCACTTGTATCTTAGTGATCTCAGAGCCAGTAGTCTAACAATCATTACCATGGATAGTATGCTTATGTTGGCATTACTCAAGGCATATGTAATGCCATGGTTTGTATTTTAGTCTTTGCCAGAAGAAAATATTTAAATTAAGCAACCGGCACTGTTTAGTTGTTGCCATTTTCAAAACAACACTTATTAATCTTTTTAGAATAGAAACCTTAAACTGCATATGGGTCAGTTAACTTTCTCACTCTAGGAATCCATTAACCCTCTATTCTAGGTCGCCTCTCGTTTTTCAAATAAAGAAGCGATATGCGCATCTTGACGAGTATAATGCCTACCTCTGATTCCAAATTCGGCCTCCCTGCTCCTCCGTGCGTCAGGACTTCATGTAGATTCGAAGTTAAATAGAGCTCGCGGGCATTCCTCTATTTATGCTGCCTCCGCCTCTCTTAACCCGGAAGTCATCAAAACAACACGAGTGCTATCATTGTATCCCGCGTATATACCAAATGGTTTTAACTTATTGTTGTAAAACTTACTTAGTCTTCAAAATTCATTATTTGAAAACATACTCGGTGTCAGAAATGCATGGTTTGTACTGACCTTAAGCAATGCCTGACCCGGAAGTGAATCGCTACGTTTCGTATTGTGGCACTGCAAGTCCTCGAATGTTAGAATAAACGAATCAAGGACCCAAACAGCAATAATGGCATACTGGAACCCTCTAGGTCTGCAACGTTTATTTTGTATGTGACCTCCTAGAATTATGTCGGACATATTATATTGGGAAAATATCGTCAAACCGGGTCGGCCATTTTGGATAGGGACGTTACTAACTTAATAATGTCGGCCATTTTCCTAAAACCCGGTTTTCCAATTGTTCCCATTTGGCTTTTTCGGGTATCTAGTATGATTTGCTGATAGTGACAAATGTGCAACAAATTGTAATATATCCACATACTGCTTTCAAATGTCATTTTGGTACATTGTCAACATAAATGAGTATATATGATGTATTTACTGGATGAAGGCTCTTTCATTATCCTAGAACACCAGATTAAATCAAACACCAACACATTTCATATTTATAAATTATCTGTTATCTGAGACCAATCTGGCATGGCAATAGATCTATAATTGGGTTTCATGAATATCCGCTATTATTCTAACAATACTGAATACAAAATAAAAACCTAGTGAATTGTATATGAGTCAAATATATAGAAATACATGTCGTCCTACTTGCAGACAATCAACAAGCTATAGTTCTTAATTCAGATTTTTGAACTGACATAAAATCCAGCATATCTGACACATTTAAACTATTAACTCTATGCAAAAAATACACTTATCCAACTGCTTCTAACTTTTGTTAGTTTAGTGAAAAATGGGGGAATATTATACGTAAATGTAACTATTCATAGAGACCTGGATATTCGGAAGGTATTGTCAGATGTTATTATTGTTGGTTTATAAGATTATTCTTTCCCATTCCTCTCTGTTGTTAAGACCAGTTCGGAATGTATCGAATAGGGACATAAAGAATTGTTCTCTCTTTTTCCTTTTATTATTGAAATTTCCGCCTCTTGAGTTATGCATTATAACTTCTACCACACACCACTTAAGGTCTTCTAATTTGTGGTTGTGTGTTGTCCAGTGTTCCACCAGTGGAGCAGATTTCTTTTTTGTCCTAATGGCAGATCTGTGCTCAGTGATTCTTGTTTTAATTTCTCTAGCTGTTTCGCCTATATAGGCTTTATTGCAGGGGCATTTGATCATATATATTAAGTCTTTGGTTTTGCAGTTTGCAAAGTTTTTTACATTGAACGATATGCCATTGTAAGATATCAGGCTGCCTTTAATCATAGATGCACAGTTAGAACATGTATTACACGTGAAATTTCCAGTGGGTAGGGGGGTTCTGTTGATAGTATTTGAAATATTCCGGGTCTTTTCTTTGTATGTGTGTACTAGACAATTTTTAATTGTTCTGTTACGGCGGAAACTGAACATTGGTTTCGGGATTTTCTCACCAGGTCTGTTGTTTAATAAGGACCAATTGCGATTGATAATATTTTTTATTTTGTTACTTGCTATGCTATAGTTAGTCACGAAAATCAGTCTATCGTTGTTCCTGTCCATTTTTTCTTTGTCTTTATTGAATAGTGCTTCTCTGTTGTAATATTTCGCACGTTTGTATGCGCGTTTAATCAGTTTATCAGGATATCCCCGGTCTCTAAGTTTCACCGAAAGGGCATCTGCATGTCTGTTGAAATCATGTGGGTTGGTGCAATTACGCCTAATGCGCAAATATTGCCCGAAGGGTATGTTGTCCTTTTGACTATTCGGGTGGTTGCTTTTATAATGTAACAATGTGTTACGATCACTTGGTTTAGTGTAAAGATCCACCCCTAGTGTTGCATCTTCCACTCTAATTTTAATATCTAAGAATTCAATTGCCTGTTTGTTAAAATTGGAAGTAAATTTGAGATTTTTATCTCCCAAATTCAACCAAAGTAAAAAATCATTAAGTAAATCTACGGTACCTGTCCAAATAAAGAAAATGTCATCTATATACCGCGACCAACATGTAATGTTCTCGCTAAAAGGTGCTATATCATTAAAAATGTGTTTATCTTCGAAAGCCGCTACATATAAGCAGGCTAGACTTGGGGCGCAAGTAGCCCCCATACTGGTCCCCTTGATCTGCTTGAAGAAGTTGTCTTTGAACAAAAAAATATTATTTTTCAAGATGATTTCAGCACACTCAATAATGAATGTTGCATGCCGGCTCAAATCATCAGACCCATTCTTTAGGAGGCCCTCCAACATGGTGATGGTGTCATCCTGCGGGATGTTTGTATAGAGGGCCTCTATATCCAGAGTCACTAGCCATTGAGTGGCGATATCAAATGGTAGGCCTTCTATTTTCTCAATCATACATGTGGTATCTTTTATGTATGCTTCTTGATTAGTTACTATTGGCTGTAGGAACCTGTCTATATACTTACTAAGGGGTTCTGTAATGGAATCAATGGAGGATACAATGGGACGCATTGGAGGGTCTGATATATTTTTGTGGACTTTAGGAAGTCCATATAGAGCAGGGATGATAGGTGTCTCATTTTTTAAAAAATTATATTCATCCCGGCAAATAATTTCATCTTCAAACGCAAAGTTAACCAGCACGTGTACCTTATGGATAAGGGTGTCCCACTCCCGTCTACTGGAGGGACAGTAATGTTCAGGATTGTTCAATAGTAACATCATTCTTCTTTCATAGTCATCTGACCTCATAAGTACTATACTCCCACCTTTATCACCAGGTTTGATGGTTAAAGACTCATTATTTTCCAGGTTTTTCAAAGCAGCTCTTTCCTCTTTATTTAAATTATTAGGTCCTCTTAAAGGGTGTGCTAAAAGTTCTGAAATATTACTTTCAACTACTTTTTCAAAGAGGTCTATTTGTTTGTTTACCATCCCCACATGGGGTGTCCAGGTTGATTTGGGTTTGAGGCCCGATTTGTTAGTCTGACCTTCTCTAGGGGGCTTGTCTTTAAAAAAATCTTGTAGCCTAATTTTTCTAAAAAAACCTTGTAGGTCCCTTGCTAAGTTGTACTTGTCGACCCGGTTGCTGATGGCAAACCCTAAGCCCTTTTCCAAGACATCTATTTCCGTTTTATTTAAAGTGATGTCTGAGAGATTGATGATGGCCGCTTTTTGTTTCAGTCCCATTTCGGCTGACTTCTCGTGTAGTATCTCCTCTGTTGAGGTTGAGGGAAAAATTTCCCTCTCCCATTTCCTCTCGGGTGGTTGTTGTGATTGTTGTGATTTCCCCGTCCCCGTTGTCCTAAAAAAGGCAAAGAATCTCTGTTTGGGGTGGATGTAGCTTCCCCGCCTCTATTCCTATCCATTGTTTTATCTGGTTCAGAGTCATTGCTCGTATATGAGGAATCTGAGAAAGTCACCCGTTTTTTGGGGTACGTCCGCCAAGGTTGCTGACCTTGGTTTCTGTTCGGAAAGCTATCTCTAGGGCGATCAAAAAAATCTTTTTGGGTATAGGGATAGACTATCTCGGTATTATAGTTGGATACATCTTTGTTAAATTTATTTGATTTTTTGTTGAACAGATAATCTCTATATCCAGAGACATCTCTTTGTATGTCTTCTAATTTTTTCTTTGCGTCTTCCAACACTGAATTGTCTAACTTAGTTTCTAAGTCGGCTATTTCCTTTCTTTCGATTATTAAAATGGCATTCGCTGTCTCTATGATTAGCAGCATCCAGTCCCTGCTGCATCTGTTTGCAATGAGGGTCCAATTTTCTATGAAACCCTCGTGTCTTATAAAGACCCCTGGTTCGTTTTTGACTTGCAGACCACTGGGAATTATGCCTTTTTTGAGATAATCTATTAGAAAGTCTGCATGTAATTCAGTGCGGACTAATTTTTTCTTATTATTCCACAATTCCCGCCATTGGTTTTCATCATTATTGGTGTTAGAAGTGGCGGTATAGTTTTTAGAAGTACCATTAACAATTCTATTAAACTCTTCTTCCGAGAAACTTTTAGTTTTTAAAGTGTCCATAATTAATTAGAGACACTTTTTGGGTCAATGCCCTTGATGAATTTATGTTAGCAAGAAAACGGACGCCTCCCAGCTAAAGAGCTGTACAATCAATAGAATTCAACAAAAGGAGGTACCCCTGATGTCTATAACAGGGAAGGGGGTCTATGTATCAGAAAACAAGAATCCCTGTTTGTACAATTGTAGGCTGATATGGCCGAACAAAATAGTAATGGGCGGGGTAGGCAAAAAAATGAGTGATTTTCCTTATGACAATTCACTCAAAATAACCTATTCAGGCAGGCAAGGACTAAGCTATTCACATGGCAAACAAATATATAAAGAATAGTACACAGGTCAAATTTTTGTTGGTTGCACCAAAGTTAAAACAATTTATTACCTCCCAGTATGGGTTACAATCTACACATCATAAAAAACAATAAGATTAAAAACCACATGAGGTGGTAAGACAATAAATGTATAGTAAAACAGAACAAAACAGTCGACGCGGCGTTTCGGTGTATTTCTAATGCTTCACACCTTCTTCAGGACTTTTTGTAAAATATTCATTCAGTATCTATAAAATTAAAAAAATACATTTTTACTATGGGATTTCATTTATATGTACTAACCAACAGCCTTGCATTCCTACTACCTTGCTCAAAAAATATCAGGTTGATATTGTTATTTACATCTCTTATCTACAACCCCTAAACAAAACATTACTTAATCACCAGAAATATACAGTTTATTTGTATCAATATGGCTCAACTTTCACTAGTATTGTTGCTTATATAGTCCGTGGGATTAGTGAGCTAACCTTATGCTTCATTGTGCATGTAGACTTTATGAAGAGTTACCTGGTTTGATACGGACAGTTTCATAAATTTTCTTTTTCTTTAAGCTTGAATTGCTTTAAACTTGAGTTGCTTTTACTAGTGTATCATGGGCTGTTTAAAAATAAACAGAATGCTGATTTAGTGATTTCGCCCTTATTTTCATATTCCCACAAAAGCCGGTGTTTTACATTTAGGTACGGGGTTTTTTACCTTCATATTAAATTGATGAGAGCCTACGTATACACGGAGGAGCCACCGTCAATGAGAAAGGATGGTCATCTTTTTCTTATGATCTAGAGAATTCACATTAATTGCAGCACTCATTAATAATGCACGCTCAGGGTCTAGATTTACCAACATATATATACAATGACCTACTGTACTAACCTGTTTCTGTTTACTTCTCAGAAGGTTTTTAAAGATTTTGACCAAGGTGCGAAAATCTCGTTGCATCAATCTTCACCTTCTTACTTTGATGAAGTGGTCTGATGTAAAAAATATATAAAAAAGGGAATATATGTTATCCCCATATGACTTTAGGAAAACATGTCTCACTAGTGATGTTGGCCCACTTGTATCTTAGTGATCTCAGAGCCAGTAGTCTAACAATCATTACCATGGATAGTATGCTTATGTTGGCATTACTCAAGGCATATGTAATGCCATGGTTTGTATTTTAGTCTTTGCCAGAAGAAAATATTTAAATTAAGCAACCGGCACTGTTTAGTTGTTGCCATTTTCAAAACAACACTTATTAATCTTTTTAGAATAGAAACCTTAAACTGCATATGGGTCAGTTAACTTTCTCACTCTAGGAATCCATTAACCCTCTATTCTAGGTCGCCTCTCGTTTTTCAAATAAAGAAGCGATATGCGCATCTTGACGAGTATAATGCCTACCTCTGATTCCAAATTCGGCCTCCCTGCTCCTCCGTGCGTCAGGACTTCATGTAGATTCGAAGTTAAATAGAGCTCGCGGGCATTCCTCTATTTATGCTGCCTCCGCCTCTCTTAACCCGGAAGTCATCAAAACAACACGAGTGCTATCATTGTATCCCGCGTATATACCAAATGGTTTTAACTTATTGTTGTAAAACTTACTTAGTCTTCAAAATTCATTATTTGAAAACATACTCGGTGTCAGAAATGCATGGTTTGTACTAACCTTAAGCAATGCCTGACCCGGAAGTGAATCGCTACGTTTCGTATTGTGGCACTGCAAGTCCTCGAATGTTAGAATAAACGAATCAAGGACCCAAACAGCAATAATGGCATACTGGAACCCTCTAGGTCTGCAACGTTTATTTTGTATGTGACCTCCTAGAATTATGTCGGACATATTATATTGGGAAAATATCGTCAAACCGGGTCGGCCATTTTGGATAGGGACGTTACTAACTTAATAATGTCGGCCATTTTCCTAAAACCCGGTTTTCCAATTGTTCCCATTTGGCTTTTTCGGGTATCTAGTATGATTTGCTGATAGTGACAAATGTGCAACAAATTGTAATATATCCACATACTGCTTTCAAATGTCATTTTGGTACATTGTCAACATAAATGAGTATATATGATGTATTTACTGGATGAAGGCTCTTTCATTATCCTAGAACACCAGATTAAATCAAACACCAACACATTTCATATTTATAAATTATCTGTTATCTGAGACCAATCTGGCATGGCAATAGATCTATAATTGGGTTTCATGAATATCCGCTATTATTCTAACAATACTGAATACAAAATAAAAACCTAGTGAATTGTATATGAGTCAAATATATAGAAATACATGTCGTCCTACTTGCAGACAATCAACAAGCTATAGTTCTTAATTCAGATTTTTGAACTGACATAAAATCCAGCATATCTGACACATTTAAACTATTAACTCTATGCAAAAAATACACTTATCCAACTGCTTCTAACTTTTGTTAGTTTAGTGAAAAATGGGGGAATATTATACGTAAATGTAACTATTCATAGAGACCTGGATATTCGGAAGGTATTGTCAGATGTTATTATTGTTGGTTTATAAGATTATTCTTTCCCATTCCTCTCTGTTGTTAAGACCAGTTCGGAATGTATCGAATAGGGACATAAAGAATTGTTCTCTCTTTTTCCTTTTATTATTGAAATTTCCGCCTCTTGAGTTATGCATTATAACTTCTACCACACACCACTTAAGGTCTTCTAATTTGTGGTTGTGTGTTGTCCAGTGTTCCACCAGTGGAGCAGATTTCTTTTTTGTCCTAATGGCAGATCTGTGCTCAGTGATTCTTGTTTTAATTTCTCTAGCTGTTTCGCCTATATAGGCTTTATTGCAGGGGCATTTGATCATATATATTAAGTCTTTGGTTTTGCAGTTTGCAAAGTTTTTTACATTGAACGATATGCCATTGTAAGATATCAGGCTGCCTTTAATCATAGATGCACAGTTAGAACATGTATTACACGTGAAATTTCCAGTGGGTAGGGGGGTTCTGTTGATAGTATTTGAAATATTCCGGGTCTTTTCTTTGTATGTGTGTACTAGACAATTTTTAATTGTTCTGTTACGGCGGAAACTGAACATTGGTTTCGGGATTTTCTCACCAGGTCTGTTGTTTAATAAGGACCAATTGCGATTGATAATATTTTTTATTTTGTTACTTGCTATGCTATAGTTAGTCACGAAAATCAGTCTATCGTTGTTCCTGTCCATTTTTTCTTTGTCTTTATTGAATAGTGCTTCTCTGTTGTAATATTTCGCACGTTTGTATGCGCGTTTAATCAGTTTATCAGGATATCCCCGGTCTCTAAGTTTCACCGAAAGGGCATCTGCATGTCTGTTGAAATCATGTGGGTTGGTGCAATTACGCCTAATGCGCAAATATTGCCCGAAGGGTATGTTGTCCTTTTGACTATTCGGGTGGTTGCTTTTATAATGTAACAATGTGTTACGATCACTTGGTTTAGTGTAAAGATCCACCCCTAGTGTTGCATCTTCCACTCTAATTTTAATATCTAAGAATTCAATTGCCTGTTTGTTAAAATTGGAAGTAAATTTGAGATTTTTATCTCCCAAATTCAACCAAAGTAAAAAATCATTAAGTAAATCTACGGTACCTGTCCAAATAAAGAAAATGTCATCTATATACCGTGACCAACATGTCTCTACTCACTACTCTGCGCTCACTACTCTGCGCTCACTACTCTGCGCTCACTACTCACTACTCTGCGCTCACTACTCTGCGCTCACTACTTTGCACTCACTACTCACTACTCTGCACTCACTACTCACTACTCTGCACTCACTACTCTGCACTCACTACTCACTACTCTGCACACACTACTCTGCACTCACTACTCTGCACTCACTACTCACTGCTCTGCACTCACTACTCACTGCTCTGCACTCACTGCTCTGCACTCACTACTCTGCACTCACTACTCTGCACTCACTACTCTGCACTCACTACTCTGCACTCACTACTCACTACTCTGCACTCACTACTCACTACTCTGCACTCACTACTCTGCACTCACTACTCACTGCTCTGCGCTCACTACTCTGCGCTCACTACTTTGCACTCACTACTCACTACTCTGCACTCACTACTCACTACTCTGCACTCACTACTCTGCACTCACTACTCACTGCTCTGCACTCACTACTCTGCACTCACTACTCTGCACTCACTACTCTGCACACTCACTACTCTGCACACTCACTACTCTGCACACTCACTACTCTGCACACTCACTACTCTGCACACTCACTACTCTGCACACTCACTCTGCACACTCACTACTCTGCACACTCACTACTCTGCACACTCACTACTCTGCACACTCACTACTCTGCACACTCACTACTCTGCACACTCACTACTCTGCACTCACTACTCACTACTCTGCACTCACTACTCTGCACTCACTACTCACTACTCTGCACACACTACTCTGCACTCACTACTCTGCACTCACTACTCACTGCTCTGCACTCACTACTCACTGCTCTGCACTCACTGCTCTGCACTCACTACTCTGCACTCACTACTCTGCACTCACTACTCTGCACTCACTACTCTGCACTCACTACTCACTACTCTGCACTCACTACTCACTACTCTGCACTCACTACTCTGCACTCACTACTCACTGCTCTGCGCTCACTACTCTGCGCTCACTACTTTGCACTCACTACTCACTACTCTGCACTCACTACTCACTACTCTGCACTCACTACTCTGCACTCACTACTCACTGCTCTGCACTCACTACTCTGCACTCACTACTCTGCACTCACTACTCTGCACTCACTACTCTGCACTCACTACTCTGCACTCACTACTCTGCACTCACTACTCTGCACTCACTACTCTGCACTCACTACTCACTACTCTGCACTCACTACTCACTACTCACTACTCTCCACTCTCCACTCACTACTCTGCCCTCACTACTCTGCGCTCACTACTCTGCGCTCACTACTCACTACTCTGCGCTCACTACTCTGCGCTCACTACTTTGCACTCACTACTCACTACTCTGCACTCACTACTCACTACTCTGCACTCACTACTCTGCACTCACTACTCACTGCTCTGCACTCACTACTCTGCACTCACTACTCTGCACTCACTACTCTGCACTCACTACTCTGCACTCACTTCTCTGCACTCACTACTCTGCACTCACTACTCTGCACTCACTACTCACTACTCTGCACTCACTACTCTGCACTCACTACTCTGCACTCACTACTCTGCACTCACTACTCTGCACTCACTACTCTGCACTCACTACTCACTACTCTGCACACACTACTCTGCACACACTACTCTGCACTCACTACTCTGCACTCACTACTCACTGCTCTGCACTCACTACTCACTGCTCTGCACTCACTGCTCTGCACTCACTACTCTGCACTCACTACTCTGCACTCACTACTCTGCACTCACTACTCTGCACTCACTAACACCCACGGATCAGAGCAAAGTGTTTCAGTTATTAAACTTGCATTTCAGTAAAACACAATCAAAAGGCTTTAATGTACATTGTACAATGTCAATAGGTGTGTCACAAAATAAAATAAGGTAGAAAAAACAATTATTACAATTTGGTGCATTACAATTAATAGACAGCTGTATCAAAAAATAAATTAGGCAAGCTGCCTTGTAAATACTGGCAATGTAACATGCATTAGTTAAATAGCAATGTCGTTAACATTTTCTGTACAAAGTATGTGAACAGAATGTGAAACATATTATGCGACTGCTAAAAAAAAACAAGCCTACTCATTTCGCGGCCGCCCCGGAAGTCAGGCACGGTCGCCTGTGACGGGGGCGGGGCCACGTTCACACCGGAAGAGGAGGCAGGCGGAGTCGTAGCGTCTCGCGGCCCGGGGCTCCTGTGAGCGGTGTAGAGCCCCGGGGCCGCGCCAGGCCAGCAGGAGGTTGGGCGCCGCGTGCTGAGGTAAGGTAAGTTCTGGAGCGCGATTGGTGCACTTGTGTGTGTGTATGCTCGTGTGTGCGTGTGTGTATGTATGTGTGCGACGGTGACGGCGGGGGAGGGGGAGGGGGGGCCTCGGTGCACTTGTGTGTGTGCGCGCGTGTGTGTATGAGTCAGGGGTGGTGTCTCTGTATGTATGTATGTGCGTGCGTGCATGGGCGCTTGTGTGTGTGTATGCGCGCTTGTGTGTGTGTATGCGCATGCGTGTGTGGTGCTTGCGCTTCCCAGGAGACAGCGCCTGGCCACAGCGCGTGTTCCAGTTACAAATCGCCTGGAAGGATGCGCGTGGCCAGGACTGTCTCCTGGGAAGCACGCTCGGTGACATAAGATCTCGGCGGAGACGCGCTTACGCGCGTCTTTTAGCCGAGACCTAAAAAGGGCTACAGATGAAAGTGTCTGTTTTTTCCCTGCAAATGGTATCAAAAAAGGGATTGTTGTGCTGAAATCATCCATCTTCCCAGTTTTCAGGGACAAGCAGAATTTTGTCAGAAAGCCAACATATGTTTACCCAGTTTTGCCATTTTCCTGGGACATAGCCTATTTTTGCTATTTTTTGTGCTTTTAACCTCCTTCCAGTTAATGGTAGAAATGGGTAGGAAAGAAATAATGGATCCTGGAAAGCTATACATTTTAGAAAAGTAGACACAATTCTAAATTCAGCAATGGGTCATTTGTGTAGATCCTTCAAGGTTTCGTTATAGAAACCTAACTGTTGAATGTAGGAAAAATTGAAAATTAGTTGAAAAAAACTGTGATTTGTGTCAACGTTTTTTCCTGTAACGTCTTCTAATTGTGACAACTCTTTGAAAACAATATACCGTTACATCCGCTGAACCTTTCTGGTTGTGGGGATATATAGGGCTTGTAGATTCACCAAGAACCCAATGAACAAAGAGCCAATAACTAAGCAGTGTCTTGCAATTTTTTTTATTATGTACCGGGTATATAGCAATTCATTTGGGAAAATATATACATGGAAAAATTGGTATGAGAGACACCTATGTATTTCAGAAATTGGATTAAAATATAGAGTTTAGAAACAGTAGATATTTGCACATTTCTGAAATTGTGAGTACCCATACTAGCATGAGAATTATAGGTCATTTTTCAAAATGACATATTTTTTACACATTGTCTTTCATTTGGAAGGCAGAAATGCATTGAAAATCAATAGGTAATAACAGTTGCTCTACAATTCTGCGTTCCCCCAAGTCTCCCGATAAAAATGGTACCTCACTTGTTTGAGTAGGCCTAGTGCCCGCGATAGGAAACGGCTCAAAACGCAACGTGGCGCACCACATTTTTACAGTGAAAACAGACCCTTATTTTGCAAAGTACCTAGCTGTAGATTTTGAACCCTAGCTCTGCCGGCACCTAGGGAAACCTAGAAAACCTATACATTTTTGAAAACTAGACACCCAGGGAAATCCAGGATGGGGTGACTTGACTGGCTCTTAGCAGGTTCTATTACCCAGAATCCCTTGCAAACCTAAATTTTGTTTTTAAAATACACATTTTCCTCACATTTCTGTGGTGGAAAGTTCTGGAATCTGCGTGGATCCACAAAATTCCACCAACCCCCCATTTCCCAAATTCTTCTGAGAAAAATGGTACCTCACTTGTGTGGGTAGGCCTAGTGCCCGCGACAGAAAACGGCCCAAAACGCAACGTGGACACAACACATTTCACTGTGAAAACTGACCCTTTTTTTGCAAAGCGCCTAGCTGTAGATTTGTAACTCTAGCTCTGCCAGCACCAAGGGAACCCTAGTAAACCTATATATTTTTGAAAACTAGATACCCAGGGGAATCCAGGATGGGGTGACTTGACTGCCTCTCACTATGTCTGTTACCCAGAATCCCTTGCAATATTCAAACTTTGTCAATAAAAACACATTTTCCTCACATTTCTGTGGTGGAAAGTTCTGGAATCTCCATGGATCTACGAAATTCTACTAACCCCGCGCTCCCCGAAGTCTTCAGAGAAAAATGATACCTCACTTGTGTGGGTAGGCCGAGTGCCCGCGACAAGAAACGGCCAAAAACGCAACATGGACACACCACATTTTCACAGTGAAAACTGATCCTTTTTTAGCAAAGTGCCTAGCTGTAGATTTTTAACCCTAGTTCTGCCGGCACCTAGGGAAACCTAGCAAACCTATATATTTCTGAAAACTAGACACCAAGGGGATTCCAGGGAGGTATGGCTTGTGTGGATCCCCCAAGGTTTTCTTACCCCGAATTCCCTGCAAACCTCAAATGTAGCTGAAAAAATCACTTTTTCCACACATTTTTGTGTGGGAAAGTTGTGGCATCACTGGGCTGACACAAATTTCCTACCACCCAGCATTCCCCCAGGTGTCCCGATAAAAATGGTGCCTCACTCTTGTGGGAGGCCCGAGTACCCGTGACAGGCAAGGGCCCAAAACATATTGAGGCGACATCAAAATTGCCTATCACAAAATGACTTGGTTTTGCAAGGGTGGTCACCTGGGTTTTTGGCCCATTGCTCGGCGACCATCTAGGGAAACCTACTAAACCTACACATTTCTGAAAACTAGACACCCGGGGGATTCCAGGGAGGTATGGCTTGCAAGGATCTCCCAACGTGTCCTTACCCAGAATCCCCTGCAAACCTCAAATTTTCCAGTAAAATATCCCTTTTTCCACACATTTTTGTGTGGGAAAGTTGTGGCATCACCAGGCTGACACAAATTTCCTATCACCCAGCGTTCCCCCAGGTCTCCCGATAAAAATGGTGCCTCACACTTGTGGGAGGCCCGAGTACCCGTGACAGGCAAGGGCCCAAAACATATTGAGGCGACATCAAACTGACCTATCACATTGATTGGAGTGCCTCCGGGCGTTCGGAGTGCTGTGGTGATATTGTGATCTTTCAATAAAAAGAGTTGTTAAAAAAAAAAATACCTAGCACAAAACGACTTGGTTTTGCAAGTGGGGACATCTGGGTTTTTGGCCTCGTGCTTAGTGGCCAGCTATAGAAACCTTTTCAGAAATGTGTGGGTGTAGAACATTTAGAGAAAGTGCAACATTCCTCAAAACATTCCAGGAGGTTTATTTACTATTATATTTCTAGTACTGGAATATTTTGGGGAAAGATTACAATTCCCCATGTATTTTCTGAAAGGGTTGAAAAGTAATATTTTGAATTGTGGAAAGTGCTGCCCCGAGGGTGAACCCCAAGGCAAAAAATAGAAATACCCACACTATTAAGAGAGCAGAAATTACAGGAATGAATATAGCAAACATTAACTACTTCTTTAGGGAGATAAGAAACCAATTGATTAACAAATAGGAGACCACAAAGAAATGTTTAATAAATCCTCGTCCTCCCTGTCCATTTTATCACTTCAGTTGTAGGACTGAACTATGTACTGGATCCAACCCTTTGGATTGACATAGCAACACACTGGGTGGGTGACCAAGGCCTAGGTCCATACGCTCACTATTAACTACATATTGCACAGTGTGTATGCTGGTGCAATGGTTGCAATGTGCAACAGGCTTTACATTGGCAAGAAGCCCAGAATTGGCTCACCAGACACTAAATAACGTGAGGAATTATTACCCAAGATATAAAAACAGGTTTGAAATGCCAACTGATAAGCCGCGGTTTGTTTCGCTATACTCTACTTCACCAGACATGCTCTCAGTTCCAATGAAAATGTAGTCCAGTGAAGGTCTGACACAATGTTGTTGTGAATCTTCATTTTTCTTGAAGAAGTACTCCTACTACACACACTCAAACACACGCGACATTATGATAGCTGGTGACGGTTCAAATAGTAGGGACCCCTGCCCTTGACACCCTAGGGAAAGTAACAGGCAATAAACATGTCAACAAAATAGACTTGTGGGCCCTAAGCAGGCTTAACGTTTTATACATTGATGAAATACGCCCATAAACAGGGTATTAGTTTAGCATAAGGCAACGTTAACCCCGTTGGTCCCACTAAAACCAGAGGGTACAACCTATCACTTCCACCTGTATATGGTACTGTGCTTTACCAACAAAAGCATTCCAAAAATGCCTGACCAGCGAGAGCCTGACTCACACACTGCCCTGGTCTGGGATGAGGGCAACAATCCAATGATAAAGCAACCTCCAGTAGTCATGATAAAGTAAAGTCTAGTAGTGGATGAGGGTTTGCGTCCTAATAACTGATGAGCCTTGAAAACTGTCCAAGGGGCCAAATTGTTTAATTCCATCAGCACAAGCATCTGATTTAGACCCCTCTTGCGTCATTGTCTGTTTTGTATCATTTCGGACACCTCGAAAAGAAAGAAGATAAAAAGATTGAATTTGATATGAGTCACTAATGACTCCAACACTCCAAGATTTAGCTGATCTTTGGAAGGACATTTTTTTTCTTTGTTTATTTATTGTCACTTTTAAAACAGTACAGACGTACAACATAGTAAGCACATCGATAATATCTCAGTATCATTTGAGAAGCAACACTCATATTACAACAGTTTAGATCATATACGTTGCAATAACTAGCACTATAACTCAGATGATCAACTAGTGCTGTGGTTCCCAAACTGTGCGCCGCGGCGCCCCGGTGCGCCGCGCACACTAGGGTGACGGGCCTTTTATCTGTAATTTCGGCCATTACAGGGAGCAGCGCTGCTCCCCTGTGAGAGGCCTCACCCCTGCTGCTGGAGGCGCCTCGCACTCCTCCAGGAGCACGAGAGCAGCCCCTCCCGCCCATTGTCATTCAGTATGCCGCTGATTGCCACTTACTAAATGACAATGGGGAAGTCTGGGGGTGTGACACCATGTGGCGGCCTCCTCCTGCCTCAGTGTACAGCAGGGCATTCTGTACGATAAAAAGTAAAACGCCCACGCTGCAACGTTGGAAAACACTTCATTCAAAGAAGCCTGTAAAATAAGTTTAAAAGAACAGGTTATCATTCTCTCACTGTCCTGTCATTTTAGAACTGAAGTATTTTCAATATTGTATTCAACAAAGCCATGGTTGCTCCTTTTTTTTTTTTAAAGGAACTAGCAACCATTGACAAAGCCAATAGTCCTGGCTTGTTGTTGGTGCAATGATACTTGCTGTATTATATATCTGGATGCAATGACAGAGACAACATAATACCAGTGAGGCAGAACACTATGCTAAGCGCATATTTTTAGCCTAGGTGTTTTAAACTGCTCTCTTAATTTCGTCAAACACCCCCTTTGAAGAGACCCCCCCCCCCCAGTTTTTTTACACCGCTTAAAGCCCTGGAAACAACACCATGTTACAGTAACCTCACATCCTGGCACTGTGCATCATGTATGACTTCTACGTTTTCAGTCTGCCTATGTGCAGGGGCATAGTGAACTCTCCACCACCTGCCCCCTTGCTGTAGTTCATTCTTGATGGGACTCTTATGCCTGCCACTCTGCAGACAAAGGCTCAGCTCATAATGTGAAAAGGTGGGTGAGTCAATAAGTGAAGGAATGTCTGAATGGCTGGATGGATTACTGAAAGGATGAATGCATGAATGAAAGGGGGAATGGATAGATAATGAAAGAAAGGATGGACGGATGAGTGAATGAATGGAAGTATGGATGAGAGAAAATGTAAATAGATGGATGTATGGATGGAAGGGTAGATCTATGGGTGGAAGGGTAGATGGAGGGGTAAAAGTGTGGATGGGTGTGTGAAAGGATGGATGGATGAGTGAAAGGGCAGCTGATGGGCAAGTGAATTGGTGGATGGGTGTGAAAGGATGGATGGGTGGATGAATGAAAGGGTAGATGATGGGCAAGTGAATGGGTGGATGGATGAATTGATAAGTGAAATGGTGAATGGATGGATGAGTGAAAGGGTGGATGTAAGGATTGATGAGTTAGTGAAAGGGGGTAGATGGACAAAAGGATGGATAGATGAGTGAAGTGAAAGGGTGGTTGGATGAGAGAACGGATGGCTGGATGAGTGAACGGATGGTTGGATGAGTGAAAGAATGGATGAGTAATAGGATCAATGGATGGATTCATGAATGGATGAGTAAATGGGTGGGTAGATGGATAAGTGAAAGGGGGATGGAGAGAGAAAGGGAGGATGAATGACTGAAAGGGTGAATGGGTGGAAGGATAAATGACTGGGTGAATGGATGAGTAAGTGAATGGGTGGATGGATGAGTAAGTGAATGGATGGCTGGGTGGAAGAGTGGATGCATGGATGATTGTACAGATGGATGGGGTGAAAGGGTGGATGGAGGGATGGATGAGTGAAATGATGGACGGAAGGATAAATGGTGGATAGGTGTGCAAATGGTTGAACATGTTTGGATATAGATGAGTACACAGATGGAAGGACAGACCTTTTTAGTGTAAAAATAAGGCTGGGGATACTGATTACGACAGACCAAACTCAATGTTCCATTTTCTCAGAGCGGGTCTCAGTACCAAAAGGTACTGAAAGCAGCAGCTGGCATAAATAAGGGTTTGGGACCAGGTACTCTGTTGGGGGAAAAAACGATGGATTGGGATGCAGCCAGTGGATGAGATTAATAATTCAAGCATTCCAACCAATATAATACCTTCATTGCGTCCCAAATACTTTAAGGAAGATAACAGGAGGTACACACCACCCACCCACCCACCGGTAAAAAAATGGTGGGGAGCCACGGCCAACTGCCGATTAGGTCAGGGAAGCCACAGGTCAAAAAAGTTTGGGAACCACTGAACTAGTGAGTTGTGCTTTCGTATGTTAATGACAGTCATACTCTTTTAATGGGAAACATTGGTTACATCGCAGTGTTTACACCACAATACCTTTACAACGCGGGTATTACAACGCAAGTCATTACAATGACTTGTGCTGGATGGCGCTCTAACCTAAGGAATAGTATGATTTACTATTCCAACACCTTCCCTACTGTACGTAGACTGGAGTTGGAATAGTAAATCATACTATTCATAAGTCCAGCGCCCTTCAGCTCAAGTCTTTGTAACAACTTACGTTGTAATGCCTGCGTTGTAAAGGTATTGCGGTGTAAACACCGCAATGTTATGTCGTATATTCTCTTTTAACTTGTGGATGGTTTGATGGACCTCGAGTGGGTTCCTACGTATGGCTTAGGTTTTTTACTACATTTCTGCCCCTTTTAGGACTCTTGGTGGGGATTCCCGCTCCAGTCCGTTAGTGAGGGGGGGAGTGGATGGGGGGTCATTCTGTCCGCCCAGTACATCTGTATGAGTTAACAAATACCCCCTCAAAGGGGATCTCAAATGTCTTTTGGCCTAGAGGACACTGGGAGTAGCTCCGCGTGTGTTAATGTCTGTTCCTGCCAAAAGAGAAGGTCTCAAATCCATTCCTTAAATTTAGGTCAGTTATAGCCCCAGCTTCACATATTGCTTATATGCTAAGGGTATGCCTTCCGTGTATCCCAGTAGTGCAGTTACTGGCGATTCTGTTAGCGTAAACATAGTCATCTGTGCTAAGGCTGCAAAGACCAGGCTCCAGTAATTCCTTGCAGCCGCGCATTCCCATGCGACATGTAGCAACCCTGCTGCTTTGTGTCCGCATCGGTCGCAAGCATCATTGTTGCGTAGTGTGAATTTGAACATTTTTACTGGGGTATAGTATAGTCTGTGAAGATATTTAAAATGTATATTATGCAACCGACTACTCGCAGAAACATTCCTGGTCTGCTGACAGCAGAACACCGTTTATCGTCATCCAGGGCCTCACCCAGTTCCTCTGCCCATCGCAGTCTAGCTGTCCCCTCGGCCCTCTGAGTGCTGTGGTAAATAAGAGATACAACATGCTTGGGGTCTGTACTTTGCGGTGTAGTGGGATTAGTGTGGGTGGTTTCTTAGGGAAGTTTGGACTGGCCGCCCTCACATTCTGCCTCAGTCTGACATACATAAATAGGTCCATCGCCGCGGGGTCCCCATCTATAAACAGCTGGTCTTTAGTATGAAACCCTGTTGGCATTTTCCTTGGAAGGATATGTCTGTTCCTGATAAGCACCCTGTCCCTGGGTTGTAGCGTGGAATCCTTGGGCATCCGGTTCCGTCTTGGCTTGTCATTCTTTGGCAATGCTGTTGTTGAGTCATTGAGATGCCCAGAGTCACTGGACATCATCTAACTCCAGCCAGAATAGTGTTACGCCAGGGCCTCCTAAACATCAGCACCCTGAGGGAGCAATTTGTGGTGCTACACAGTGTGTGGCTGTACATCATTAGAAAGTTGTGGAGCCTCCACTCAAGATGTTTTCCTTGGTTCACTGCAATTTGTGGGGTCTTGATGAAGCTACGCAAGAAGCGTTCAACATCTCCATTGGCCTTGAGCTATTGGGGCGTGAGTTTCCGATGCTTGAGTCCAAGTTGGCTTTAGCAGTCACCAAACTTGGCTTCATGGAACGGTGGCCCATAATCCATCCCGCTTTCTGTTATCCATCAGCGCAGCAAAAGTTTTCTTAATAAGGGGACGAATTGTGCCCATGGCCGCAGAGTCTGTGCATAATGAAACACAGGACCTTAGCCTTACGCCCAATATAACAACCAGGGTACAGAGTATCAGCAAACAAGATGGTTCTGTAGGACTCTTTTTCTCAGGTAATCAATATAACTCTCTATATCTGAAATACTTTACTCCACTTATTCTCTGTACTAGATATAGATTCAACATGTACACAGAGTCAAATTGAGTGCTGATGGCGCAGTGCTCTTAGAGCAGTGGGGTGACACTCCTCCACATTAGCGGAGAAGCCGCCTATTTGTACTGGGACTTGAAACTGGGCCGCTAGTTGTTTATGATCCATGATGGTTATATGTCATCTTCGTTGTGAACAACTGAGTCTTGTGTTTTAATGGAGTTTGTAGCAGCGTTGTAGGGCTACCTGTACTCCCTGAAATCACTTTGGTGCAGAGGTATGCTCAAAGTTATTTTTTCTCCTGCGAGGGGCGGCACTGCTCAGCATATGTCGATCTGACATATTTTGGTCTTTAATAAGAGAAGGGCTGGTGCAGTGAGAGGCAGCGACTACATTGAGGCACACTTCCCACTTGCCGAGAAGTACCACACTTCTGTGATGTTGGTGCAGGTTGCAATGCAGTGCTTCTCTGCGGACCCTGCTGGTAAAGAAAGGCTTTACAACAGGACAAGATGCCCACTCTATCTCTGCAAACAGGTGGACACCTTGGCAGCTGACCATGCAGCAGGCTGTCCACTAGTTCTTGGGTCTGCGCAGGCAGTGCCAGTTGGCCCCACTCAATGGTAAACGCATGGGGAAGGAGGATGGGTTTCTGCATGGGTGGCTGAGGGTTGTCTGTGGTGTTGGCAAAGCAATCAACAGCAGGACCATGTTGTGGCCAGTACCCATCCTATGTCATGATTGTAAAGTGGAGAGCCCCCACGGGGCCAGTCACTGCAACAGACAACCGGACACACTGGTTATGGTCTGGGAGTGAGCCTCAAGCGGTCCAGCCACCCATTTATTTATCTCCCTTTGGCATACATGGCAACATTTTCAAACTAGGAAGAGAAAGATTTGGAAAACAATCAAGGATCCTTATTGGAGCATAGACAATTTTACTCGTGACACGACTAAAATAAGGATATTTTTTACTTCAAATTAAAAAAACAGACTGTCCGCCCTGAATTGGGTCTTTTGGCATGTATGCATTTCTACTACCCTTAACTTAGAGGCCAGATGGCTCGCTACAGTCTGATGCCTCACAAATACACCAATAACTTTATAAAAACAACTTGGCGAAATGGGGCATCATAAGCTTAAAATTCCCATGAGCGAACTGAGGCAGGGTTCAGCTGGCCTCAAAGGCCTGGTCTGACAGGTCAATGTGGATGCCACTTTTTAGGTCGAGCCTGTACAGCGCATGCGCTTCTCCGCGAGGCATGCTGCTGTGGAGGCGGATTATTGAAAACCCACTGGTGCAGGGTCACACTTAGTCCACGGGTTCTTAACAAGTAAGGGGGAATCGACACTGGAGTGAAGTACAAACCAAAGGTCATTAATTAGCATTCATGAATAGGGGCTCATCCGTCAAGCACCATAGAGATACTTAAGGAGAAAGCACACTGAACGATGGCTACATGGGTTTTTATAGCAAACGATCACAAACAAGGGACGACCAGAGGTAAATAGAGCTTTGGGAAGAACACGCAAATGAGGTAACGGTAAGAATCGATAGCCTTGGTGTCTTGTGCAATTGTTGCGTCCTAAGGCTGCACAACAAGATATGCTATCTAAGTAAACTTTACTAGAGGCTTTACCATTGTCTGAAAAACCCTGATTAGACACCAGCTGTTCTTTTGCGCTGGCTCTGCATGTATACGCAGCCTACAATGCCCCAATCTAGATTCTTTATTCATGTTTATACAGATGCGGTCTCAAGGATAGAACCGGGAAGGGGGAAAAATGGATGAGGCATTGCTTAATCAAAAATCAAGAGAATCAGATTTCACATTTTAACACTGCATTCAAGTATCGACTTGAAGCTCCGCCCACTCTTTGCCCATGTTTTTCATTGGCTTGTGTCATTGTCCACCGTAAACTGTGGCTTTTCATGGGTCAATAGCCTTAGTAGTCCCTCCTTAGTACTGCCTTGTCTCATGTTGTAACTTCCATTGAGGACATCCCCTGTTACATGTGCTGTTACTCTGTAGGCTTTAATTACAGCCCCTAAGCACTATTTTCCCAAATAGCTTTGTCCTGCCTGCTTTTGGGACACACCCTCTCCTAACGCACTTTTTTTCCCTCTTTATAGCACGGGTGCCAAACGCATTTGCAATGCAATAGGTCTCGCATTTGCGAGAGTTTTACCCGTTCCATGCTGAGGACTGCCCCCGGCCGTCCCATGTGACGGTGGGCATGTACGGAGGACAGCCAGGGGCCGCCCAAACCCAGCCCACTGATTAAAATGACAGCACCGCAGAGGTATTCGTGCCGGGGTCAATGGGTTAAGCTATTGGCATAGTGAAAGCCTCTTATTTATCTGTTGTAAAATCAACACATAAATAAAAAGAAATGTCATGTACAATTCCAATAGTGTAGTGTTGAGCTCTAGTGTCTCCGTCATCACGTGATGGCAGACGCTAGTAGCGGGGGCGGCCATTTCCCTGGCATTGGTAGCCCAGCTATAGTCATTCTTCCCCGGCGCTCTTATATTATTATAAATACTTAAATGCACCACGTGTCTGCCTGATCTGTAACCCCAAACCCAGCACCACAAATTGGCGACGAGGATGGTAGGGGGACACGTCCACAGCCCAACCACGACACGGCAGCTGACGAAATGCGGCGCCGTGGGAATCGAATGAGAGTACGGCAGGGGAGTCGTTGGGGCCAAGCGCACCAACGCGAAGAGCATCGCAGCTGGGAGGAGGAGCGCTATGCCAGCTACTTGCAGCACACCGGGGCCTTGGTCAATGTAATGGACTATCTACCAATATGACAAGTTGTCACCTCACCCCCCCCTCCGGCCGTCCAAAGCAAAGATATACACATACAATAGCGACAAACACTCCCTTTATGTGGAGTCATGGAGGTAGAAATTGCCAGCAATGGCCAAGCCATGAAAACAAGATTCCACGTCATGGAAGGACAGAGAGGGACTCTCCTCAGCTGTCATATGGCAGAAGACTTACAGCTGGTGTTCTTTGCGAACCAGATACATGAGCTCCATGCGAAGGAAATACTTAAGGACTTCCCCATGCTCTCTCAGGGTCTAGGCTGCCTCAAGGGAAAGTCTTTCAAGCTACACCTGGATCAGAAGGTCAGGCCGACAGCATTGAGACACAGGAGAGTGCTCTTTCACCTGCAGGTGGAGGAGGAACTTCGAAAGCTGGAAGAATTGGGAGTCATCGAGAAAGTGTCAGGCCTGACACCGTGGGTCTCACCCTTCGTGGTCGCTCCAAAACCGAAGCAGCCAGGAACCACTCGACTGTGCGTTGACATGCGCCTACCAAATAAGGCCGTGAAGCGAGAACGCTATCTTATACCTACGATGGATGACATAGTCGTAGACTTAAACGGGGCCCGGTGATTCACCAAATTAGATCTCAACGCGGGATACCACCAACTCCAACTCCACCCAGATAGCCGCAACATCACCACATTTTCTACACATGTTGGTCTGCGCCGATACAAGTGGCTAAGCTTCGGGGTCTCTTCGGCAGCAGAAGTTTTTCAAAATGCCATAAGGGAGACACTCTCCGGCTATCAGGTGTAATTAACTTGAACGTTGATATTTTAGTCTTTTCCAAGACCCTTGAAGACCATCACATCCATCTCAGGACCACTCTGCAGCGCCTGGCAGATCATGGACTCATCCTGCACCGAGCCAAGTGTTCCATTTACCAAGAATCCGTAGACTTCTTTGGATACATTTTCTCAAGAGACGGGCTCCGCGTCGACCCGAGAAAAGCAGAGGCCATCCGCTCAGCACCATGGCCGACAACTGCGACGGAGGTCCGAAGTTTTTTGGGGATGGCCACATAATGTGGCCGGTTCATCCCCAACCTCGCGTCCCTCTCTGAGCCCCTTTGAGTCCTGACCACAGCAGGACAAGCATGGGTATGGTCAGCGAAAGAAGATGAGGCATTTCAAGCTGTCAAAAATGCCCTCATAGACAACAGGGTGATGGCGTACTTTTGCCCGAACAGACGCACAGAGGTCGTTGTCAACGCAAGCCTTGTCGGCCTCGGAGCTGTTCTCATGCAGGAGACGGAATGAAGGGAATGGGTGACCACTGCGTATGCCAGCAGGGCGCTGACTGCCATGGAAATGCGCTGTGCCCAGATTGAACGCGAGGCATTGGCGATAAAATGGGCATGCCAACATTTTCATTTATACCTCTATGGCCACAAGCCACTCGTGCTGCTGTTTGCGGGGACAGCGAGACTTTCCCTCCCTGGATAGAACGGTGGGCCGTACAGTTGCAGACTTATCGTTTCGAAGTACTCTTCCGACCAGGAGCAGACAATCCGGCTGATTTTCTGTCGCACCACCCGAATGTAGCCCCACCAGCTCCCGTGCAAGATGAGATCGAGGAGGACGAGGAGTTCGTGCACATGATATCACAAGAGGCATGCCCTGTTGCCCTCGCGCTGGAAGACGTCGGGAAAGACACCGAGTCGGATAAGTGTCTGATTAAGATGAAGAACACGCTGGCCAATCGGAGCTGGAAGCAATTCCTGGATGGCGTCAGTTCTCTCACAGCAACAGAGCAAACCTTTAGGCAGCAAGTCTGGAGAGCTCAAAGCGAGCTCAGCGAAGGCCCCCATGGAGTGGTGCTACGAGGCACGTCGCTTGTGATCCCAACAAGCCTGCAAAAGGAGGTAATTCGACTGGCGCATCTAGGCCACCAAGGGGCGTCCAAGACCAAAGCCCGCTTAAGAAGCAAAGTGTGGTTCTCTGGGATAGATGCCATGGTGGAGGAGGAGGTGCGCAACTGCCACTTGTGTAACATCACAGGCAATGATCCGGTGCCACACCCTATAATCACGGAAGAACCTTGCCTGGAGCCATGGTCCAAATTGAGCATTGACTTCGGATCATTCCCGGGCGGCAGGAACACCCTTGTGCTCATAGACTCGCACTCACGATTCCCTATAGTGGAGGTGGTACCCTCAATGGCATTCTCACACGTCAAAATGGTACTTGATCGGACATTCGCAATGATGGGCCTGCCGCAGGAAATCAGGTCGGACAATGGGCCACCATTCCAGGGCAAGGACTTTCAAGCCTATCTGATGTCCCGGGGCGTTAAACCTCGGAAGATCACCCCACAGTGGCCACAGGCAAATGGAGAAGTCGATCGGTTTATGCGCATGTTGAACCGCGCTCTTCGAATCGGGGTGGAAACGGGAAAGGATGCAGAGGAGTGTCTCTCTCAATTCCTCTGTGCATACCGCCAAACACCCCATTGCACCATCCGCTGTGCCCCGGCACACCTGCTGTTTCGGAAAATCCCCAGGGACTGTGTGCCGGCTGTCCCATCCTGGAGTCCCCCGGTACTGGACGAGAACGCCACTCAGAACAGAAGGAAATTGACAAATAACAGAGCAAGCCAAGCTTGAAGAGCCCGACCCATGTCCATCGTGGTTTGGGACAAAGTGATACTAAAAGACCAGCATCCAAACTTGAAATACTGCACCGCTTACGAGCCGGAGGTCAACGTCCATGGAACCATGGTGTCGGTGGCACGAGGCACACAAGTAGTCACAAGGAACAATGTCATGGTTCAAGAGAGTCCCTAGAGAATGGGAGACAACAGAACGACAAACCGAAGATACCGAGCACGGAGAAGGACCTGCATTCGCGGAGACCTCCCAGTGCCAAAGCGGAGAAATGCCGACACAACCAAGGACTGAACTCGAGACAACAGCTGACCCGAGGAGCGCTGCAGAGAGTCCAAATGTCCCTGCGGAACGTTCCGAAGAGTCGGAAGCAAGTGAGCCAGAGATACCGTCGCCGGCCAAACCCGACCCCCAGCCGGAGACTAAAGGACTATGCTTGGCGTCTGAACAAGATCTAAGGTTCACCTATGTGGGACTATGTGTCCGTAAGATTGGAGGGATGTAATGACGGAGCAACCCTGCCCGTCCACACACGCACGCACGCACACACGCACGCGCCCACACACCCCGAAGGGCGGGCCCGCCCGAGGGTTTATAATAAAGGGGCGCAAGAACGCACGGGGTCTCCAGCCTAGAATAGTAAACCGTGTCAGTGTCTATCTTTATAAAGCATATAGGCCAGAATCAGTGGCATAGGTTTTCCCCATTCCCCAAGTGACTCCCGTCACCACACTACCCAAGAAGTATCGCAAGTTCGACATGAAGACCTAACCGCATCTGGACTGAACTATCCACTCTTTGCATTCTTTTATAGCGATGTTGAAGGGGAGAGATATGTAGTGTTGCGCTCTAGTGTCTCCGTCATCACATGACGGCAGACGCTAGGAGCGCAGGCGGGCATTTCCCTGGTATTGGTAGCCCAGCTATAGTCAGAGCTGGAGCTTCCTCCCCGGCGCTCTTTTATTATAATATGTTAATGTTAATGTCAATGAAATTTATACAGCGCACGAATACCCTCAGGTATCTTGGCGCTAACGGAAAAAGAAGTGCTGCCTTCCCCTATACTTACTATTGAAATAGCCAGTACTTAAATACTTAAATGCATCACGTGTCTGCCTGCCTGATCTGTAACCCAGAACCCAGCACCTCAAATAGCTCAAACTCTCGTAAATGCGAGACGTTTTGCATTGAAAATCCTTGATTTTATTCATGTTGGTATTTTATTTTTGATCTGCTGTTTTATTGTTGATTTCCTTGATATTAAAACAAGCATTGCCTGCACCAAGCTCAGATCCATGCAGTCATACATGCCACTTTTTTAGGTATCAAAAAATCACTTATTGTTGTGGAGGGGGGGGGCACAGTCCTATTGCCCGGGCCTATTCTCCCAGCTGCCCGACACTGCTCAGAGGCTGAACACGGGTCTAACGAGGGCAGCGCGGGGCGGATATTGGACTCCAGCTCCTTTCATCCTGTGTCTGCTGCAAATAATGGGCAAAAAAAGAGGGTGTGTATGGGGTTTAAAAGAACAGAGAATAGCTCAATTAAGCAGCCACCCATTTGCACTACAATTCCCATGAGTCCGTACGCCAATGCTTGGCCGAATGGAGCCAGTGCTTTAAATCCATTCTGAGCTTTGAGACAAACGGGGCTTCTCATTGGCTGCCTGTCCGCGAGCCCGAGGAGTGGGCGTGACCCTGTTCTTGGAACTGTGGAAGCAGTGGCTTGCGCGGCGACCGTTAGATGAGAGGGCGCGCTCCCGTGCGCCAGTGACGTGTCCACCCGGCGGGGAGCTCCAGTGCGCAGGCGCCGCCGTCCGCCTCGAGCGCGCGCCTTCTCGTCTCGCTCAGCTGTGCGGGTGCGCGCGCCGGCATTGCGCTCCCTCAAGGCTGCCGGCGGAACGGCGTGCGCATGCTCGAGGCTCGCGCACCCCCCTACCTCCTCCTCCAGCGCTCGCGCCGCCTCAGACACAGAGCGCGCGCCCGCCCGCGAGAGAGGCCGGTAACAGGAGAGGGGGAGTGGAGGAGACCCCCCCGCTGACAGAGCAGGTGAGACAGGGGGGGCCGAGGAGGGGGCAGGGCCAGGGGTGTGGCTGCTGTGTGGACGGGGGGAGGGGCCCCTCTGGGTAGGTGGGGGGCTGGGGGGCTGGGGGGCTGGGAGGGGGGGGGTGCCCCCTGTCAGTCAGGGGCCTGCAAGTATTGGGGGGGGGGGGCTGGGTATGTGTCAACCATTTCAATGGGGGTGTCACTTGTGGTGGGGGGGGGCTGTCACTAGGTGTCCTCTCCCATGGGGGGGGGGGGGGGCGGGGTGATACCATTTCTTTGAATGGGCTGATGTTCATTTGGATGCTGGGGGGGCGTATGGTGCCCCTTACAGTAAGGGGGGGGGGAGTTAATTGTCTAAGTGCATCCGGCTCGTCTCCCTGGGTGGGGCTCTCAGCTACCTGTGCAGGTGGGTCTGTGGAGTCTCTGATAATGCAGCACCTCACCTGGTGGGGGCAGACCTCTGGTACCCAGGGGTCTGTGGACACTGGTCTGTGGAGCCTCTGATAATGCAGCACCTCCCTGGTGGGAGCAGACCTCTGGTACCTGGGGTCTGTGGACACTGGTCTGTGGAGCCTCTGATAATGCAGCACCTCACCTGGTGGGGGCAGACCTCTGGTACCTGGGGTCTGTGGACACTGGTCTGTGGAGCCTCTGATAATGCAGCACCTCACCTGGCGGGAGCAGACCTCTGGTACCCAGGGGTCTGTGGACACTGGTCTGTGGAGCCTCTGATAATGCAGCACCTCCCTGGTGGGAGCAGACCTCTGGTACCTGGGGTCTGTGGACACTGGTCTGTGGAGCCTCTGATAATGCAGCACCTCACCTGGTGGGTGCAGACCTCTGGTACCTGGGGGACTGTGGACACTGGTCTGTGGAGCCTCTGATAATGCAGCACCTCACCTGGTGGGTGCAGACCTCTGGTACCTGGGGGTCTGTGGACACTGGTCTGTGGAGCCTCTGATAATGCAGCACCTCACCTGGTGGGTGCAGACCTCTGGTACCTGGGGTCTGTGGACACTGGTCTGTGGAGCCTCTGATAATGCAGCACCTCACCTGGTGGGGGCAGATCTCTGGTACCTGGGGTCTGTGGACACTGGTCTGTGGTGCCTCTGATAAAGCAGCACTTCACCTGGTGGGGGCAGACCTCTGGTACCTGGGGTCTGTGGACAATGGTCTGTGGTGCCTCTGATAAAGCAGCACTTAACCTGGTGGGGGCAGACCTCTGGTACCTGGGGTCTGTGGAGTCTCTGATAATGTAGCACCTCACCTGGTGGGGGCAGACCTCTGGTACCTGGGGGTCTGTGGACACTGGTCTGTGGAGCCTCTGATAATGCAGCACCTCACCTGGTGGGGGCAGACCTCTGGTACCTGGGGTCTGTGGACACTGGTCTGTGGTGCCTCTGATAAAGCAGCACTTCACCTGGTGGGGGCAGACCTCTGGTACCTGGGGGTCTGTGGAGTCTCTGATAATGCAGCACCTCACCTGGTGGGGGCAGACCTCTGGTACCCAGGGGTCTGTGGACTCTGGTCTGTGGAGCCTCTGATAATGCAGCACCTCACCTGGTGGGTGCAGACCCCTGGTAGCTGGGGTCTGTGGACACTGCTCTGTGGAGCCTCTGATAATGCAGCACCTCACCTGGTGGGGGCAGACCTCTGGTACCTGGGGGTCTGTGGAGTCTCTGATAATGCAGCACCTCACCCGGTGGGGGCAGACCTCTGGTACCCAGGGGTCTGTGGACACTGGTCTGTGGAGCCTCTGATAATGCAGCACCTCACCTGGTGGGTGCAGACCTCTGGTACCTGGGGTCTGTGGACACTGCTCTGTGGAGCCTCTGATAATGCAGCACCTCACCTGGTGGGGGCAGACCTCTGGTACCTGGGGGTCTGTGGAGTCTCTGATAATGCAGCACCTCACCTGGTGGGGGCAGACCTCTGGTACCCAGGGGTCTGTGGACACTGGTCTGTGGAGCCTCTGATAATGCAGCACCTCACCTGGTGGGTGCAGACCTCTGGTACCCAGGGGTCTGTGGACACTGGTCTGTGGAGCCTCTGATAATGCAGCACCTCACCTGGTGGGAGCAGACCTCTGGTACCTGGGGGTCTGTGGACACTGGTCTGTGGAGCCTCTGATAATGCAGCACCTCACCTGGTGGGGGCAGACCTCTGGTACCTGGGGGTCTGTGGACACTGGTCTGTGGAGCCTCTGATAATGCAGCACCTCACCTGGTGGGGGCAGACCTCTGGTACCTGGGGGTCTGTGGACACTGGTCTGTGGAGCCTCTGCTGAATGCAAACCCTCACCTGGTGGGGGCAGACCTCTGATACCTGGGGGTCTGTGGAGCCTCGGATAATGCAGCACCTCACCTGGTGGGAGCAGACCTCTGGTACCTGGGGTCTGTGGACACTGGTCTGTGGAGCCTCTGATAATGCAGCACCTCACCTCGTGGGAGCAGACCTCTGGTACCCGGGGGTCTGTGGACACTGGTCTGTGGAGCCTCTGCTGAATGCAAACCCTCACCTGGTGGGGGAAGACCTCTGGTACCTGGGGGTTTGTGGACACTGGTCTGTGGAGCCTCTGATAATGCAGCACCTCACCTGGTGGGAGCAGACCTCTGGTACCTGGGGTCTGTGGACACTGGTCTGTGGAGCCTCTGATAATGCAGCACCTCACCTGGTGGGTGCAGACCTCTGGTACCCAGGGGTCTGTGGACACTGGTCTGTGGAGCCTCTGATAATGCAGCACCTCACCTGGTGGGTGCAGACCTCTGGTACCCAGGGGTCTGTGGACACTGGTCTGTGGAGCCTCTGATAGTGCAGCACCTCACCTGGTGGGGGCAGACCTCTGGTACCTGGGGGTCTGTGGACACTGGTCTGTGGAGCCTCTGCTGAATGCAAACCCTCACCTGGTGGGGGCAGACCTCTGGTACCTGGGGGTCTGTGGACACTGGTCTGTGGAGCCTCTGATAATGCAGCACCTCACCTGGTGGGAGCAGACCTCTGGTACCTGGGTTCTATGGACACTGGTCTGCGGAGCCTCTGATAATGCAGCACCTCACCTCGTGGGAGCAGACCTCTGGTACCTGGGGGTCTGTGGACACTGGTCTGTGGAGCCTCTGATAATGCAGCACCTCACCTGGTGGGAGCAGACCTCTGGAACCTGGGCGTCTGTGGACACTGGTCTGTGGAGCCTCTAATCATGCAGCACCTCACCTGGTGGGGGCAGACCTCTGGTACCTGGGGGTCTGTGGACACTGGTCTGTGGAGCCTCTGCTGAATGCAAACCCTCACCTGGTGGGGGCAGGCCTCTGGTACCTGGGGGTCTGTGGAGCCTCTGATAATGCAGCACCTCACCTGGTGGGAGCAGACCTCTGGTACCTGGGGGTCTGTGGACACTGGTCTGTGGAGCCTCTGATAATGCAGCACCTCACCTGGCGGGAGCAGACCTCTGGTACCTGGGGGTCTGTGGACACTGGTCTGTGGAGCCTCTGCTGAATGCAAACCCTCACCTGTTGGGGGCAGACCTCTGGTACCTGGGAGTCTGTGGACACTGGTCTGTGGAGCCTCTGATAATGCAGCACCTCACCTGGTGGGGGCAGACCTCTGGTACCCGGGGGTCTGTGGACACTGGTCTGTGGAGCCTCTGATAATGCAGCACCTCACCTGGTGGGAGCAGACCTCTGGTACCCAGGGGTCTGTGGACACTGGTCTGTGGAGCCTCTGATAATGCAGCACCTCACCTGGTGGGTGCAGACCTCTGGTACCCAGGGGTCTGTGGACACTGGTCTTTGGAGCCTCTGATAATGCAGCACCCCACCTGGTGGGAGCAGACCTCTGGTACCCGGGGGTCTGTGGACACTGGTCTGTGGAGCCTCTGATAATGCAGCACCTCACCTGGTGGGAGCAGACCTCTGGTACCCGGGGGTCTGTGGACACTGGTCTGTGGAGCCTCTGATAATGCAGCACCTCACCTGGTGGGTGCAGACCTCTGGTACCCGGGGGTCTGTGGACACTGGTCTGTGGAGCCTCTGATAATGCAGCACCTCACCTGGTGGGTGCAGACCTCTGGTACCCGGGGGTCTGTGGACACTGGTCTGTGGAGCCTCTGATAATGCAGCACCTCACCTGGTGGGGGCAGACCTCTGGTACCCGGGGGTCTGTGGACACTGGTCTGTGGAGCCTCTGATAATGCAGCACCTCACCTGGTGGGAGCAGACCTCTGGTACCCAGGGGTCTGTGGACACTGGTCTGTGGAGCCTCTGATAATGCAGCACCTCACCTGGTGGGAGCAGACCTCTGGTACCCAGGGGTCTGTGGACACTGGTCTGTGGAGCCTCTGATAATGCAGCACCTCACCTGGTGGGAGCAGACCTCTGGTACCCGGGGGTCTGTGGACACTGGTCTGTGGAGCCTCTGATAATGCAGCACCTCACCTGGTGGGTGCAGACCTCTGGTACCCGGGGGTCTGTGGACACTGGTCTTTGGAGCCTCTGATAATGCAGCACCCCACCTGGTGGGAGCAGACCTCTGGTACCTGGGGGTCTGTGGACACTGGTCTTTGGAGCCTCTGATAATGCAGCACCTCACCTGGTGGGAGCAGACCTCTGGTACCCAGGGGTCTGTGGACACTGGTCTGTGGAGCCTCTGATAATGCAGCACCTCACCTGGTGGGTGCAGACCTCTGGTACCCAGGGGTCTGTGGACACTGGTCTGTGGAGCCTCTGATAATGCAGCACCTCACCTGGTGGGAGCAGACCTCTGGTACCCAGGGGTCTGCGGTTCAGATGAATACCTGCTGCTGTTCACTGCATGACATTTATTAAGTGATCTTCCCATAGAAATCTGCCAGCGATCAGTGCTTCCCAAACGTTTTAGAAATACCCCCCACTTTTTACTCAACAAACATAGCTTTAATTGCCCTGAGGTGGGCGGGTTTCTAACTGTAACTGAAGCATCCGGTGGTAGCGCATTATTTGCAGACAGCACATTTTCCATTGAAATGGCCACTTATAATACATAGTCATGAAGTTTTATAGCTAAAACTACAGCGCACGCAAATGATCTGTAGAAATCGGGTTTCATGGACTATTCATCATTTGTGCATCAGCAAGTAAAGCCTCCAGATTTGTTATGATACTCATAAAATCTTTGTTTTCGTCGCACACAATTACAAAACAAGCACTGGCAAAGCCAATAGGTCTCGCTATTGGGATCCTATACGTTTTTAGCTATGTAACAAGTTGTTGTTTTTGCACTAAGGATATTCTTTTTTATAACTAAACAATATTTAGGTCTTATTGTATATGGCAATATGGTTTGCTTTTGGGATATTATAATTATTTAGTTATGCAGTATAATATTGTTGTTGCAATATTATGAACTGTTGTATCTTGAAACATTTGTAAGGTCCTAAAGGCGAGACCTATTGGCTATGTGAATGTTTTGGAGAGAGTTTTTAATGAATGGTTTTTGTAATGCTAATTTGTATTGTTATAAATGTGATGGGTTGGCCTGGTATATGTTGACCATAAATTATAGTGTGCAGTTTGCACTTGTTTAAAGAACCCTTATTGATGAATAGGATAAAGAAAACATTTTTTGAAAGCTATCCTAGTATTAGTTATGGAGAGTAGCCTGAAGGAATCTAAAGCTGCTTATATTACCGTTTGTGATCTTTATGAATGTGTAAATAAAAGTAGAACCATTGAAGGCATATATAAGACATTTTTTTTTTAATAAATATTTTTTGTTTTAAAAATTGATATTAGAGAAGAAAGCATATTATATTAAATCTGTAGAAGGACAGTAAATAGTAGAATATACAGTGGCTAGTAGGGGGAGATTACATTATATAGTTTGAAAGTGGTATAATAACTACGATAGGACTAGATAGAGTGCCTAGAGCATTTTTTTCCCCTTTAACTTTAAGGAAACAGCGATGGTAGTGATATAGGGGACCTATGGAGGACAGGTACAGTGTGAGAACTGAGAGACTTGAGAGAATGAAGGTTAGTTTTTTTATAGCGTTAGTTAGTGAGTGAAAGAGTTATTGAGTTTTTAAGATAGTGATAGTTACTAAGTTACTTAGTGAGAGAGTGTGTGATTTATTTTATTTTTTTAGTTATCCTGTTAGTTATTGAGAGAGTTAGTTATTTATTGAGTTAGTGAGAGAGAGAGTTTGAGATTTAGTGAGTATGTGAGATAGTGAATTAGTTAGTGTGAGAGGTAATTAGTTATTTAGTAAGACTGTAAATGGGATGTCTGGTTGGCTAAGGCTTGCGCTAAAGCCAGGCAGAGACCATTTATTTAGTGAGGGCAAGGGAGTTAAAGGCCAAAGATAACCCCTGCTTACCCCCTTGGCAGCTTGGCACGAGCAGTCAGGCTTATCCCGGAGTCAATGTGTAAAGCGTTTGTGCAACACGTACATAGCAACACCATACTAGGCACACCACAAAAGGAACTCCATACAAGGTTATATGAAGAATAGCCTTTGTATTATTATAAAACATTTTAGAATAGTGATTATACAATTTACACTGTAATATTTACAGGGTGTGAGAGTTAACTATGTATTCATAGTTAGTGCAAGTTATTGAGTTAGTAGTACAGTGAGTGAGTTAGTGAGTTAGATAGTGAGAGGCTTATTTAGTGATAGTGTGAGATTTAGTTGGTTAGTGAGAGTGAGTTTGAGAGAGTTATTTAGTTTGTGAGTTTGTGAGATAAAGAGCGATTTTGTAATTTAGTGAGTGAGCAAGTTAGTGAGTGAGCAAAGTATTGTGCTGAAAACAAATGTAATTAAACATAATAGTTTTTTATAATAAGTTATTCAAAAACAGACAATTGTATCTCAGCCGTATAGAAGATCTAGTGCTTCAACAATCAGACTGATCTTTTGAGATTTAAACCTTAGAAGTACATATATAGATTGCCAAGTTAATAATGAAGGACAGTAAAACAGTAGATGATACAGAGCTGGACTTGAACAATTACAGAATGAGCAACCTGCATGTTTATTACCTGGAGTGGTTTTTTAGGTCGAGCCTGGGCAGTGCATGCGCTGCTCTGCGAGGCATGCTGTATTAGAGTATGGACTTGAGCTCCGCCCTTCCTCGACCCATATTTTTCATTGGCATGTGTCATTGTCCTTTGTAAATTCTGGCTTCTGATTCGTCAATAGGCTTGTTAGTCCCTCCTTAGTACCGCTGTGTCTTCATTTGTAACCTCCCACGAGGACTGACCCTTTTACTTTAGTTGTTACACGGTGTGTCTTATTTAGTCTGTAAGCGCTATTTTCTTTAATGCGTTTCTACTGCAGGCATGACATACTTTCTTGCATTTTTCAGCGCATGGAACATTCCACGCAGCCCTGGACAACGGCAGCAGAGGTCTCGCATATACAAGAGTTGGAGCTATTGGCTTTATAAATGACATTTCCTTTTATTTGTGTTAATTACCAAAACAGATAAATAAAAGGCACTGTCCTTTACATTGACAATAGCTTAAACTCTCGCAAATGCGAAACCTATTACATTGCAAAGGCTTGTTACATTTTGCCTGGTAGACAGTGATATTGTGAGATATATTGTTAGTCTACAGCAGGCTTAAAGCTTGTCCATTGGTTGCCTTCATTGTCTCTTATTTGTTTGCATCTTACTCGTTAACCATGTGTGGCCTTTCCTTCTGCTTGTTGTGTTGGTCCATCCCCTGGAGCAGAGGCATATTACTGTTTCCTTACTGTGCTTGCTTTTTCAGGCACTAATTTGTAAATGTTATTTAAGCATGTCGGAATAATGCATGTGTTTTCTAGCTGTCTCCCCAGGGTGCCTCTCTTCCCTTCTTCATACTGCTTTCTCTCGCCATTGTGGTTCTCCCTCCCCATCCTCTGTAATGCTCTCGCCCTCATGTACTCCCCCTGTCTGCATTTCTTTCTCACCTGTGTTCCCCCAGCACCCTCGGGACTGCTTTCATTCCCACATATTGTTTCAGCCCCACTGCCCCACGTTACTTCCCAGCCCTTTTTTTCGCATATTGCTTCTGCGCCTCCACCTGTGTTGCACCACCTGCTTTAAAATAAAAAATCCTTTTTGTGTGTTTTTAGGTTTCGCCTGGCGTCCGCTGCACAGCAGCGTTCGCGCAGGCGAAATCTAATGTTAGAACAGTACTGGCTTTGGTCCCGCCTTCTCTTCCATTGGCTAGCTCCATAAATGGAGGCTAGCCATTGAAAGAGAGATCTGTCCGTCATTGCCGGAGCAGATTCGTGGGCGTTCCCGCGATTTTTACTCATCCCGCCCCTTTGCGATCGTCATGCGGCAGTGGGCGGTGGTTTATTTATTTATTTTTAGCTTTTTTTGGGGTCATTTCTCCAGGCCAACCGCCGCCGGAAGAAGTCCAGGTGAGTGCTCCTCCCCCCCTTCCGCTGTCCGTGTACCCGTTCCCGCCCCCCTCCCGCTGTCAGTGTGCCCGTTCCCGCCCCCCTCCCCCTGTCCGTGTGCGGTATGTTCCCCATTCCAAGTGTGGACCCACAGAAGGCCTGAGGCAGGTCGGGTGATTTTGTATTTTTACTGCACAGTAAACTTGTTATTTAAAGAGATTGGCCAATCGAGTTTCTACCAAGCTCTGGCTTTGTGCTCCCCACGTTAGCACTCCCTGCAGATACAAAGCTGCCTCTCTGATGAGATCCTTTTTCGTGTACTCGTGCCCCATGTTTTGTCAGTCGAGAGACGGTGCAGTGTGAAGCAGAAGGGGCACAGCCAGGGTGTTCCTGCTGAGCTGGCAATATGCCGAGCTCTGTAAACGATGAACTACTCGAGCCCAAGTTTTTGTCTTTGGATTCTGGGACTGAAAGTCTTGGTTTTATAACGAAATAAAGAAGGCAGTATGTCCCAGAATCGAAACCAAAGCCCTGGACTGGAGCAGCTGGACAAAAAGAACAGCAGAAGGAATGTGATATTTATGAGGCATTTGGTGACTGAGACGCTTTGGCCAGGCTTGTCTACACAAGCAGCATGACTATGGCGCCACCTGGCGAATCCCCGGAGCCTTGCACTCAAACACAATGTAGCCCACCGTGGGCCCGAGTGCCCATACCAATGTGCCATGGTGGCACCAGCCCTGGGCAACAAGGGCAGCAGGGGTTTTCGTCGGTGGGGCAGCTGTTATACTATCCTTTCTCCGGCACTGGAATATTTGGGACCGCGCTGTTCTACCCACATTTTTCTGAGTTTTATTTGCTATTCTAACTCCAGTCGTGGAATGTTGCAGCTTTACATTCTCCAAATAATGTAAAAGAGAATTGAAATGTAATTTAACTTCTCGGCGTGATACCGGCAGCTCGGAGTGCAGAAACTCGGAGTTCCATAAACTAAATCCCGCTGGGGCTCCAGCCCATGCTGTGACGCTTCTAGGCACTACACCCGCACTGAGGCACGTTTGTTAGGACACGATGGAAAGTCCTGGGAATATAGACCCGCCCTGTGCTGCTAGATATATGAATGCAGCAGAATCTGCCTGCCACATGGCTTCCAGGAAGCAGTGTGAACGCCTACGGTGGCTCTATAAACTCAGGCCGAGGCCCGATGCACGTTCACATGAGCGATCTTCTAACTAGAAGCTATCTGAGAGAGTAGAAATCAGTCGGCAGCAATGTCTTATCTGAACGGTTTAGGTTCCACCTGGTATTTTTTCACATTCCATCCCCTTACATTTAAAATAAAGAACACCGTGCTCCTTTTGAAAGAAACAACATGGATTCGAAGCCTTATTGTAATGCACCTACTGCAGGAGTGGATTTGATTTAAAGGAGTGGGCGCTATTTGTGGAAAAACAAATCTGAAAACTACCCATGTGTACCCGAGGGGCGGTCACCCAAAAGTGGTGTCCATTGAGATATTTCGTTTTTCAAGTTTACGTTCCCACTTTCTCCCTTGCAGGTCCTTTCTTTTGGGCCTCCATTAAAGAAAGCTCACTGTCTGCAAAATCATTTTACATACATATTTGGACCTGTTTCACTGCATGCCCTAAGCAGATGTAAGTACATGCTCATGAGCTGCTAACACCTACCTGTACAGTGATTATTGATGTATGTGCTATGGCTCTTACTAGGGGATCTCCTTTTTGATAGCATTTCCCATTCGCCTGTCACATTCCATCCCTGTTTTCGGTCCGTTTACTGTAATTTCCATAATGTGTAAAACGTTAACAAGCAGAGGAAACGCTGGTTAATACACTAGGAATAAACAGAACCACCACCATCATACACAGACATTTCCGTAGTTGGAGTCACCAAATCGACTGTAAAGTAAATCAAGCTCACTTTTTGCTTAACATTCCAAACGCCACAAAGGGCAAGACGGCCTAAAACCAAACCTTTTTATGTTGTTTCTGCGGACCTCCAGCTGACCTTCAGAAAAGCACCAAAAACCTCCTTCCGGCTTCCTTGGCTCACAAGTATGGGCGTTTGCATTCATATTTCCAATTTCAAATGCGCCGCTAGGGTAAGGAGTAGTTTGCAATATGGGAGTACAGGTACTTGAATCTGCCATTTATTTTGTTTGTTTACACCAAATAAAAAAAACCTATGGCGCACTAAAGACCAATGAGACACTTATTAAAGCTCGGGTCTGTTGGCTGCACCACAGTCCCTACTCTAAGAACCAGGGCAGAGTTTCTCTGCCGTGTCCCTACTGTCAGAACTCGGGTCACCTTGTCTGCTTGCCCTGGTACTCCTCTTTTGTGCCCAGGCCCCAGCTTTGTGTCTCTCACAGGGTGTGGTTTTTGTTCTCACTTACGAAAGGGCCAGATATCAAAGATACTGGGTCTGCTTGTGTACTCGCCTCGAGGCATGTGTTTGAGCTTTGGCCATGTTTGGTACCTGCCAGACCCGGCCCACTTAAGCTCCCTATTACTGGAAGTCACAAGGCACTGGTCACTCTCTTGTGTGGTCCTTGAATGGCTTCACTGCTCTTACATGTTTTATTTTCACCTAAAATATCCCCAGGGCAATGATTTTTTCGCTCTCCGCCTCTTTTCGTGCGGCATGCGGCGGTGGGCGGGTGTTTTTTTTTTTTTTTTTTTTTTTTTTTTGTCTCTGCATGTTTTGGTCATTTCCAACGTGTGCTTTGCAGGGGTGGGCTGCGCGATTTTACTTTCCTTGATTTGGTAGCAGGTAAACAGCATTTTGCACTACTTTTTTTTTTATCCCGTTCCCGCCCACCTCCCGCTGTCCGTGTGCCCGTTCCCGCCCCCCTCTCCCCCCCCCCCCGCTGTCCGTGTGCCCATTCCCGCCCCCCCTCCCGCTGTCTGTGTGCTTGTTCGACTCCGTGGCCCGTCTCTCGCTAGACTTTCACCCAAAGTGTCTCAATGGCTGCAGCAGGCAGGGGTGAAGGGACTCCAGTCAAAGTACACGCATGAGTGTTTTGGAATAACTGGCAGGGGCGTAGCTTGGTAAGTAAGATTAGGGTGATGGGGGTAAATAAAAAATTGATACTTGTATAGCGCACTACTCACCCGCAAGGGTCTCAAGGCGCTTGTACGAATACCGCTGTGGAACCCATCCTGGCTTTCCCTGTGAGGCGTCCACTCCTGGGCACCCCCAAGGTGGAGGCCAGGCATCCTTAGCGTTGTGGGGGCCGTTGTGGAGATTAAGCAAGCTATTGCCCAGAGTTACACTCCATGATTGGAATAGGCACCGAGGCGAGAATTATCAGGTCCTTGGAATTTTGAGCCCAAGACCCGCCGAGGCGGGGAATTGAACCCTGGTCCCGGGCCAGACTTCTGCATCAGGGTCTGCCGCTCTAACCATTGAGCCACACTGGTGGGTTTCAGATTTTCAAAGCAGAGGGAGAGTGTGCTTTTGTGTTTTTGTAACAATTCCTTGTAAAAGCCGACATTCACCTAAGCATACCAGACTGAAAACCTCTGTTCCCAACTATTTTCAAGAAAATGTATTTATTAGGGGTGTAACTCTCCCAACTCCCCGAAGCTACGCCCCACTAACGGGCGACGTTAACATAAGAGATAAAGTTTTGAAGAAGAATATGTTAATACACAAGTGAACGTAAATGATCAGCATCAAGGCTTGTTTCGTTAGGATGTAACTCTGTTCGCTGTGCCACTTTTGCAGGTGTAGGAGTGACCAGCGCCTTTGTGAGGAGATAATGGGGCAGCACTTACAAAACATATCTTAAGCGTGAACAACATCGAGGCCACGGGTTGAAACACACTCACTAACTTTCACACACAAACTCTCACACACACTCACTTGTTTTTGCAGCGAAATTGCTGACGTTTCTTTTATTTGCAATGTCAAGATTAGGGAGAGCTCCCCCAGGGCCTGGGCGCATGACGACTTCTCCACTAATTGTTCTGTGGAAGAGACATAAGGGGGCGCTGTGCTTGCTTCTATGCCCCATGGCTGTGCTTGCTTCCCTGCCCCATGGCTTGCTTGCTTCCCTGTCCCCGGGCTGTGCTTGCTTCCCTGCCCCCGGGCTGTGCTTGATTCCCTGCCCCCGGGCTGTGCTTGCTTCCCTGCCCCCGGGCTGTGCTTGCTTCCCTGCCCCCGGGCTGTGCTTGCTTCCCTGCCCCCGGGCTGTGCTTGCTTCCCTGCCCCCGGGCTGTGCTTGCTTCCCTGCCCCCTGGCTGTGCTTGCTTCCCTGCCCCCTGGCTGTGCTTGCTTCCCTGCCCCCTGGCTGTGCTTGCTTCCCTGCCCCCTGGCTGTGCTTGCTTCCCTGCCCCCTGGCTGTGCTTGCTTCCCTGCCCCCTGGCTGTGCTTGCTTCCCTGCCCCCTGGCTGTGCTTGCTTCCCTGCCCCCTGGCTGTGCTTGCTTCCCTGCCCCCTGGCTGTGCTTGCTTCCCTGCCCCCTGGCTGTGCTTGCTTCCCTGCCCCCTGGCTGTGCTTGCTTCCTTGCCCCCTGGCTGTGCTTGCTCTCCTGAGTGTGTGTGGCTCTGGGTGGGTATGTGTGGCTCTGGGTGGGTATGTGTGGCTCTGGGTGGGTGGGTGTGTGTGTGTGTGTTGCTCTGGGTGGGTGTGTGTGTGTGTTGCTCTGGGTGGGTGTGTGTGTGTGTTGCTCTGGGTGGGTGGGTGTCTGTGTTGCTCTGGGTGGGTGTGTGTCTGTTTGCTCTGGGTGGGTGTGTGTCTGTGTGGCTCTGGGTGGGTGTGTGTGTGTGTGGCTCTGGGTGGGTGGGTGTGTGTGTGTGGCTCTGGGTGGGTGTGTGTGTGTGTGGCTCTGGGTGTGTGTGTGTGGCTCTGGGTGGGTGTGTGTGTGTGTGTGGCTCTGGGTGGGTGTGTGTGTGTGGCTCTGGGTGGGTGTGTGTGTGTGGCTCTGGGTGTGTGTGTGTGTGTGTGTGGCTCTGGGTGTGTGTGTGTGTGTGTGGCTCTGGGTGGGTGTGTGTGGCTCTCTGTGTGTGTGTGTGTGTGTGGCTCTCTGTGTGTGTGTGTGGCTCTCTGTGTGTGTGTGTGGCTCTCTGTGTGTGGCTCTCTGTGTGTGTGTGTGTGTGTGTGTGTGTGTGTGTGTGTGGTTCTGGGTGTGTGTGTGGCTCTGTGTGTGGCTCTCTGTGTGTGTGTGTGTGTGGCTCTCTGTGTGTGTGTGTGTGTGGCTCTCTGTGTGTGTGTGTGTGTGGCTCTCTGTGTGTGTGGCTCTGGGTGTGTGTGTGGCTCTGGGTGTGTGTGTGGCTCTGGGTGTGTGTGTGGCTCTGGGTGTGTGTGTGGCTCTGGGTGTGTGTGTGGCTCTGTGTGTGTGTGTGTGTGTGTGTGTGTGTGTGGCTCTGTGTGTGTGTGGGTCTGTGTGTGTGTGGGGCTCTGTGTGTGTGTGGGGGGCTCTGTGTGTGTGTGGGGGGCTCTGTGTGTGTGTGGGGGGCTCTGTGTGTGTGTGGGGCTGTGTGTTTTTGTGTGGCATTTGCCAGAGATTAAACTATTGGCATTGTAAATGACAATGCCATTTATTTATCTGTTTTCAAAACCAACACATAAATACAAATTTTGTCATTTACAATGCCAATAGCTCAAACTTTTCAAAAGGCGAAACCATTGCATTGTAAATGCTTGTTTTCTTTGTATTTGCCAATCTGAGTTGAAGTGGCAAATAGAAAAAGTTGCCGCCTCATTTTGTGTGCATGCACATGCATTTTGCATGCACCTACAAAATAACGTGATTGTTTTTTTCCTCCCTCATTTATTCATGCAGTTTAGCATCAAGAATGGTGTATTGCATTGTTAAAAGATATTGGAAAAGTCAATACATCCCAAATGCTAAAGGTACATCAGCGATGTAGATTGAGAAAAGGAGAGGCTGCGCTAGCAGTATCTATTTTAGGTGCTCCGATTCTCCCTAATTCTACACTTGTCCATAAGCTCTCATGGAGTTCGATTATCATTTTTAACAAACCAGGCAGATTATTCCAGTTACACATTTTTTCACAAAGAAGGACTCTGTTCAGTGTTTCAAATGCCGTTGACAAATCTATATATGACACATAAAGGGGTTAATTCCTTTTAAAAACATATTCCTGAACCCATATTTTGCGTATTAGGTAGCCGTCAACTCTCTAGTGCCCTTTGCGGAAACCCGGTTGTCCTTTGGGAGGACTCTCATTTACTGCCCACTCTCCCAGGAAATCTAATAGATGTCTAGTGCAAATTTTACTAGAGAGAACCAGCAGGGCTATCATGCGATCGCTCGTGGGTGAGTCATGCTCCCCATTTTTAGGTCTCGCCTCTCAATGCGCATGCGCATTGAGCGAGACTATAGGGGCTTAAATAAGGTTTACCTAGACTGGCGATTGACTGGCGATTTGGTGCTGTGCCCGTGCGCTTTTAGGTCAATGCGCGTGCACATCATCAAATCGCCATCTGTTCCCCAGCAGCACTCCTCCCACACCTTTGAAGTGAAGCTTAGCTTCACTTCAAAGGCCCCTGCTGCTTCACACCCTCATCGCCGTTCTCCCCTCTACGCCCCCTCCCCTGCCCGCCGTGTCGCATTTCTCCTCCCCCCTCCCCTTCTCTGCCTTCTGTCGTAGTTTGGTCTCCTTTATTTTATTGAGCACAGATAGTGGTTTAGTATAGGTTATTCGGCGCCACTAAGAAAATCTCACAAATAATATGACTTTGGGGTTATATCTGACGGTGCTAAAAGGTAGAAGGAACCCCCCTAATCCTTCTCCAAAGCGGCACGAGCCTTTACACAAGCTATAATACTCCTTAGCACACGTAAATTACAGTGATGTTTTATATACAAGTGTTTCCACATTCTGATACAATTACGAGGAGTAGTTGTTATTGGTTCATCAATTCCTGTTTTATTCTTGTTTACTGGAAATTTTCAACACAGCCGACACGTGTTTCGTCGTATTTGGGAATGTAACCCACGACTTTTTCAAGGCTATTTCCAGATCTGTTCTTTTTCATCAGTATGCGGTGATAATTCCAACCAGCATGGGGGTTCTACGGGGGTCCTCTGCTGTATATTATTCTACAATTGCAGTCCGATTATCTCCAAGTTTTAGTTGTTGCTGGAAGGCTTTCGCCCGGTATATCGCAGCCCGAGAAGTATTCCCCGTTTACGATCAGCGTGTCCGCTCGAATACTTCTCGGGCTGCGATATACCCCAAAGTTTACACATGACACCAAAAAGGCAAGGAAGCTGCGCGTTTAATAGCTGCTCTCGAGCGCTCGTCGAGCAGAAATACCTACCGGCAAGAGGGCATCACAACTTACAGCGACTCCCCCTCTGCCCCCTTCCTAGGTAAACTCCGTGTTTTTCAAGGCGACGCGTTCTTGCCTGTTGTCCGAGTGAATATCGAGCTAGACAAGTGTGTGTCCTTCACGGAAAGAACCCTCTTCAGCTGTCCCCCAGCCCCCACATTTGTGGACTCCTTTAAACAAACACACTCCAGTTGTCATGTTGTGAGCTCCGTGCCACCACTGTGTCTTTACAGTGGACCTGAGCTCGAGGCAACACACGAGCTTCACTGATATTATAAATGCATTCAAGGGTTCCTGTTAGTTTACAGCAAGATTCTTCAATTTAAAAACAACTTTTTACCAGTATAGATTTACATAACCTTATGTTGTAGTTATTGGTGTTATCATATTATTCTTGTATAAAATGCCACAGACGCTGTTGTTCAATTGTACAGTAAACTAATACCCATTGGTGAAAAGCGCTTGATAAAGATGCTAAATACATACAATGCTTGTGCATTTAATGGATAATTTCCCAGTATTCTCCATGTGCGTCCGTGCCGCGGTACCTGTGTGTGTGTGTGTGTGTGAACAGTGCACCGTGTGTGAACACGCCTAGCCCGTGTTGCTAGGCATACTTGTCTTCTAACAATGTTCACCTAGCCGCCATCTCTTCATAACCATCTGCACGGGGAGATTTGAACTTCTGACCTCCTGCCATAGGATGTCTCGTGTAAAACGAGACCTCTGGTGAAAGTTAACTGGTGACCACCCACCCGAACGCTGCAATAAACGTTCTAATACATTCAGTGGACACAATTAAAGGGGCATAAACATTATTGGGGCGCAACCGTTACTTAAGTGAATCACGGCACAGCCATAAAATGCTGCAATCTGGAGCAGTGGAGAGGGGGGGGGGGTGTCATCTAGTCTGAGCACAGAGGCGCATGTCACTAAAAACAACAGACACCCCAGAGGCGCAGCACTCATGAGTGCAGCAGGAGCCGTGGGTCTCAGAGGTCCACTGCACCTCGGCGATGGCTGTTTCAATCACCACCGGGTGAGGTGTGGGGGGCTTCAACCTCCGAAGTTAGTGTTATATGAACCATGGCATCTCTGCTCGGCCAATGGACACTCTGGCTAAGAGCCTGGGGCACTCTGGAAGTGCACGTGTGCTACCTGAAGTCAGGGCTTTAAGTGGGCCGGGTCTTGCCAGCGCCCAGCTCCGGCAGTTCTAAACAGCAGGAGCTGAGACTGGTCCCTATCGGGCTCTCCATTTTTGACGTCACCCTCTGGGTGAAAAACAAATCCTAACTCTGCAGCAGTGCCACCCTTCACTGCTGTGAGGTAACTTCGAAGAGACTCCTTATAGTTATTTCGGTCTCATCATTTAAAAACTGAAGCATTTTCAATGTTCTATACAAGAAAGCCATAGTTGTTGCTTTGCTATCTTGGGCAACTAACAACCATTGACAAAACCAATAGTTCGTAGTGTTACTTTTATTTTATATCTGGATGCAATGGCAGAAGCAGCCAAAAACCAGTCTGGGACACACTATGCCAGACACAGATTTTTAGTTTACGTGTTTTAAACCACGCCCTTAATTGCATCTGCGCGCCCCTTGGCGAGAACCACAGGTTTTTTTTAAAATTCCATTAACACCCTGCCTTTAGTAACTAAGTATCTATATTTACCCCCACTTCAATTTTCCCTACAGACTCCTAAAAAAGGAGATTATTTTTTTTTTTGCGCCCAAGATTTTACTAGCAAAATGTATAGTATTTAATGTAAGCACATTGTTACTTTGTAAAAATGGTTACACAAAACAGAAGGCGGCTGATTAATGTTACTGCACAGGTCGGCAAAGAAGGACTCCGTAGGCCTACGGGTCAAAGGGGAGGCATCCCATCTCTGTGGTCATGCACCATAATTTATGCTGCCAGGACACATTTTCAGTTGCGTGTGGCATGAAATGAAATGCGTTCCGGAAAAGCCTCAAAGCTGACCTGTTCCGGTCCGTTTAATCTCTGTCTGCGGTGCGTATGCGCACTGGCGGCACGTATTTTCACCCTCTCCAATTGTACAGCAGAGCTCACAAACACTTTTCCTAAATATTCGACGCCTGAAGTTAAAATCGTAAATCATCCTCTGCCAGTATATTTGGGGATATTTTTAGGCCTTCTCTTCTAGTTTCAGGGAAGCATGGTCATTCAGGCTAGTCCCAGGGGGCACAAACAGGCGGGAAGTTTGAATATTTGGAACATGGGATCGCCTACAACTGGTGGTCAGGAAACGGGAGCACGCGATCTAAGGGCGTCAGGAGAGGTTCGCCTGTCGCCCTTAGGACGTTAAACTCCTCATTAGTGTTCAAGGAACTACTGAACGGCAATGCAGGGCTCAAGTGTGTCAAGTGTGTGTAGCTGACTCAGTGTGATATGTGCATTGCTACACTCAGTCCTATTTTTCTTATAATAATAAAAATAATAGCAACAATCTTATAGTGCTTATCACCCAAAGGGCTTTTTCAGAGGGCTTTTAAGTTCAATAAACCCAATTAAACTTAAAACAAGCATTTACAATGCAATGGTTTTGCCTTTGGAATAGTTAGAGCTATTGGCATTGTAAATGACAAAATTTGAATGTATGTGTTGGTTTTGAAAACAGATAAATAAATGGCGTTGTCATTTACATTGCCATTAGCTTAATCTCTCGCAAATGTGAGACCTATTGTACCCTACAGACGAGCCATTACATGGACACTAGACACCACTGCCCACTTTTAAGCGTTTTCCACCCACGTCTTCCGCCCTACCTGTTGCCTCCACCCCACTTCAGTGTTGGCTCCTGCCCCACCCTGCCTCCTGCAAGATCGATCCTAGAGCATGAGGCTCCTCTGCTGAAGCTTTGTATGGAGGTCAAGGGTCGAGGCTTGCTCCAAAGACAGGCACAGTCCAGACCGGCTACTTGAAGTTCAAACCCACCTAACCTTGCACCCCACTGTGGCATGGTGCCTGAGGGGAAGCGGCCCTAGTCTCACAGCCGGCGGCGAGCTTCTCTTTCCAATCCACCCTGCTCAGTCACCCAGGCACTGACCTTGGCCTCCAACAGGAAAAGCTCAAAGAAAGCTATGTACAGTCTACCCAGACATATGAGTTGAATCACCACTTTTATTTCAGGTCCCCTTAGTGCCAATAGTGAGCTTAGTGAAAGGAGCCATGCTCCACAAGTGCTTCCGGGTAAACTTCTTCATCTTCTTGAAGATGTCATGGCCACCTGCGAGGGCTGGGCCCCCTCAATCTTGGTATTTTATCCTATAATTTGGTTAGAAATAAGAGTGTAGTGTCTTCAGTGGCCATGTGATCGGCTGAAGCCTAAGACCTTACGGGCATTGCTCATATTCCATTGTGTAGGGACACTTGGATGGACCAGCGGGAGACCACCATCACTGAATTTTACAATTATTCTGCAATTGACATTTGCTTTATTCCCACCTTTCTGTTTACAGACTACACTCCGAGCTACTGTAGTGGCAGTATCCTCTGAGCTCGTGTCGCAGAGCTGCCAGGTGGCGCAATGTATGTTCAAGAGCACGTATGGGCCCCTATGTATAATATAGTCTCGGCGTGAAAGCAGCAAAATACAAAAAATATGTATGATTGCAGCTTTACAGATGAACAGCAGTAAAGATGCATGATTAGACATAGTGAGTTTAAACTACTAGTGTGAACTTTTTGGGTGTGTTCCTGCCTAATCAAATATATGAAGATTGCTACCTTTTTTTACTGGATCTGTACTATAAATCTATTGAAATGTGTTTTATTGGAATACAAATAGCTTAATTAAATCCCTCCTTCAGAAACAAAAAGGAGTAGCTTTGGGTTAAAAAAGAATGTTGTGTGCTAAAGGTCGCACTCTGTGACAGAGCTTGGGTATATTAGTCGTTTTACAAAGTGCACTTAAGCTGAAGCTGGTTTAGCATTTACTGTATTTTTGTAGGGACCTTGTATGTAGGAGACCTGTTTGTACCTTAGTAAATATGGGCCAAAGCTTTAACGACTCACTCGTCGAAACAGTTTGCTAATCCTGCCTCTACTTAATAAAATTCCAGAAAAAATATGTAATGCGTTTTTAAAGACCACTTGCTGATGGCAGCTGCGTCCTTTGCCATGTTGGTCCCCTGTCATGCTCCATAAATGGCACATGCCATCCAGGTTACTTTGGAGGGTGGCACAGGAGCACAGCGTGGCGATCTCTTTCACGCAGAGGGACGGTTTCAAGACCTCAACAAAGAGAGGCATTCGCCCCTCCATGCCCCCTGCCCCCTGCGGGGGGTGCGTCACAACTAGCAGGCCTGGCGTGCACCGAGCACATCTGTCACTTGTGAGGAAATAAATAGCTCTACGTGGGGCTGCAGCTGGTAGGGGGCGCGTTTGTTAACATGACTGGTGAGCAGAATCATGCATGGCTGGTCAACGAGTCATGTACTGAGCCGACAGTGCTGGGCCCTTACAAACTATCATGTACAATATATCATGAGACCCGTATAGAGACCCGTATGTGGCAGCTGCATCCTGGCCGCATCCTGGCCAGTACCTCTGGAGGTGTCCCAGAGCTGGGGACTGTCGGGAAGATTAAGTGAGCTATTGACCAGTCACATGGCTAACCTGGCGCCGGGGATCGAACCGTAAACCACTTGGTCCGGAGCCAGGCACCCTAGCCGCTGCACAACATCTCTTCCACCTCTTAATCAGAAACAGGAGTCAGGCAAGGGGCGCAGCAGCTCTGCTTCAGGCATGTTGTGGGTAAGTAGACACATAACATAATAAGAAGCAGGGGCGCAGCAGATCTGCTTCAGGCATGTTGTGGGTGGGTGTGTAGTATTATCTTCCAGTAAAAGAAATAAGTGTAAGCACACACTTCTATGTAAAAATAATCTTCTGGTTTATTAAGTTAAGTCGGTACATAAAAATGCATGCAGCTCAGTGGGGAACTGCAGACAAAGTGAATCATAACATTCTTAGATTACAAGTACCACATAACATTCTTATTACATCAGAACAATTCTACCATTACTCTTAAAGAGATAAACCACTCGCTACAGGGTGCCAGTCGCAGAACTGCTCTGGTTTTCACTCAGCCGGCCGGCCTCTAGGCGCACCAATAAACAATGTAAATAAATATTTACTACTAACAAAGGAATGCAGATAACGCACCGGCTACAGAGTTCAGTCTGCCTCCAGACACACGGATTAAAGATTGAATGAATAGATGACTGGTGCCGAGATTCACGGGACAGTGCCAGAGCGTGGGAAGGCAGGTTCGCCCACCACTCCGACTTCAGATGTGGGCTGGTTATGTTTCTATCATAGAAGAAACCTGTCAGGCCGGTGGGAGGGTCACTGGGCCAGAGAGGTGAGGGCTCTGGATATCCGCACCCCTCCCAGGAGCATCAGAGCACAGGGGCGCGGCGCAAGCCGCCCGGGGCATCACCAGGGAATAGATTCCGGCAGAGTACTGTAAAGCAGGACGCATCCCGTTCTCAGAGCTCACCCGCGCGTGTCCTGATTCCTGAATCTAGGCCCATGCTCCCTGACTTCACATCTGTTCTAGATGAGAAATCACACAGATGTATGTACTCCGCTTTCACAATTCACCCTGCAGCCAGTATCCATTCAGGTATCAAATTCCACATATGCCGTGATCAGAAAACGCACAATGCAACTAGCGATCAGGACTTGTCCAGGTGTGCCCCTACTTTCACAAGTAGCCCACCTGTGCAACATATAACTCGCCGTTAGAGCGTGTGCATTTGTCTCCTGCCTTCGAGAGGCCATGCTGTGTCCAAGATGTGGTCTCCGTGCTCGGAATCTGCCCAGAGGTGCTCTGCTTTAGACGGCCCCAAAGGTGCATCGCTTAAAAAACTCACCCGGGGCGCTCTTTCCCTAGAACCGCCCACTCCGATCTACGCTCAAAACTTCCATCTTGCGTTCCCACCTGCCTGAAGAAAAGTTTACTTAAAAATAGGGGTGCGGGGGGGGGTACGGGAACGGCGCACTGACAGCGCGGGGGGGGCGGGAACGGCGCACGGTCAGCGGGAGGGGGGGCGGGAAAGGGCAGTCACCTGGACTTCCGGCGGCGATCGGCCTAGAATGAAGAAAACAAACCTAAAAAAAAACGCCCACCGCCGAGATCACACGCACAGAGGGGCGGAGAGGGAAGAAATCACGGGAACGCCCACGAATCTGGTCCGGCCATGACGGACAGATCTCTGTTCCAATGGCTAGCCTCCATTTATGGAGCTAGCCAATGGAACAGAGGGCGTATTCCAAAGCCACATATTATTCTCATTAGGTTTTCACCTTCGTGAAAAGCCTGCTGCGCAGGCTTTCACTTAGGCGAAACCTAAAAATGAAGTTCACTTGCCCAGGATGGTTCATAAAGATCTGTATCATCCGAGTGTAAATAAATGGGCGGGACTATTTCAAAACGGAATAAGCCCCCTTTTACCATCATATTAGAAAAGCAGATTTCTGGATGTAGCAACGTGAGACAAGAATGTTTGTGGATATCTGTTGCGTGTCACTTATTGTGGTGGACATATGCTTTTACTTTAGAGATGTTCACAATTGCTTTTATTTCAGTCTTAATTATTTAAAAAAATTAAAAACCATTTGTATTTGGTAAATGAATACATCTAAGTCACGTACATACAAAACATTTAGCATTACAAATGCTATAGGTGTCACATTTAAAAAAGCTTAAAGTATTGGCATTGTAAATCACAAAGCTATTACTTTTGCAATTTTAAAGACCACACATTAAAAATAAATTGTCGATTACAAAACCAATAGCTCCAACTTTTCTATTGCGAGACCTATTGCATTTCCAATGCTTGTTTTTAATCAAAGGGACCTTAATCTTTCTTTTCCAGGTATCTGGTAAATCTTGAAGACTTATTATAGCTCCGAACACGGGGGTCGAAACTTAGGCCCACAACCTAGGATTAAGCTATATATTATGACAGTGGATAAACTATAAATACTTTGTGCCTGGGGACATCTTAGTTTTTTAAAAATCAGTTTTCTCAATTCTACTTATTGTTGGAATCAGAGAAAGCTCCTCCGTCCGCTTCAGTTTGGATTTTAGATTTTTTTTAATTTTCTGGGGCGTTTCATTAAATTGGAGTTTCAGGAGCTTTTCAATACTATGTACAGTTTTGGATTTCAGTTTAGCAGCCCATACTAACCTACTCTCATTACTGCTACGAATTGGTAAGCTATTCTGCCAGTGACGCCTTAAATATACAAAACTATGCAAAGAAAGGAAGAGCAGTTTATGAACTCTACCTAGGATTTCTGAATTTCAAGATCTTTTACTACAACGAAGTTTGCAGAAGAAATGATAGCATAGTCCATCAGTGGGGCCACTTTCTCATTATCAAAAGTATATTCCCCGGCTGATCCCATGTGCATCTTCCATTTATAATGGTCCTATTCCAGCTATCGAACATTTTGTCAATTTTCCTACTTTTCTCATCCCAACGCTGTATCACCAGAGCCTGACTGGGAATCCCCTAAGCATTTTCCTTTTCCAACTGAAGCTCTTCATTGAAAAGAAGAAATCTTTGCATTAAAATTCCGACCAGTAAAATTGGCACATTTGGGAATTTCGAAGTGATTTGTTTCCAATAACCGTACCAGATCTTTTAATTGTTTATCCTTTGATTTCTGTTTGTTTTGAATTGTATGTGCTCTCTACCTGAGTGGGTGCACTGGCACCCATCGGTCACTGTGAGTTCCTTGTGTTACTTCGCTTTCTGTTTGTTTTCAGTTCTGAGTGTGCTCCACCGGAGCAGGTGTGCTGGCATCCATCAGTCATCAGGAGTTCCTTGTGTTACTTTGATTAGTTTCTTTTGAGTTTTTTGTGCTCTCTACGAGGTGGGTGCACTGGCGCCCGTGGGTCATTGGGAGTTCCTTGTGTTACTTTGATTAGTTTCTTTTGAGTTTTTTGTGCTCTCTACGAGGTGGGTGCACTGGCGCCCGTGGGTCATTGGGAGTTCCTTGTGTTACTTTGATTAGTTTCTTTTGAGTTTTTTGTGCTCTCTACGAGGTGGGTGCACTGGCGCCCGTGGGTCATTGGGAGTTCCTTGTGTTACTTTGATTAGTTTCTTTTGAGTTTTTTGTGCTCTCTACGAGGTGGGTGCACTGGCGCCCGTGGGTCATTGGGAGTTCCTTGTGTTACTTTGATTAGTTTCTTTTGAGTTTTTTGTGCTCTCTACGAGGTGGGTGCACTGGCGCCCGTGGGTCATTGGGAGTTCCTTGTGTTACTTTGATTAGTTTCTTTTGAGTTTTTTGTGCTCTCTACGAGGTGGGTGCACTGGCGCCCGTGGGTCATTGGGAGTTCCTTGTGTTACTTTGATTAGTTTCTTTTGAGTTTTTTGTGCTCTCTACGAGGTGGGTGCACTGGTGCCCGTGGGTCATTGGGAGTTCCTTGTGTTACTTTGATTAGTTTCTTTTGAGTTTTTTGTGCTCTCTACGAGGTGGGTGCACTGGCGCCCGTGGGTCATTGGGAGTTCCTTGTGTTATTTTGATTTGCTTGTTTTCAGTTCTTCTTTTGATTCACCGGTGCAGGTGCTCCGGTACTTATCAGCCACTGTGAGTCACTTTGATTTCTGATTGTTTTGAGTTCTTTGTGTTCTCCACCTGAGCAGCTGCACTGGCACCCATCTGTCACCATGAGTGATTTGGGTTACTTTCTGCTTGATTTGAGGTGCCTCTCACGGGGGTGTGAATTTAATAAAATAGCTACTTGTCCTTGGGGCAGGTTGCTTCATAAATCTACTTGTCCTGTCAAAAAAAATCAATTTGTCCCTTTGGTGCCATGTAGTGCAGAGACAAATTATAGCAGCAATCTCTGTATAAAAAAGCTCTGCTATTGGCCTTTCTGATTATACCAGGGTTTGTACTATAATAGTAATTGAATTCTAGCAATATTCTAGAATATTTTGCCATTTTTACACTGATTTGCAGCTTGAGGCTACAGGTAGTGTTAAGAGGGAATTCCAACCCTGGAACTATTGCTTAAGCAGGCCCCGAAAAATCAACTCGCCCACTCGCAGTTGTGAGTGAGATTTTATCAGGTTGAGCAATTTTAGCACTTACTCGTCCTTGCTGGCGAGTAAACTTAAGCTGGAAGAAACAGGTGTTCTGCTCATACAGAAAATGAATGAGCAATTAAGACCAAATTAAATCTTGTTTTTATCTTGACACATTTGCTGACTGCTCAAGTCAGAGGTCAAATGGCAGTTTGATTTTTTACTAATTCTTGCCTATCGGTACCTGGAAAATGGTATTTACTTTTCTTTCACTTATTACAGTTAATGGTTTTTGTCAAGTGAGCTGACAAGAATTGGGAAACGAAAGGATGTAAAATGTCCGTTTTTTTTCTCCAATATTTAAATTGCTTGTAAATGAATGGTACAAGAATTACAAAATATAGCAGGAATTATGGATTAACTTTTTGTAATTCAGAAATATGATGCAAACAAAGATTTAAATAGGCGAAAACTAAATCAGAATACTTTACTTTAGTCATGTGCAAATGACAACTATTTGCAGGCACTTTATTCCCAAATATTGTACACTAAATAGTTGTAAAACCACATCTCAGTGACACATTCTGTGGCCATTTCATTGTAAAATCTGCTGATTGCAAAGGAGTGTGCTGCTACTTTATGCTTTAGTTATATATTTATGAAAAGTGATTGTTTTTAAACCTGATTTGAGAAACATTTCTGCCCCTGCCCTGATGATATGAAGTTAATGAACAAATAGGCAAGTCACCTGTAACATGTATTCTTTATGTGGCTAGGTTTGTATTCTATATCGAACAAATGTTTAGTTCATTAAATCAAACAAAATAGTTTTCTGTACAGCAGATGTTCTGAACTCGTGTATTTGAAGGTGCTCTCATATGTGATCAAGAAGAAAATATCGTCTCAGTGAATTAAAATACTTGCCCAGGATCACATAATTTGAAACCAGTTAATGGGTCAAGAGCATTATAATTAGGTCGAGTAGATTATTTAAGTCCCTAGACCTACATGTCTACTAACAACATTTTTAGGATTTTTCGAGGCGAGGCCTGTTAAGTCTGTGCAAACCTAATAATTTGCCTGTTTTAGGGGTTTTCTCCAGCTCTTATCTAATCTGTTCCCATATTGAGAAGGAATGGAAATGTAGTCCTGACAAAGCCAGAAGTAAAACCTCTTCCATCTTCCAGGGTTGGGAAAAAGTGGTTGGAGGGAAAGAGAACTTGTAACCACTCAACAGATTTTCACATGACCAAATCTACACCAGCCTATTTGCTCGTGCTAAAAAACTGTTATCACATTTTTTGTATTAGTACTATTTCCTGGCCTACTTTTGTGAATTCACCACAGCCGTAAATCTGCACTCATTCAAGGACATATATCATTGGTGCAATTTTATGACTTTCTTAAAGAATTGGTCCCCTAATTAGGTCTAGAGTTGACCATGACCTTTTGTTTTTATTAAAATTCCCCAGCCATCCATTGACTGGCTTCCGCTGTTTCACAATGAGCATATCGCACATATAGTACTTTTGTTTAGGGTCTGCTGTGACAATGAGTGAAGTTTGAGGCCAAACAATATTTTTGCTTTTTAGCCAATGTTTGTTATAATGGTGAGGGCCTGGGAGCTCCCAAAAAGTTTCACAAAAACCATCTCAAAACAAGACTCTCATTGACAAAACCAAAAGGCTGACCACCAATAGCAGACCTATTAACTTTGCCATTGCTTGTTTATTTTCATGTTTCCCATTATCTTGTTGAAACTGTTTGCATTGATTTTCCATTATGAATACTTTTTGGAAATACTAGAATGGATCAACACATTTTACTAACTGAGGCTTCAAAGAAATGTAGCCTACAATTTCATTTTTTTTTCTTCCTAGTTGCATTTTTTTGTGAACATTTTATTTTGAAAGCAAAGGATCATCAATCTTGTTTTTAAACTTCTGCAGATATTTGCATTTAATTAGAAAGCGTTCTGGGAGCACTCTATGTCGCCTCATAATGTTAAACTTTGCAAAAGTGTGTACACATTTTCACACTGGAACCAGTGTCAGTAGTGCAGTCTGAGCTTACATTTCCTTACATCACTCACCCTAATAAGGATTTGTATTAATGAACCATAAGTACAAGTTCGAACAGCATTAACTTATAGACACAAGTATTACCGTAACTGTCGCTAATGCCCTTCTCTAATATAGGTGATACTGTAAACTGCCAGCCAAAGTTTTTGTGCTTCAGGGGGTTGAGCCTACTAGTCCCAAGTACCAAATATACATGAAAACTTGTCCTTGACACCAAACTATGTCCTGGGATTCTGGCGATAGGAAGTCCACACCTCTGCTCTCATTTTTACATCTTTAAATACAAGTCATACCTTTACATGGCAGAAAAACAAATTGTGCACAAATATATCTTTTGCGTGACTCTTCAGCAATAAAAGAATACCTTTTTTGTTTTCGCCAGTGCAGCATCGTTTTTTGGGGCCTTCTGACACCACTTCTAGTACCTGAGGCTAACGCTTTGCTAGGAACCACTGTATTTTGAAGTGAACCACTGTGAGTCGAGGGTACAGGTGGAGTGTTTGGAAAGTTCCATTGCAGTAAACCATCCAACGGAGTAGGCTTGACAGGCACAGAGTGTCTCAGTGCAGGGTGCGGGCGCTGATGGAGTGGTCCTATAATGCTGGGCAAGTGCATGGCATGAAACCATCAAACAGCTCTTCTGTGCAGGACATGGCTGTCTCAGTCAAGAAGGGGTACAGACCCGGGGCAGGTGTATCTGTCTCTGCACACTGGGGAAGTGCATGGTATTAAACCCCAAAGGAGCTCTGCTCATTCTGGCTGTGGTTGTTTTGGCACCAGGTGTGAGTGCAGGTGAAGATAAGGGTAGAGTGGACCTGGCATCCTCTGGAAGTGCCTGGCATCATACCCTCAAACAGCACTCTGCTTGTCAGTGGGTGTCTTGCACAGGTGTATTTGACTCTGAACCCCGAGGAAGTGCATATCATTAAACATCACGGCCTGCCATAGGTGTCTTGGCACAGGGGTGGATACAGGTGAGGGCACAGGCGTATTTGATCCTGCACCGTGAAGAAGTGGAGATCATTAAGCATATCGGCCTGGCGATGTGTGTGTTGGCTCTGGAACTGGTGCAAGTGAGGATACATGTAGGGTGTATCTGGCATCCTATGAAACTGTATGGCATTAAATATCTCAGGGTGGCGGCTGGTGTCATTTCACTGGAGCGGGTACATGTAGAGTGAACTTCCCATCCAATGTAAGTGCATGGCATTAAAGTTTTCGGCCTGTTGGCAGGTGAGGGCACAGGTAGAGTGGACATGCCACCCTGGGTACATGCATATCATTAATGATCTTGTCCTGTTGGTGGATGTTTTGGCACAGGTAGCGCGGAGCTGCTACCCCGGGGGTTGCATGGCATTAAACTTCTAGACCATGCACTGTGCGTCTTGTCACAGGTAGAGCGGACCTGCCACCTAGTGTGAGTGCATGATATTAAACTTCTCTGCTTGGCACTGGGTGTCTTGGCACAAGTAAAGCGGACCTGTTGCACTGGTTGAGTACATAACCTTAAACTTCTCGGCCTGGCGGTATGTGTCTTGACTGGATCTGCCACCCTGAGGGTGCATGTTGTTACATTTTCTGCCTGGCACTGGGTGTCTTGGCAAAGATAGACCGAACCTGCCACCCCGGGTGACTTCATGGCATTAAAGATCTTGGCTTGGCAGAGCGGACCTGCCAGCCGGGTGAGTACTTGGCATCAAAGATCTTGGCTTGGCAGAGCGGACCTGCAACCTCGGGTAAGTGGATGACATTAAACTTCTCGGCGTGGCACTTGGTACAGGTAGAGTGGACCTTGCACCTTGGAGACGTGCATGACATCAAACATCTCAGCTTGATGGCGTGTGTCGTGGCACAGGAGTTGGGGCAGGTGAGGGCACTAGTAGAATAACCTTTCACCCTGGGGAGTGCATGGCATTAAACTTCTCTGCCTGTTGCTGGTTGTCTTGGCACAGTAAAGTGGACTTGCCACCCTGGATGACTGCATGGCATTAAACTTCTCTGCCTGACGTCGTGTGTCTTGGCACAGATAAAGTGGACCTGCAACCCCAGGGAGTGCTTGACATTAAAGTTCTTGGCCTGGCGCACAAGTTACTTGCCTTTGGTAACGATATATCTGTAAGAAACAGTAGTTAATATTAGATTCCTTACCTTATAATATCCCCAGACGTCAGACTGGATCCGGAAACTTTTGCGTAGCAGTACCCCTGCGCGCCGGTAGGCGTCGTCTGCGGCTCCGTGTCCGTCGCCGGCATCGTTAGTGCTGGGATGACATCGCCGGAGTACTTAGAGGCCGCCCTTGCGCGCTGACGTCAGTTCTTATACACAGCTTTTCCACGCCAGAAACGCAGAGCTATGATAAAAACCAACACTGGTGCCATGAAACTGGGGCCCTGAAAGGGGATGACCTTAACCCTAGATATCGGTTCGCAGAACGGGGAGGATGGGTGGGTCGGTAAGGAATCTAATACTAACTACTGTTTCTTACAGATACATCGTTACCGAATGTAAGTAACTTGTGCATCTGAAAGAAACAGGTTAGTTTCCTTACCTTAGAATAGATACCCCAGTGGTGGGTCTGCAAACCAATAATCACACCAGAAAGTCCTGGAGGACGGAACGGCCAAAGAAGCCATCCCTCCGGTTTTTGCTGTCCAGGCAGTAGTGTCTTGCGAACTTGTGCAGCGAGGCCCACGTAGCTGCCTGACAGATGTCCTGCAAGGGGACTCCCCGGCCCAGGGCAGCAGTAGCCGCCGTGGCCCGAGTGGAATGGGCTCTCAGCCCAACAGGAGGCTCCTTTTTGGCCAAAGAGTAGCATACCTTGATGCACAACACGTCCCACAGAGAGATGGTCCGCTTGTGCACCGCCCGACCTTTCTTAGCGCCCACATAACCAACAAAGAGTTGGTCATCCACCCGGAACTGGCGTGTGCGATCCAAATAGAATGAGAGCGCACGTTTTGGGTCCAGACGGTGGAGCCACTCTTCCTCTTTAGAGAGATGCGGAGGCGGAAAGAAGGTGGGCAAGGTGATGGACTGCCCGATGTGGAAGGCCTTGACTACTTTGGGCTGGAAAGAGGGTCTTGTCCGCAACACAACCTTGTCCGGATGGACAGAAAGGAAGGGAGGCTTGGATGAAAGAGCCTGGAGCTCACTCACTCTCCTGGCAGAGGTGATGGCAACCAGGAAGGCAGTCTTAAGGGTAAGAAGACGAAGAGGACAGTTATGAAGTGGCTTGAAGGGAGCGCTCATCAGAAAAGTAAGTACAAGGTTCAAGTCCCACTGAGGCATCACGAAAGGAACAGGGGGAAACATATGAGTGATGCCCTTTAAGAATCTGTTGACAACCGGGGACTTCAACAAAGAAGGCTGATCAGGTAGCCTTAAGAAGGCGGAAAGGGCAGAAAGGTAGCCCATGATAGTGCCCAGAGCAGAGCCCTGCTGGGCAAGAGAAAGAAGGAAGAGGAGAACCTCAGAAAGAGGGGCAGAAAGGGGATCCACAACCTTTGCTGTGCACCATGCCACAAACTTGTTCCACCTGCAGGCATATACCAACTTTGTGGAGGGACGCCTGGCTGCCAGAATCACACCACAAACTTCAGGAGGCAAGTCAAATGGCCTCAACTGTCGCCGCTCAATCTCCAAGCATGGAGGTGGAGACTGGACAGGTTCGGGTGGAGGACCGTCCCCTACTGCTGCGACAGAAGGTCCTCCTGAAGAGGCAGACGAATTGGGGGATCGACAGACATACTGAGTAGCTCGAGATACCAGTATCTTCCTGCCCAGTCCGGAGCCTCAAGGATAACTTAAGCCCGGTTGCGCCTGATCTTCTTCAGCACTCTGGGCAGAAGTGGTATAGGCGGAAAGGCGTACAACAGACCGGAGCTCCACTCGTGACGAAAAGCGTCTCAGAGCGAGTGCTGCCTTGGAAATTCCAACGCGCAGAACTGATGACATTGCGCGTTCTCTACTGTGGCGAATAGATCTAACCAAGGCTCTCCCCACTGCTGAAAGAGGCCTTGCGCCACGTCCGAGTTCAGACACCATTCGTGATCCATCATGCACCGACGGCTGAGTTCCTCCGCCCTGGCGTTCAGAGAACCTGCCAGGTGTTGAACCACCAGGGTCACGCCCTGATGTTCCAGCCACTGCCAGAGGCGCAGAGCCTCCTGGCATAGGGTCCACGACCCCACCAAGCCCTGTTTGTTGCAGTACCACATGGCGGTGTTGTCTGTGAACACCTGCACTACACTCCCCCAGACAGAGGGGAGGAATGCCTTCAGTGCAAGCCGGATCGCCCGCAGCTCCAGAAGGTTGATGTGGAGCCGGGACTCCGCCGGAGACCAGAGGCCTCTGATCTCCTTCTCTCCCATGTGGCCTCCCCAGCCCTGGAGGGATGCTTCCGTCACAACTACGTGCTCCGGTTGGGGTAGGGAGAGGGATCTGCCGCTGACCCAATCGCGGTCCATGAGCCACCACTGCAACTGTCTTGCAGTGTCCTCCGAGATGAAGACAAGGTCGGACAGGTTGCCCTGATGCTGGGCCCACTGAAACTTCAGGTCCCACTGCAGAGCCCGCATCCGCCACCTGGTGTAATGCACCAGAAGGATGCAGGAGGCCATCCGCCCCAGAAGCCGCAGCGTCAACCTGACTGAGACTCGGGATAACTGCTGAACGATCGGAATGAGAGCCTGAATATCCCGAACCCGCTGCTCTGGAGGATAAACCCGAAACTGTGCCGAGTCCAGAACCGCTCCGATGAAGAGGAGCTTCTGAGAGGGACACAGGTGTGACTTCGGCACATTGATGGAGAACGCCTGCATGTGCAGGAGGTCGGCCGTAGTCTGGAGATGGCTGACTGTCTGGGGCGAGCCCGTCTTCAACAACCAGTCGTCGAGGTAGGGGAAGACTGAAACCCCTAACCTGCGCAGATGAGCTGCGACCACCGACATCACTTTGGTGAACACCTGTGGGGCACTGGTAAGGCCAAAGGGGAGCCGGGTAAACTGAAAGTGCTCGTGGCCTACCGTGAACCGCAGGTGACGCCGGTGGGCCGACAGGACGGGGATATGAAAATAAGGGTACTGCAAGTCCAACGCTACCATCCAGTCTCCTGGGTTCAGGGCAGATAGGACCTGAGCAATAGTCAGCATCTTGAACCTCTCCTTCCGGAGGAAGCCGTTGACGTTCCGCAGGTCCAAGATAGGGCGTAGGCCCCCTGTGCCCTTCTTGTGTACCAGAAAGTAGTGGGAGTAACAACCACACCCTACTTCTGGCCCAGGAACGCGCTCGATGGCCCCCTTGGCCAAGAGGGCCGTAACTTCCTCTCGTAGAAGTGTCAAGTGATCCCCCGACACGCGGTGGTACTGTGGTGGCATGGCTGGAGGGGATGCCTCGAAGGGGAGGGAGTAACCCCTTTGGACGATTTGCAGCACCCACCTGTCCGATGTGACAGTGCGCCAGTGGAGGTGGTGATGGCGAACCCTGCCCCCCACTGGCGTCACATGGGCCTGAAAGCTCGGACTAGGAAGGTTTGGAGGCGGATGCTGCAGGGGCGGGTGTGGACTGGCCTCGCCGCTGTCCCCGACCACCGCCACGGCGGTTTCCACGTCCGCCACCGCGCTGGACGGTAGTCTGCGGCCTGTGGCTGGCAGGACGTGTGGGGGCGCCCCTTCCTTGGCCAATAAAGGAGCGAAAAGCATCCATTTGCTGGCGCGGGCCGAGATGCCCAAGGACTTGGCCGTAGCCCTGGAGTCCTTAAAGCGCTCAAGCGCATGGTCTGCCTTGTCGCCAAAGAGGCGACTGCCATCAAACGGCATGTCCATAAGGGTGTTCTGGACATCAGCCGAAAAGTTGGCGGACCTCAACCACGCGTGGCGACTAATCGCCACCGTCGTTGCCATCGCTCTGCCCAGTGAGTCCGTTGTATCTAGTCCACACCAAATGGAGCACCATGCTGCATCTCGACCCTCTGCAAGGGCTTGGGTGAGTTTAGTCTGGACCTCCGCCGGACATTGTGGCAGCACGTCCACAACCGTGTCCCACAGAGAGTGGGTATAACGCTCCAAGAGGCACGCAGTGTTGACTGACCGCAGCCCTAAACTCAGGGAGGAGAATACTTTTTTTCCGTATAGCTCGTACCTCTTGGATTCCCGATCGGGGGGAGCCGTCAGGAATGCGGATTTGAGTTAGAGGCCTGGACGACCAGGCTCTCAGGGGTGGGATGGGTGAACAGGATGCAAGGGTCGCCCGGAGCCGGGCGGTGGCGTCTGGCCACGTTCCTATCTACAGGCTGACTTGTAGCGGGCTTGGACCAAGTGCCCAGAAGAACGTCAGACAAGGCCTCATTAAAAGGCAGCAGAGGCTGGTCCGAGCTTGCCTGCGGTTTAAGGACCTCAGTGAGGAGGTTAGTCCTCACGGCCGCGACGGGGAGCTCGAGGCACAAGGCCTTGGCCGCCCGCATCAGTACCACACTATAGGCATCCCCCTCCTCCATAGCCACGGTAGGAGGGCAGACAAAACCAGTGTCCGGCGAGGTGTCCAGACCACTGGCCTCCCCTAGCTCACCTGACCAGTCCTGATCAGACTGGCACTCCCGTGCCAGAGGTTCCTTAGACCCCTCCCAATCCCCCTCGCCACCCATCTCCTGATACTCGGGCCAAAGGATGAGGCCGGCTCATAGAAGTAGAAATCTCCCATTGGCGTCGAGAGCGGTGCCGAGCGGCGCTGGACCCGAATCGAGGGAGGGATCGGGGACGGCGCCACCCGGAAGCGGCGCCGGTGGCGACACCCTGGGGGCCGGCGCCTGCGAGGTCGACTGGCGAAGACCCGGATCCTGCGGGGGCCTGCGGCGCTGGGACCGAAGTCACCGGTGGTGTCGGGACCGATGTCCCCGGCGGTGTCGGGACCAAAGCACCTGACCCGCTGGGACCCCCAGTCAGGGCCGCTGGGCCCGAAGGCGCTGCGGAGCCTGACGGAGGAGTGAGGGACCTCCTGGCTGTGAGGAAGGCCTCGATATCCTCCGGCGTCGCATTCTGCCCAGGGACCGACGAGTATGAAGCAGGCCGCGACACCCGTGGCTCCAGCGGCGTCACCCGAACTCCCGGCCGCGTCACGCGAGTCGGAAGAGCGATGACGTCTCTTCGACTTCTTGTGCTTACCTGAGGACTTCGAACCCGAAGACCGAGGACGACTCCCGGAGCTATGGTGGCTCTGACCCCGCGACCGGTCCCTCGACCTCCTCGCTGACCGGGACCTCGAGCGGCGCGGGCCGGCTGCCGGAGCTCGAGTCTCTTGCGGGACCGCTCCCGCCTAGCTTTAGATGTCTAGGTTCGACAGTCAGAGCAGGCCTTGTCATCGTGGTCGAGGCCCAGGCAATGAAGACACCGGCGGTGGGGGTCGGTAACCGACATCAGTCGGTCGCAGGGATTAAACCTGGGCATCCCTACCAGCACCGTCTGAGTCGTTTGACTTCGAAAAGGATAAAAAATTATCAAAAAAGTTTAGTCAAAATTGACTGGGAGGGGGAGGGGGAGGGGGAACGGGAACGACTACCACTTTTTCCGGATCTGCTCTTGCTGGCGCGGAAAAAAGAACTGACGTCCGTGCGCGAGGGCGTCGTCTAAGTACTCCGGCGACGTCATCCCGGCTCCGGCGACGGACGCAGAGCCGCAGACTATGCCTACCGACGCGCAGGGGTACTGCTACGCCAAAGTTTCAGGATCCAGTCTGACGCCTGGGGATATTCTAAGATAAGGAATCTAATACTAACCTGTTTCTTTCAGATACTGGGGGTGCCTAGCATAAGTAGAGTGGACCTGCTACCCTGGGGGGTGTGGGTTGCATGGTATTTTACTTCTAGGCGTGGCACTTGGGTGTCTTGGCACAGATAGGGTGGACCTGCCAACTCGGCGGAGTGCATGACATTAAGCTTCTCGGCCTGGCAGTGGGTGTCTTGGCACTGGTAGAGCAGACTTGCCACCCTGGGTGACTGCATAACATTAAACTAATCGGCCGGGCGCTGGGTTCCTTGGCACACATAGCTCGTACCTGCCGCCCTTGGTGAATGTATGGCATTAAACTTGTCTGCCTGCTGCAGGTATTTTGGCACAGAAGTGGGAGCAGGTGAGAGCACAGGTAGAATAGACCTTCCACCCTAGAGTATACTAGGCATTAAAGATCTCAGCCTGGCACTGGGTCAGGTGTCATGGCACAGGTAGAGCGGACCTGCCACCCCGAGGAGGTGCATGTTAATAAACTTCTCGGTGTCTTGGCACAGAGCGGACACGCCATCCTAGGGTGTTGCATGGCATTAAACTTCTCGGCCTAGCGGCCGGTGTCTTGGCACAGAAATGGCTGTGGGTAAGGGCACAGGTAGAATAGACTTCCCACCCTGGGGTGGGCATGGCATTAAACTACTCTGTCTGGCACTTGGTGCCTTGGCACAGATTGAGCAGACCTGCCACATGGGGGTGCATGGTAGAACATTTCTCTGCTTGGCACTGGGTGTCTTGGCACAGGTAAAGCGGATCTGCTATCCCGAAGGGGGTGCATGGCATTAAACTTCTTGGCATGCCACTGGGTCGTCTTAGCACAGGTAGAGCGGACCTGCCACCTCAGGGGGTGGGGGGGGTGCATGGGTGTCTTGGCACAGGTAGTGTGGACCTGCCACCCCAGATGAGTATATGGCTTTAAACTTCTCGCTGTGTCACTGGGTGTTTTGGCATAGGTAGAGCAGACCTGCCACCCGGGGGTGCATGGCATTAAACTTCTCGGCGTGGCACTGTTTCTTGGCATAGGTAGAGCAGACCTGCCACTCTGGGGGGTGGAGGGGGTGCATGGCATTACACTTATCGGCTTGGCACTGGGTGTCTCGGCAGATGTGGGGCAGACCTGCCACTCCAGGGGGTGGTGGAGGGGTGCGTGGCATTACACTTCTCGACGTGGAACTGGGTATCTTGGCACAGGTGGGGCAGACCTGCCACTCCGGGGGGGGGGGGGGTCGCATGGCATTAAACTTCTCGGCCTGTCACTGGGTGTCTTGGCACAGGTGGGGCAGACCTGCCACTCCAGGGGGGGTGGGGGTGCGTGGCATTACACTTCTCGGCCTGGCACTGGGTGTCTTGGCTCAGGCGGGGCAGACCTGCCACTCCACGGGGATTTGGGTGGTGCGTGGCATTACACTTCTCGGCCTGGCACTGAGTGTCTTGGCACAGGTGGGGCACACCTGCAACTCCGGGAGGAGGGGGTGCGTGGCACTGGGTGTTTTGTGGCACTGGGTGTTTTGGCACAGGTGGGGCAGACCTGCCGCCCCGGGGTGCCTGGCACTGGGTGTCTTGGCACAGGTGGGGCAGACCTGCCACTCCAGGGGGAGGTGGGTGGGTGCGTGGCATTACACTTCTCGGCCTGGCACTGGGTGTCTTGGCTCAGGCGGGGCAGACCTGCCACTCCAGGGGGAGTTGGGGGGATACGTGGCATTACACTTCTCGGCCTGGCACTGAGTGTCTTGGCACAGGTGGGGCAGACCTGCCACTCCGGGGGGGGGGGTCCCTGGCACTGGGTGTCTTGGCACAGGTGGGGCAGACCTGTCGCCCCGGGGGTGCGTGGCATTCCCTCGTCGCCCCGGCGTCTCGCTCGGGCGCCTGCAGCCTCCTGAGAATGGCTGGAGCCGGTCGGACTCGTCGTGGATGCGATGCTGCCCTGGGGCCGCTGGCGGGGGGCCAAGAAAGGGGCCGTGCCGCCTCGGGCCCGGGGAGGGGACTGGGTGAGAAACCTCCCGGAGATCCTCTCTGTCACCCAGTGCCCCGGTGCCAGCCCCTGGGAGGGGCGAGCGCTACGTGTGCGCAGGAGACCGCCGGGCCCGGCGCAGAGGGCATTCCTTGCTGTGGAGCCGGCGAGGGCACGGGCAGGCTCTGGTGGAGCACAGGTGACCCCCTCGGAGAGGTGACGGCTGTCTGTGCGTCCTGTGAGGTGCGGGGTCTGTCCTGCGCCCTCGCCCTGCGCCTTCAGACACCCCTCGGAGCCCCTGGTGGTGAGATGGGGGCCAAGGGAATGAGTTTGTCTCGGCGTTGGAAAGATGCATATTGCTACTTTACGAGCCCGTTGCTCCCTGTCCCACGCTGCTCCCTGTCCCACGCTGCTCCCTGTCCCACATTGTCCCACGCTGCTCCCTGTCCCACGTTGTCCCACGCTGCTCTGTCCCAAGCTGCTCCCTGTCCCACGCTGCTCCCTGTCCCACGTTGTCCCACGCTGCTCTCTGTCCCACGCTGCTCCCTGTCCCACGTTGTCCCACGCTGCTCTCTGTCCCACGCTGCTCTCTGTCCCACGCTGCTCTCTGTCCCACGCTGCTCTCTGTCCCACGCTGCTCTCTGTCCCACGCTGCTCTCTGTCCCACGCTGCTCCCTGTCCCACGTTGTCCCACGCTGCTCCCTGTCCCACGTTGTCCCACGCTGCTCTCTGCCCCACGCTGCCCTCTGCCCCACGCTGCCCTCTGTCCCACGCTGCTCTCTGTCCCACGCTGCCCTCTGTCCCACGCTGCCCTCTGTCCCACGCTGCTCTCTGTCCCACGCTGCTCTCTGTCCCACGCTGCTCTCTGTCCCACGCTGCTCTGTCCCACGCTGCTCTCTGTCCCACGCTGCTCTCTGTCCCACGCTGCTCCCTGTCCCACGTTGTCCCACGCTGCTCTCTGCCCCACGCTGCTCTCTGCCCCACGCTGCTCTCTGCCCCACGCTGCTCTCTGCCCCACGCTGCTCTCTGCCCCACGCTGCTCTCTGTCCCACGCTGCTCTCTGTCCCACGCTGCTCTCTGTCCCACGCTGCTCTCTGTCCCACGCTGCTCCCTGTCCCACGTTGTCCCACGCTGCTCTCTGCCCCACGCTGCTCTCTGCCCCACGCTGCTCTCTGCCCCACGCTGCTCTCTGCCCCACGCTGCTCTCTGCCCCACGCTGCTCTCTGCCCCACGCTGCTCTCTGCCCCACGCTGCTCTCTGCCCCACGCTGCTCTCTGCCCCACGCTGCTCTCTGCCCCACGCTGCTCTCTGCCCCACGCTGCCCTCTGCCCCACGCTGCCCTCTGCCCCACGCTGCCCTCTGCCCCACGCTGCCCTCTGCCCCACGCTGCCCTCTGCCCCACGCTGCCCTCTGCCCCACGCTGCCCTCTGCCCCACGCTGCCCTCTGCCCCACGCTGCCCTCTGCCCCACGCTGCCCTCTGCCCCACGCTGCCCTCTGCCCCACGCTGCCCTCTGCCCCACGCTGCCCTCTGCCCCACGCTGCCCTCTGCCCCACGCTGCCCTCTGCCCCACGCTGCCCTCTGCCCCACGCTGCCCTCTGCCCCACGCTGCCCTCTGCCCCACGCTGCCCTCTGCCCCACGCTGCCCTCTGCCCCACGCTGCCCTCTGCCCCACGCTGCCCTCTGCCCCACGCTGCCCTCTGCCCCACGCTGCCCTCTGCCCCACGCTGCCCTCTGCCCCACGCTGCCCTCTGCCCCACGCTGCCCTCTGCCCCACGCTGCCCTCTGCCCCACGCTGCCCTCTGTCCCACGCTGCCCTCTGTCCCACGCTGCCCTCTGTCCCACGCTGCTCTCTGTCCCACGCTGCTCCCTGTCCCACGTTGTCCCACGCTGCTCTCTGTCCCACACTGCTCTCTGTCCCACGCTGCTCTCTGTCCCACGCTGCTCTCTGTCCCACGCTGCTCTCTGTCCCACGCTGCTCTCTGTCCCACGCTGCTCTCTGTCCCACGCTGCTCTCTGTCCCACGCTGCTCTCTGTCCCACGCTGCTCTCTGTCCCACGCTGCTCTCTGTCCCACGCTGCTCTCTGTCCCACGCTGCTCTCTGTCCCACGCTGCTCTCTGTCCCACGCTGCTCTCTGTCCCACGCTGCTCTCTGTCCCACGCTGCTCTCTGTCCCACGCTGCTCTCTGTCCCACGCTGCTCTCTGTCCCACGCTGCTCTCTGTCCCACGCTGCTCCCTGTCCCACGTTGCTCTCTGCCCCACGCTGCTCTCTGCCCCACGCTGCTCTCTGCCCCACGCTGCTCTCTGCCCCACGCTGCTCTCTGCCCCACGCTGCCCTCTGCCCCACGCTGCCCTCTGCCCCACGCTGCCCTCTGCCCCACGCTGCCCTCTGCCCCACGCTGCCCTCTGCCCCACGCTGCCCTCTGCCCCACGCTGCCCTCTGCCCCACGCTGCCCTCTGCCCCACGCTGCCCTCTGCCCCACGCTGCCCTCTGCCCCACGCTGCCCTCTGCCCCACGCTGCCCTCTGCCCCACGCTGCCCTCTGCCCCACGCTGCCCTCTGCCCCACGCTGCCCTCTGCCCCACGCTGCCCTCTGCCCCACGCTGCCCTCTGTCCCACGCTGCCCTCTGTCCCACGCTGCCCTCTGTCCCACGCTGCTCTCTGTCCCACGCTGCTCTCTGTCCCACGCTGCTCTCTGTCCCACGCTGCTCTCTGTCCCACGCTGCTCTCTGTCCCACGCTGCTCTCTGTCCAAATTTGCTCTGTGTCCCACGTTGTCCCACGCTGCTGTCCCACGTTGTCCCACGCTGCTCTCTGTCCCACGTTGTCCCACGCTGCTCTCTGTCCCACGTTGTCCCACGCTGCTCTCTGTCCCACGTTGTCCCACGCTGCTCTCTGTCCCACGTTGTCCCACGCTGCTCTCTGTCCCACGTTGTCCCACGCTGCTCTCTGTCCCACGTTGTCCCACGCTGCTCTCTGTCCCACGTTGTCCCACGCTGCTCTGTCCCACGTTGTCCCACGCTGCTCTGTCCCACGTTGTCCCCGCTGCTCTGTCCCACGCTGCTCTGTCCCACGTTGTCCCACGCTGCTCTGTCCCACGTTGTCCCACGCTGCTCTGTCCCACGTTGTCCCACGCTGCTCTGTCCCACGTTGTCCCACGCTGCTCTGTCCCACGTTGTCCCACGCTGCTCTGTCCCACGTTGTCCCACGCTGCTCTCTGTCCCACGTTGTCCCACGCTGCTCTCTGTCCCACGTTGTCCCACGCTGCTCTCTGTCCCACGTTGTCCCACTCTGCTCTCTGTCCCACGTTGTCCCACTCTGCTCTCTGTCCCACGTTGTCCCACTCTGCTCTCTGTCCCACGTTGTCCCACGCTGCTCTCTGTCCCACGTTGTCCCACGCTGCTCTCTGTCCCACGCTGCTCTCTGTCCCACGTTGTTCCACGTCCAAATTTGCTGTGTCCCACATTGTTTCACGTTGCTCTCTGTCCAAATTTGCTGTCGCACGCTGCTCTCTGTCCCACGCTGCTCTCTGTCCCACGCTGTTCTCTGTCCCACGCTGCTCTCTGTCCCACGCTGCTCTCTGTCCCACGCTGCTCTCTGTCCCACGCTGCTCTCTGTCCCACGCTGCTCTCTGTCCCACGCTGCTCTCTGTCCCACGCTGCGTTTGGAAAGCTTGAGGCTCTGGCCAGCTTCCCCCGTGCAGTGTTTAACGGTTTGGTTTAGGGCAGGCTGGCGTTTGGTTGAGACCTCTGTGTCCGCGTGGTCGCCGGGTAGACAGTGGGTTTGTGTTTTTTATGTTTCACCAGCACAGTGCTTTGGCTTTGCTTGTGAAATCTCTTGTATTTAATATATCTTAAAAGGGGGCTCCTATCGGTTCCTATTGTGGAATTACTGTGTTCATTCACTTGTGTGTGGAAGCTTTATTTTTTCTTAACCTCCCTTGGTTGCACGCATTTAGGATACTTCTACTAAAGCTGTTCACACTGTTTGAGCATCATTCACTGTCCAGATAAGATCTCTTCCCACTGAAAAGGTAGACCCCTTCTAACAGGATGCTGGAATGCTTGCTTTTTTATTGCTTAGTTGTGTAAAGCAGATGCTGTAGGAGAGTAGGATCTGCTTACTATGGTTACCCCCACTTTTTGCTGTGTTTCACTGATTTATCGACTTTAGTCTGGCTGGGGCCCTGCTAACCAGGACCCCAGCCTAGCGGTGCAAGGTGCCCACTAGAATAGTGGACATTTATTTATTTATTTATTAAAAAGGTTTTATATAGCGCTGGCTAGACCCGGAGGTATCGGAGCGCTTTACAAGGGTATCAGACAATAAATTGCAGGTTACAGCTTTACAAAGGATACACAGTTATCAGAGCATGGCAATTTTGGTTACAAGTAAGGTTGAGACAAACAAAAAGGAACATATAGGTAGGGGGAAAAAGCTGGCAGGGGGAGATATTCCGGGGATTGGGGGGGTAAGAGCAGGGGTAGTAGACCGAGAGTGGAGGCGGCAGAGAGGAGGGTTAGAGAGACGGCATGGTAAGAGGAGGGGAAGGGTGACTGGGACACAAACCGGCAGGCGAGTCAAAGCTGCGCCCAAAGTCCAGAAGCTGTGATCCCAGGGGGAGTGGTATCATTTCCCCATCTCTGTTGCGAGAGGCTCCCTAAGCGCAGTAGACTCTCTCAAAGGGGTCTCTGAGACTCCAAGGCCTACTTTACTGGATCCTTCCCCAAAATGGGGAGAGTGAGTGCTTTGGCAAGGGGTGCCATACCATACCTCAATTGTGAGTGGCTCCCTTGGCGCTGTGGACTCACTCAGCGGGTATGCTTCGACTCCAGCGTATATATCTTGGATCTTTCCCCAAAAAGGGGAGAAGGAGTGCTTGGTCAAAGGGCACAAAAGGACAGGGGGGTGAAGCGGGCATGGGGAAAGATTCAGGTGAAAGGGAATAGGAGCAAGGAAGTAGACAAAGAGCGAAAGAATGCTGAATAGGAACAGATAGATAGGAGACAAGGAAAAAGCAGAGTCACAGAAATACAATGGGGGTGGGGTGGGGGGGGGGCGGCAAGGCAGGGAGATGGGGAGAAAAACTGTGCCCAAAGTCCAACTGGGTAGGTGAAACAGAGAAGCTCCACCGGGCGTTAGACATAGTGCTCGGACTCCGCTATCGGGATGGGGATCAGGAGTATGCTCAGAGATTGTCATAGTATGTTGATTAGGTAGTGGTCACTACCAACCCCTCATTCACCTTAGCTCCATTTAAGACACGTCACATGCACAGACATGCACAAGCACATACAAATGAGCTCACACTCTCACACTCTCACACTCTCACACTCTCACACACTCTCACACTCTCACACACTCTCACACTCTCACACTCTCACACACTCTCACACACTCTCTCTCACACACACACACACACACACACACACACACACACACACACACACACACACACACACACACACACACACACACACACACACACACACACACACACACACACACACACACACACACACACACACACACACACACACACACACACACACACACACACACACACACACACACACACACACACACACACACACACACACACACACACACACACACGCGCTCCCGAACAAAAATACCCAAGGATGTACTCACAGGTACAAGCACACACACCGTCACACGCACAGACATGCGCAAGCACACACACACACACACACACATACAATCACATGCTCCCGAACAAAAATACCCAAGGATGTACTCACAGGTACAAGCACACACACCGTCACACGCACAGACATGCGCAAACACACACACACACACACACATACAATCACATGCTCCCGAACAAAAATACCCAAGGATGTACTCACAGGTACAAGCACACACACCGTCACACGCACAGACATGCGCAAGATGGGGAGAAAAACTGTGCCCAAAGTCCAACTGGGTAGGTGAAACAGAGAAGCTCCACCGGGCGTTAGACATAGTGCTCGGACTCCGCTATCGGGATGGGGATCAGGAGTATGCTCAGAGATTGTCATAGTATGTTGATTAGGTAGTGGTCACTACCAACCCCTCATTCACCTTAGCTCCATTTAAGACACGTCACATGCACAGACATGCACAAGCACATACAAATGAGCTCACACTCTCACACTCTCACACTCTCACACTCTCTCACACTCTCACACTCTCACACACTCTCACACTCTCACACACACACACACACACACACACACACACACACACACACACACACACACACACACACACACACACACACACACACACACACACACACACACGCGCTCCCGAACAAAAATACCCAAGGATGTACTCACAGGTACAAGCACACACACCGTCACACGCACAGACATGCGCAAGCACACACACACACACACACACACACACACACACATACAATCACATGCTCCCGAACAAAAATACCCAAGGATGTACTCACAGGTACAAGCACACACACCGTCACACGCACAGACATGCGCAAGCACACACAAATGTGCACACACACACACACACACACACATACAATCACATGCTCCCGAACAAAAATACCCAAGGATGTACTCACAGGTACAAGCACACACACTGTCACACGCACAGACATGCGCAAGCACACACAAATGTGCACACACACTCTCATACGCGAACAGAGGGCGCAAGTTGCTGGTGAGCCCAATGATGGCACGTATCGACATGCAGGAGCAATTGTTTACTGATCTAGTCGGGCACCTAGGGAAATTTAAAAGGTGAGGAATATGCAGATAGAAGTATCCACCAGAAGCAACAGTGCCTGAAGTTCAGCCACAGCCACCTTGCTAAGACTCAGACTAAACACATTCCTCAGGTCAAGTGCCTCGGATCTGGAACTAAACAAAACCTCCAAGCTTCCCTGAAAGAAGATTCTCACATAATGATCTCTGCTGGTCAAATGGTTCCAAAGGGAGGAGGACTCAAATGGTCAGCAGGGCTGGGAAAGAGTAACTTATCAAGCACTCGTGATGTGAACAACACCGTGCCAGCCCCACTTTCATTACGTAGACAACCAACTACCAAAAGAATCTGCTGGTGCTAAGTGTACATGGCAAGTTAATGGTAAGACTTCTTTTGCAGGGGTTACTACTCTGGGTACGGGCTAAGCTCCTCTTCCTCTATGCCCATTCAATCCACACCCTCTATGTGGAAGTGGGACGTGCATGCAGAGGCAACAATAGTACTACTTAGAGTCCTGTTTGGATGTACCAACACTAGAGGTAAGAGAGGAAACCGACTTCATCTTCCAGAATATATATGACCCCACACTTCCATTCCTTACCAATGTTGGGGTGATCCGTTCACGAGTCGAACTTCTCTAAAGAGCTTTTGTAGGCTTGTTGGGTTCAGCGGGGTCTTTGTTGCCACCTCTCTGCCAGTCAGGATGTGTCGTGCCAGCTTGCCTATCCCGATAGTCTTGGCTCCCAAGGATCGGCTTGAGCACGTCGTCCCCTTCTCAGACCGGCTGCCACCCAGGGTAGAGTGGCCATCAGTGGCGTGAGTTCAGGGTGGGGGTTCCCGATCGGTCAGCGGCATCGGCGGGGTTAGTAGGCACTGGGGGTGCACACCCTGCCAGAAGCGGCACGGTGCCATTGGAGGCCTGTGACCGTGGCAGACCACGACTATCCCTTATGATTCTCATCCATTTCCCTCCATAACCAAAACAATTGAACCGATGGGCACCGAGGGAAGGGCACTTCGGTCGCTTCCTCTCGCAGGTTCCAAACGATTTCCTTGTTGCTACTTAATCCTTTTGATGCAGTGTTCTTTCTTGCGCCCTCTTGCTACTTTCCAATTTTTTAACGAAACCTACAACCCCGGGGGACAGCTTCTCACAGATGCTTTAGCCTTGGAACGTTTGTGGCATTTCCAATTCATGCTTCTGTGCCTTTCTTTGCACTTTGTAGGTAATCTTACATTGATTTTTTCAACTTTGGTCATTATGATCAAATTCTAAATGTTGTAATAAACATTGCATGCTAAAAATAAAGTTAACATGCAAGACCTATGCTACATTTTACTATTGAACCAACAGCCGCCAGTGCAGTAACTTGCAGACAACAGGGTCATGATTTGAATGGTGCAGTGGCACTGTGGCCAAAAGCTATAGGGAACCACACTAAACCCAGATTATTGCAAAATGTTACTACTAAACGAGTCAGTCACCAGTGCATTTATCTAACCGGAAATAGTCATGATTTGGATGGTGCAGCAGATGCAGTGACAAAAGTTGGCATAACTCCTCTAAACACCAAATATTACTATATTTTACTACTAAACAGGGAGCCACAAATGCAGTAATATTGCAGGCACTCGGTGCATGATTTGAATGGTGCAGCAAGTGCAGTGGCACTGGGCTCAAAAGTTGTGAGAACTCCGCTCAACCCCAAATATTGCTATTACATCAATTAATTATATTATTCCCCCTCTTTCATTTTTTCAAACTTTTGCTATTATCTGCACTATACCACTAGTAACAGCACAATATATTGCCTTTTTGTACATAAATAAGTCATAATACTTTAGCAGACTTTATGTAACTTATATTGTATAAATACTCAGCAAGCTACAACTTTCTACAAAAAAAGCTTAATTATTAATCGCATAGGTGAAACCTAATGCATTTACCAGAGCTTGCTTTCAGCATGACACCTGGATATGGTCTGTGCTGCAATCTGAACTGAAAGTACAAAACACAGTAAGGGCTTGTGTTGTGCGCAGTGTGTTGTCCAAAAGTCTCTTCGTATGGTCCAGGCCGAGAGGCTGTCTAGAGCCGGCCCCTCAGAACTGATGCCCAGGCCTTCACTGCCTCGCCCTCCAGGGTTCACCCCATCTCCAGGGTGCCTGCATCACTTCTGCCTCGCCAGTGATGCCTCGCCCTCCAGGGGTCGCCTCGTCTCCACGGTACCTACATCACTCCTGCCTCGCCCTCCAGGGGTCGCCTCGTCTCCACGGTACCTGCATCACTCCTGCCTCGCCCACCAATGGTGGCCCGTCTCCAGGGTGCCCTCATCACTTCTGCAACGTCCACCAGGGTTGCCCTGTCTCCAGAGTTCCTGTAATACTTCTTCATCGCCCTTGGGGTGTCCCCCCATCCACAGGGTGCCTGCATCGCTTCTGCTTCCCCAGCGATGCCTTGCCCTCCAGGGGTCGTCTCATCTCCACGGTACCTGCATCACTCCTGCCTCGCCCACCCGGGGTGGCCCGTCTTCAGGTTGCCTGAATCGCTTCTGCCTCACCCACCAAGGGTCACCCCATCTACAGGGTCCCTGCTTGACCACTGCTTCGCCCATCGGGGTCGATCCATCTCCAGGGTGCCTGCATCACTTCTGCCTCGCTCATGGGGGTCGCTCCATCTCCATGGTGGCTGCATCATTCTGCCTCACCCTGTGTCTGCGGTGCCTGCATTACTTCTGCCTTGCCCTCCACGGGTTGTGTCCTGTCCAGGGTGCCAGCATGACAACTGCCTCGCCCACCAAGGCTTGCCCCGTCACTTGTGCTTCCCTTTCATGTCTTAACACTGTTCTGCTGTGGCTCTTGGGCCATAATCAATCTAACCTTTGATACGTTTAATGCAGCCAGCGCAGAAGCAGTGTGTGTCTACCGTGCCTGCATTACTCCAAGGGAATTCATGCAGTGCGTGTTCTCGAGTGCACAGTGGGCGTCCTCTGGGCCTGCATTACTCTGGAATTCATGCAGTGCTTGTTGCTGAGTGCAAAGTGGGTGTCGGCTGAGCCTGCATTACTCTGAGGGAACTCGTGCAGTGCTCTTTGCTGAGTGCAGAGTGGGTGTCCGCTGGGCGTGCAATACTCTGCTGGGCCTGCATTACTCTGAGGGAACTCGTCCATGCTAGTTGCTGAGTCCAGAGTGGGCGTCCACTGGGCCTGCATTACTCCGTAATTCGTGCAGTGCCCGTTGCTGCGTGCAGAGTGGGCGTCCGCTGGGCCTGCATTACTCCAAGGGAATTTGTGCAGTGCTTGTTGCTGAGTGCAAAGTGAGCGTCTGCTGAGCCTGCATTACTCAGAGGGAACTCGTGCAGTGCCCGTGGCTGAGTGCAGAGTTGGCGTCCACTTGGCCTGCATTACTCTGCAGGAACTCGTGCAGTGCTGCAGAGGCCTGAGGGCACAGTCTGAAGCCTTCTGTTGGTGCCCAGAGGTCGCTTCCACACCTCTGATGGGCAGAGGGCACAGTCTGAAGCCCCCACTGTAGGTGCCCGGAGGCTGCTTCCACGCGTCTGTGGGTCACACCTCCCTGCGTTGGTGCTGCCACGATGGTCAGAAGGCAGTCTGAAGCCTTCTGTGGGTGCCCGTAAGCCACCTCCAAACCTCTGATGGGAAGAGGGCCCAGTCTGAAGTCCCACTGTGGGCGTCCAATGGCCGCCTCCACGCCTCTGTGAGTCACGCCTCCCTGCATTGGTGCTGCTGTGATGGGCAGAGGGCACAGCCTGAAGCCCCACTGTGGGTGCCCGGAGGCAGCTTCCACGCGTCTGTGGGTCACACCTCCATGCGTTGGTGCTGCCATGATGGGCAGTTTGATGCCTTCTTTGGGTGCCCAGAGGCTGCCTCCATGTGTCTTTGGGTTTCGCCTCCCCGCATTGGTGCTGCTGTGATGGTCAGAGGGCACAGTCTGAAGCCCCACTGTGGGTGTCCAATGACCGCCTCCACGCCTCCCTGCATTGGTGCTGCTGTGATGGGCAGAGGGCCCAGACTGAAGCCTTCTGTGGGTGCCCAGAGGCCGCCTCCATGTGTCTTTGGGTTATGCCTCCCTGCATTGGTGCTGCTGTGATGGGCAGAGGGCACAGTCTGAAGCCCCACTGTGGGTGTCCAATGATCGCCTCCTTGCATTGGTGCTGCTGTGATGGGCAGAGGGCCCAGTCTGAAGCCTTCTGTGGGTGCCCAGAGGCCGCCTCCATGGGTCTGTGGGCCACACCTCCCTGTGATGTACACCGTCCAGACGTCTGTCTGCGTTTCTGTCCTAGTTACAATGTTCACGTGTGGCTGTCTGCAGTGGCAGTGCTCCGGCTTTCACTGCCATCAGTGCATCTGAAATCTACCCCGAACAAAGTTCCTTAATCCCCCTATTGCCAGTTTCCAGTCGTATACCCTGCTGTGTGTGAGCCAGGGTGGGTACGGACCCAGCCCAAGGCTTTGCAGAACACGTGCTGCTCAGGTGCTAGCACCGGCTGCACAATGCTGCCTTTGTGTTACTTCCACAGAGGCTGTCGTGTACCAATGCTTCTTTGTTTCTCCATCTCCGTAGACTAGCTCTTTGTAGGGTGCCAGTCACTGAAGGGTCATGGGGCCACCCTGAGTTCATCGCTTGCCTTGTGCCCAGGCAGCAGTGCTGTGCAATCTAACCCCAGGGTACTACCTTTGTCCAGGGGGTTTCACACCTGCGAAGGCGGGGGCCTAGGACGTGGGATGGAAATGGCCGCGCTGGGATGGGCTAGTGGTGTGTAGAGCTCACAAGTTGCATCAGTGCTGTGTAATCTAACCCCATGGTATCTGTGTCCAGGGCTTGTTCACACCTGCGAAGGCGGGGGCCTTGGACGTGGGATGGAAATGGCCGCACCGGGATGGGCTAGTGGTGTGCAGAGCTCACAAGTAGGATCAGTGCTGTGCAATCTAACCCCATGGGGCCTTCTTCCAGGGGGTTTCACACCTGCGAAGGCGGGGGCCTTTGACGTGGGATGGAAATGGCCGCACCGGGATGGGCTAGTGGTGTGCAGAGCTCACAAGTAGGATCAGTGCTGTGTAATCTAACCCCATGGGGCCTTCTTCCAGGGGGTTTCACACCTGCGAAGGCGCGGGCCTTTGACGTGGGATGGAAATGGCCGCACCGGGATGGGCTAGTGGTGTGCAGAGCTCACAAGTAGGATCAGTGCTGTGTAATCTAACCCCATGGGGCCTTCTTCCAGGGGGTTTCACACCTGCGAAGGCGCGGGCCTTTGACGTGGGATGGAAATGGCCGCACCGGGATGGGCTAGTGGTGTGTAGAGTTCACAAGTAGCATCAGTGCTGTGCAATCTAACCCCATGGGGCCTCTGTCCATGGGGGTTCACACCTGCGAAGGCTTTTGGATGAGGGACAGCAGAACGCCACATGCCCATGGTTTGGATTGTTAGTCGCAGTTGTATTTTTTGCAGGACACAAAGTTGGACACGTACACTGCATTCTATACACTCATACATGTTTTATCAAGTTCTAACAAAGTCTCTGGCAGAGCTTCTTCTGAAGAGGATCTTGTGCCTAGAAATGAAAGTGCCTGAAGTGTTCGGCCTGTGCTTGTTCATAGTAGAGCGATTACTCTTGCGATTCGTGGCCTAGAGAGGTTGCCTAGTTGTGTCTGGGGCTTTACTTGTTGCCCCATGAAACTTGTGATCCTGCACCAATGCAAGAAATCCTCATCTTTCTGATGACCGCCGCTTTGCCTGTATACGTTGGTTTTTTGATTATCTGTCAAACGCATCTCAAGCTGTGGCACATAGAAGTAAGCCTCTGTCAGGTACAGGCTGGGCTCTGTTGGAGCCCTCCGAGGAAAAACTGCCTCAATAACTGCCTTCTTTGAAGTAGTAAGAGAAGTATGGCAAAAGCAGGTTTCGATTTGTCAGTGAATGGAGTGAAGCTTAAAGTTGGCCGTGATCTACTGCCTTTTCTTTGAACAACCACCCGGGTTTGTTGTCCAGTAAATGGGGGACAAGGAAGTGATGAAAAACGTACGCCCAGAGAACATGGTCTGAAGTGGTTACTGAGACGGCAGCAGAAGCCTGCAGATTCTAATTGCAAGAAGCTTTAGAGTGATAATTGATCGGGGAGGAGGTTGATCGCTAGGAGATTGTCTCAAACAGACTATGTATGGTTTGCAAACTAGTTGTGGTAAATCCACCAATCCAGGAGAAAGTTCAAAAGGATTTACTGGAGAGACTGCACAGCCTGCAGTCCAGGCAGGCAACTTCCCCTGTCCCCACCATTCTAGATCCAGAACCCAGGCTGGGAAACCGGTATAGCAATGACATTTGAGAAATAACAAACCTCTTTAGCTGATCCCAGGAAACTATATAAATGCACACCCAATGTAACACTAGTCCTAAAAGGTTCGAAGTTGTTTTAGGGTCAAATTCCATGATGTGGGATGGAAATGGCATTCGCTCACTTCTAAGTGAACCTGGGGTTGCAGAATTAATCTTGAATGTTGCTGTGGCCAAGTTCCAGGAGGTATGACACGTTTTGACTCCACTTTGATAGTTGGTTCAGTAATTTAGAAGTAGAAGGGTTAAGAAAGGAAGAGCAGCACACCATGGTTGGAATGTCGACATTCGTTTCTTGCAATAAAAAAATGTCTTGAACATTTGAAGTGTACCTGTACTTCAGCTTTAGTATTAAAACTTCTCAGAAGTCCCCATACATCTGTGATGGTAAGGCCAACTAATAGATCTAGCAATGATTCTTTCTATGTAATCCTTCCTTGAGAAGGAAGTACTGAGTCTGAGGGACATTTGTAGAAAATAGGGCAGAATCCGTGAGAGCGGGATACGAGGTACTGGCAGTGTCAGCATTGGTCTTGTTGGAAGGATGAAATAGAGAGACACTCGATCCCTGAAGGGAAATTTGCTCATACTAGAAGTAACCAATGTAGCAGGCAATCTGGTATGTAGCAGACGATAAACTGTTTGTCCCCTTAGCAACATATTTCAGAGAGCCCCAGATCCCGCTCAACATTTATCAGACAACCAGGCGATCAGTCAGTAGACTGTGACGGTCGTGATCCTTTTCATTTTAGTTAAGGGATCTACAACTTTCTAGTGGATGGGAGGGGTCACTTTCCACTGATCAAGTTCTTAAGTTCAGTCCTGTAGTAGCGCTCCAGCTATACAAAAAGGATGCACGGCCTTTCGAAATCCTGTATAATTAAATCCTCTTGGTCCATACATGGTGAATCCTGCACCGCTAGAACTGGTCACCATAAAAGTCCCATTGGCAATAATTAAGAGTCAAAAGGCACCTGGTTTGTCGTCTTTCATCAGTCTGTATCTTGTAATGCTGGACTAAATATTCCTTCCTGTTTTTTGGTTGAGTAATTTGTTTTGGAAGAACTGGGGCGGCCAGTGATTAAACCGGTTTATATAAAGGGAAATCATTGTAATTTTAATTCTCACTATTCAATTTCCCTTCCCGACAAAATGGCTAACATCGACCTGAAGCCGGCATGTGGAGTCTTGAAAGTGGAATCCAGGCGGAGGGGCTGATCAGTGAGACCCTCTGGGTTTTGGTGGGGCCGTCGCACTTTGTGCCTGGGATTTATTGTGTGGTACTTGGAAAGGGACGTGTTCTGTTGATGAACTTTTAACAGAAAATACTGCACAACTGTGATGTGCATGCTTTTTTACATATTGCTCATGAAAATGTATTCTGCTAATTGTTTGGGTCAGTTGTAATAAGCTCTTGTAATACCTACATATATGCTCCTTGATGTGGATGAAAGAGGGGATGAGGACTGGAGGCACCTGGAACAAGGCCTGAGACGCAAGGTGTGGGGCTAGGAGCTGGCTGTGTACAGCCAACCTTCTTTCTGTCAGAGGTTGGCCTTTCTCCACTGCGCCCCTCAGGCCACAGCCCTGTAGGCGCTACAAGAAGCACGGAGGACTTCTGCTTTGTTTCTGTATTTCTGTCACTAAGGACCAGGCTGATGGAGGACACTGCTGGAGTTTAGATATGTGCCCATAGCTCTGTTCCCTCCTAATGATCAGTGTCTTGCTTCATTCTCTGCTCCCTTCTCCCACTGAAAGTTACCATTATACAACGAACTTCAGAAGCTGGCAGCCAGAATGTCTTGGCCTCCTACAGTGGACCAGATGAAGCCCCCTGTAAAAGAGTTCCAGTGGCTGCTGATGGGTGAACGAACTAAATGGAAAGGCGTGTGCACCAGCTGCAAGGGTTCTGGGAAAATGTCTCGACACCTAGAGAGAACGTACATAACCCGGTGGCAGAGGGTTCGCGGAAGCTGTGGTAGTGTGTGGTGGCTTACCCTGTATCTGTTTTTTTACTTGTAATTTTTAAACCGCATGTTTCGTGTTAATCGGAGCTGTTTGCCTCACTTTGCCTCACCTTTCATCTACCAGCTCCCCTAGCCTCGTTAAAGGCACGGCTTTGTGCCGCTTGTAACCGGAGGGCTGACGGGGTTGCTGGCGCCATATTGGAAAGAGGCACTACAGGCTCTACAGGTCAGCGCTCTATCCCTCGCGCTCCTGACCTATTTTGGACTCCCCATACGCACGCGCAGCAGACGCACATAACCCGGTGGCAGAGGGATCGCGGAAGCTGTGGTCGTGTGTGGTTACTTACCCTGTATCTGTTTTTTAACTTGTAATTTTTTAACCGCATGTTTCGTGTTCATTGGAGCTGTTTGCCTCACTTTGCCTCACCTTTCATCTACCAGCTCCCCTAGCCTCGTTCCGGCACAGCTGTGTGCCGCTTGTAACCGGAGGGCTGACTGGGTTGCTGGCGCCATATTGGAAAGGGGCACTACAGGCTCTACAGGTCAGCGCTCTAAGGGACGCCCCATGTGCTCGTGCACCGGGTGCGCCGGTGTCGCGCCAATGGCAAGCCAGTCTGCGGCCGGCTGGGGCACCGCACTATGCCCGTTTATTAACTTATTCCCCGGAACAACTCTGTTTATGTCAAGGCCCTTGGTCGATAGGTGCCTCTACTGCCACTTATATTGATAAACTTGGCCTCAGCCGTGCAAACCACATGCCCTCTCTCCCCCCTAATATGCCATTTTCGCTTTCCCTCTGTGCTACTACGTTGGGGCCTCCCCCTCCTCTTTGCCCCGCGCCCACCATCTCTGCCTTCCTCCTTAATACTAGGTCTGCAGTCAAACACCATCTTGAACTGTTTGTCTTTTTGGACACTTATAAACCAGATCTTCTGTTTCTTACAGAAACCTGGTTTTGCCAAGACTCTCTACCAAACGTGCTAGTGGCTCTCCCTTCCTCCTACTACACCTTCTGCGCCGATCGGCCCGGGGGAAGGTTGGAGGTGGGGTCGCCCTGATCATCCGGTCCGGACTCCATTTTCAACTGCTATCCTTTCCTTCCATTCAGGCGGTCGACTGTTTAGTTGTTCGATCTAACTCTTTCCAGGTTCCCATTACCTGTGTTCTCATCTACCGCCCTCCACAGCAAACATCGCACTTTATTTCTGCCTTTCAGGAACTGTTGGCAAATCTAGCAGTAAATAATGTATCTGTCATGGTTCTTGGGGACTTTAACCTTTGGCCCTCTGACCCTGCTGAGGACGCTATGTCGAAAGAATTCACTGAACTTCTTCGCAGTTTAAACTTTCTGTCACACGTTCACACCCCTACTCATGTCCGAGGTCACATCTTGGATCAAATCTGGTCACTCAATATCCCTGTTTCTCCCCTTGTTGTCACGCCCTGCTCCTGGTCTGATCACTTTTTGATCTCGTTCTTTCTTGATTTAAGCCTTACTAAAAGACCCTCTTTCCCCAGGAACACCTGGGCTCGCTACTGGAATCATGTAGACGTGCCTTCTCTCTGTTCTTCTCTTTCTGCTTCCTGTCCTAACCTTGCAGAATTATCCCCATCATCTCAAGCAGACACCATCAATAATTGGCTTTCCAGAGCGGGTGATCAAGTGGCCCCGCTTAGGCGCGTCAGAATTAGACGCGCCCATGATGCCAATATATGGTTTAATGCCGAGCTTAAGGAGAAAAAACTCCCAGTCCGGCAGGCAGAGCGCACCTGGAGACGCGCCTACTGTCCTATGCTAAAATCACAGTACACTTCCACCTTGAATGAATATAAAAAAATCATCTTCCTCGCCAAGACCGACTATTTCTCCTCCAAAATTCTCTCGGCTGAAAACCAACCTAGGGAAATCTTTGCCACTGTCCATGAGCGGGCCTCCTCAGACAGGGTCAACCTCAAACCTTCCCCTTCCCAATCCCTCTGTGATTCTCTCAACGACTATTTTATTGAGAAAATCGCTGTCATCAAGGATAATATATCATTGCCCACCCCTTCCTTTTCTGACCCCCAACCTCCGCCTAATGTATCATATCTGGATCAAATACCTCCTCTGACTAAGGAAACTCTTCTACCCTTGCTCGTCAGAGTCCAGTCAGGATCTCCCTCGGATATCTGCCCTGCATATGTTTTGAGAGAGATTTTCTCGGCCTGTCCTTTGCCCCCTCTTACTTTTCTTAATGACTCTCTCAAGCGGGGCATTGTCCCAGACCTTCACAAATCAGCGATATTAGATCCTATTCTAAAGAAGCCCGGCGCAGACCCTTCCTCCCTCCCCAACTACCGGCTCATCTCCCTTCTCCCGTTCTTGGGTAAAGTCCTGGAGCGCCACGTCACTAGCGTCAGCTTAGCCCCGTGCCAGGCGGGCATTCGTCCATCACACTCCACCGAAAAAGTAGTTATTTCTGTCATGGACAAGCTCAGAGAGGGGATGGATGTCAACTTGCCCCAGGCACTGGTCCTCCTTGATTTGTCCGCCGCCTTCGACACGGTTGATCACTCCATCCTTCACACCCGTGTCGAGGCGGCTGGCATCAGGGGACCTGCACTGGCTTGGCTCACCTCCTTTCTGAGTGACCGCACACAGGCCGTCCACCTGGCCGACTTTTCCGCACCCTCACGCAAGGTTCAATGCGGTGTTCCTCAGGGCTCTTCCCTTTCCCCCCTTTTGTTTAACTTGTACATCTTCCCCCTTATTTTTGCTTTACAGCAGATGGAGGTCATGGTCTTCAACTATGCCGATAACCTCCAGCTTATTTTCAACCTTTCTCCTTCCCCTGGCTCCATCCATAATTTTCAATCAGTTATGATTTTTATCAGGGACTGGATGAACTGCAACTACCTTAAGTTAAACCCTGATAAAACTGAACTGGTACTTACAGGTGGTAGCTCCAGTCCCTGGACCCCTTTGTTTTGCCCCCCTGCCCTAGGTACCCCCCCTCACCTTCCCCCTTCAGTCAAAACACTAGGGATAAAACTCAACAATCATCTCACTTTGCATTCCCAGATTAGCGCAGTGGTTTCATCTTCCTTTCTGACTCTTCGTGCAATCCGTAAGATTTCCCGTTTTTTTCTCTTTTCTGCCCTGAAACTTATTCTTATAGCTATGGTTTTGTCACGCCTGGACTATGGCAACATCCTGTACAATGGTGTCCCTGCCTATAATCTCTGGCGCCTTCAACTGGTCCAAAATCAAGCTGCCCGCCTTATTGATGGCCTTCCTAAATCACATCACGTCACTCCCTTACTCAAAGCCCTTCACTGGCTCCCTATTAGAGAATCTTTTTAAGATGGGCTGCACGACCTTCCAGGCCCGCGCCGGAACCGCCCCAGCTTGCTTTAACTCTGAAATTAAAGCTTATACTCCTAGTAGAGAGCTGCGTTCCTTCTCCCAGTCCCTTCTTTCTGTGCCTCATTTTAGGAAAACAAAAGTTGGTGGCATGAAGTTCTCTGTTCTTGCCTCCACCTTTTGGAATACCCTTTCATTTACCATCAGGTCTTCCGCCTCTTACTTTGAGTTCCGTAAAGTGTTGAAGACCTTCCTTTTTTCCACAAGCCTTCTTGCCTTAGCGCCCGCGTTCTGTTTCCCTCAGGGTCCGTATCCCTAGCGCCAAGAAACCGCCTGGTAGCCGTGCGCTTAATAAGTACTTTAACTTTAACTTCAACTTCAACTGTCAACAGGGTCTACCTATCAGATCAACCAACCTTGCTTCAAGAGCTTTGGAGCTGAGCCCAATTACTTACCATTCAGGAACCTTCCTAAACGTTGGTATAGATGTGAAACCTGGGTCGTGATAAAGCGTCTTGAACATATTATCCTTCCCACCCCTCACCTCCTTATTGGTCTTTCCACTTGGTTCCCTGAAGTTACCAAAGTCTGTGCTCAACTTGTCACACATGGGCACGCAATAAAGGCCAGGGCAAACCTGTTAATTGAATTCCTAAAACAGGCTGAAGGCCCCTGGGGCCTTGAAACCGTGGTGGGCGCTGGAGTTCACCCACGAACAGTGGGTTAGATGCCCAAGGTACTTCTGAGAATGCCAGACGGGATTACACGCAATTGAAGGTTGTGCAGCACACATGCTTGACATATGAGGCGGGCATGTAAGTAGGGCTCCAGGAGTGCATCACCATCGTGGATTTCTGTCATGTGGTGTGGGTGTGCCCCACAGTCTCCCAATTCTGGGACAAGGTGGTGGCGAATGTGGCAGAAGTAGTGGGTGAGGCAGAGTTGACACTACAAAATGAGGCCGATGGCTGTTGGGCCTCATTCCACTCACAAAAACCAAAGCAAAACGTATTGTCTTATAGACTTGGCATATGTACTTCAAATCTCTACTATCCATATACAAACAAACAATAAGTAACCAAGTGCAAGGTAACCCAAACCGTAAGAAAAGACTGCCCAGATTAGGAATGCACAATTTTGTGGAAGTACATGTTCTATAAATGCTAATAACATAATGTAACACAAACTTGTGGAGAGTTTCCGATTTTATAGGTACAGCCCCAAAATATAAAACCAGTTTCTTGCAAAAGCCCTAGATTAAACTTTTGCTCGGGCTGAAATTACCTCAAACCAAATAAATCCATGTAATTTTTCTGTCCTAGCCAAACCGATGAAAGCAGGTCAGCTTCAGTCTTGACTACATTGCTTGCCGTGTGTTAGCCTGTCTACATTATTTTTAAAATATCCTTATTTAGTGTGTTAATCGTAAATACAGCATATAGAGGCAAAGCCCCGCTTCTTACAACCAAAGAACAGTGGCAGAATTAAGTCTGTGTCGATTACAGTCCCATTTGCTCTGGATAACATGTCTATATAAGCGTTGCCACGTTGCATTACCGATTTTCCCGGTCTAATTCTCTGGTTCCCCCTATCCATGCTCACTGGGGTAAGGGGCTATGGAGTTGGCCTGGGTGGAGTTCACGGAACTCCACAAAGTGACCCAAAAATTTGCGGAGTTAGGTAAGTTGTGCAGCTTGCGCTAATTTTAGCGCCGGGCGTTTGTCGCACACTGTAAAATCAACGGGCTGGCACCACACACAACGCAATAGGGTGCAGCTTCTTTCTGTCACACTAGTAGATGTTCCACGGGAGCGGCAGCTTCCTAAAGACAAGTGGCAGGTTTCTCAATACAAGCATTAGCGGCTAGCTGCAACCGCCCACGTTGAGCAATCTTGCTGGGAGGTGGTCTAATGTTCGATTTTTGTCACTCGTGCTCTCCAACTTAACGTTGGCGAGCCGTGAAAAAAAACTCTGTTCCGCAGAATTCTTTGGAACTCCGCACTCAACGCGGAGCACAGAGTGGCAAAATCTCTCGGGAGTATAGTTAACCACCCATGCGTAAACTGCTGAATGCTGTTTTATGTCTTTGCTGTTATGGATTTTGATTAATCTGAATAAAGTTATTGAAGGAACGATTTGAATGGTGCAGCAGGTGCAGTTTCACAGGGTCTAATAATTGTCAGATCTCCTCTAAACACATAATATTGCTATTACATCAATGAATTCTATTATTTCTGTTTCATTTCTCTACATTCTGCTGTTACCTGCACTATAGCACTAGTAACAGCACAGTATATTGCCGTTTTGTACTTAAACAAGACATAACACTTTAAATTATATTGTATAACTACTCAGCAAGCTATAGCTTACAACAAAAAACAGCTTATTAATCACATAGGCGAAACCTAATGCATTTTCCAATGCTTGTTTTTTGCAAGCTATCGATTAGAGCGGAGGAGTTCGCCGCATGAAAGGCTACTACTCTAATGTTAAGCCTTCTTAAGATCCGGATTCTCCGTTATCTACTGTCCAGGTGGCAGTCTCTGTGATGACTGCTTTTCTGAAGCGGTTTGGTTTGTATTAAGGTTATTCCTGGCAGCGTGGTCTTCAAGTTATGACTTGGCCAAGGGTTCTGGTGTCCTACCCTCGGAAGGGGAGCAGTGTCACTGGCTTGAAGTTATTTCCCAGATCTGTTGAGGGTTTAGGGTATTGGCTTGATGCGCCCTATCTTCAGGAATTCTGTAAGATCTCTTTTGATAGGTGGCGGTTTATCATTTCGAGCCAGTGAGTGGCTGTAGTTCAGAAGGCTGGGAGGGCACTGTCTGCATGAAGAGTGAGTTTCATTCTTATGGTTTTCACTAGTGATTTAGGTTTCACCTCGTCTGTGGCCCCATCGTTCTGAATGCTGTTCTTAAACTGCCGAGTTTAAATGGAGACGACTTTGCAAAGTTTGCACAGGTTCAAAGAGACCAGTAAACATGGTGACTGAACCACCTGCAGGCTGTCAATTATGGTCTGAATACTGGTCATGTACTAACTTTAACAACATTATCTGTACTATTGCTGGATGCATCAAATACATATCGACCTGTTAGCTTTTTTATGTGTAGCCTAATGGTGGTTTCTGTTTAATTTAGCACTGTCGGTTTTATTGTTTTTGATGTATTTGGACACCATACCTTTCACACAATCTCGGTATTCGCTCCCAGATCAATTATATATCGAATCCTATTTTTGACAGAGATTTCAGTTATCCTGTTAACGTCTCTTCTACTTGTAAGCATCTCAGTCCTCACGGACTTACCTGCTTGCATATTGTTTTTTTAGCTACAATTATCTGGGTAGCTAATCCTTGTTAAATATTGTGTGTTTTCATATATTCACTATGTGTACTCTAAAACATTTATTGAATCAGTTTTCTGCCTTATATGATCATTTTATGGTTGGAGAGTTTGCTATACAAAGCCATCCAGTTTTCAGGTTCTCATTTCCTTTGGACCAGTTTGTGACTTCATTGCGCAATACATCACCTCTAATATCTATAGGATGCACAAACCAGGACTGCCAATGCTGGTGTTGGTCACTTTAAAGGTTGTTTCTCGAGGTTAGTTGTCTACGGTTTGAGACTGCGGTATGCGCTTTTTTGCTCTCAATTCACCCTGTATCTAGATTTAAACGCACATAGCCATATAGAGTGGTTCCTACCAAAACCTATTGCATGCCAAGTAGGTTTCCTTCAACATGTCATGAATTTCCTGTTCCTTTTCTCCTGTAATGAATATATCAAGATTTATTATTCAACGTTGGCCTTATTGTTGCATTGGAATAATTGCTTTTGATCCAAAATGAGTTCCTGCAAAATTCTATTTTCTTTGGCTATGTGCAAATAGGGAACCGTTCTCTCAAAAGGCTGGGGATTGAGTGCAGTCGCTCTCATTCTTGTTTAGTTTTTGTGCATTTGAGGCAAGAGCCCCCCCGGCCCATCCCCCAATGATGATCATTAGATTTGACATATGCTTTTACTCATGTCAGGTAACGTCTTGAAGTATATTTTTCTGAAAGGTTGCAATTGTGCAATTTTATTGACCATTAAAGGGCTAATTAATAGGTCAAGTGTAACATTGGACCCAACTTGCATCATTATAGTGTTTGGCCAATTCCATGCCCTTGATAGTGTGGCTCCCAAGATCCTGGTCAATGTAGATGCCCTCAAGTAATTTGAGCGCTATATCAAATTTAATTTACATACATTAATTACCAGATGTGAAATATTGGCAGCAACAACTCAGGCGATGCAATATTCAATCTACAGTTTCCACCAACCACTGAGAACGATAGGTTACCAGGCTTCTTCTGTTTATAACTACAGATTATCTTCACTTGCATCATTTATGCAGTTGTGTTTTATGTGCTTGCGATGGTTTCATTGTGAAACGATTGATTTTCTGATGCAACCGCTCTTTAGGAGAAGTGTTTCCACAAAACCTTTTGGCTGGCTGTAATCTATGCCACTAAAACCTAAGATCTATATTTTATTCTTAAATTTTAGGATCCACATCAATCACTGCATTTCTAAAGCGCGCTACATACCCGTGAGGGTCTCAAGGCGCTGGGGGGGGCGCTACTGATCGAAGAGCCAGGTCTTGAGAAGTCTTCTGAAGGCCAGCAGGTCCTGAGTCTGTCGTATGCTGGTAGGGAGAGCGTTCCAGGTCTTTGCGGCGAGGTAGAAGGATCTGCCGCCGGCGGTGGTTTTCCGGATATGAGGAACTGTGGCGAGGGCGAGGATGGCTGAGCGGAGGCTTCGGTGGGGGTGTGGAAGCTGAGTCGGTTGTTGAAGTATGTGGGTCCGGTGTTGTGTAGTGCTTTGTGTGCGTGGATGAGGAGTTTGAAGGTGATCCTCTTGTTGACGGGGAGCCAGTGCAGGTCTCTCAGGTGGGGTGTGATGTGGTTGCGTCAGGAGATGTTGAGGATCAGTCGTGCTGAGGCATTCTGGATTCGTTGTAGTCGTCTCAGGAGCTTGGTTGTTGTTCCTGAGTAGCGGGCGTTCCCGTAGTCGAGTCTGCTGGGTGACGGTCTTTCTCGTGTCGGGAGGTATCCATTTGAAGATCCTGCGGAGCATACAGAGGGTGTTGAAGCAGGACGCGGCGACAGCGTTGACTTGCCTGGTCATGGAGAGGGCGGAGTCGAGGATGAACCCCAGGTTGCATGCGTGGTCTGTGGGTTCCGGGGCTGTGCCTAGCGATGTGGGCCACCAAGAGTCGTCCCAGGGTGATGGAGTGGGTCCGAGAATAAGGACCCCCGTCTTTCTGGATTCAGCTTCAGTCTGTTGTCCTTCATCCAGTCGGCTACGGCCTTCATTCCTCTGTGGAGGTTGGTTTTGGCGGTGTGGGGGTCTTCGGTGAGGGATATGATCAGCTGGGTGTCGTCAGCGTAGGAGATGATGTTGAGGTTATGTTGTTGAGCGACGTGGGCGAGCGGTGCCATGTTGATATTGAACAGTGTCGAGCTGAGGGAGGATCCCTGTGGAACGCCGCAGATGATCTCGGGGGTTTTTGAGCGGAAGGGTGGGAGGCGACGCTCTGGGTTCTGCCGGAGAGGAAGGATGTGGTCCAGGCCAGGGCCTTCTCTTGAATTCCGGCATCATGGAGGCGTGCTGATAGGGTACGGTGGCAGACTGTGTCGAAGGCTGCTGATAGGTCCAGGAGGATGAGGGCGGCTGTTTCTCCATTGTCCATCAGGATCCTGATGTCAGTGGCGGCGATGAGGTAGGTCTCAGTTCTGTGGTTGCTGCGAAAACCGCATTGGGAAGGGTGCAGGATGTTGTTATCTTTGAGGTAGCGGGTTAGCTGTTTGTTGACAATCTTCTCTGTCACTTTTGCCAGGAACGGGAGCAGGGAGATGGGCCGGAAGTTCTTGAGGTCCTTGGGGTCCGCCTTAGGCTTCTTCAGAAGGGAGTTGATCTGGGCGTGCTTCCAGCTTTTCAGGAAGGTTGCTGTCTCGAAGGAACTGTTGATTGTTTTCTGGAGGTGGGGTGCGATGGTTGTGCTGGCTTTGTTGAAGACGTGGTGAGGGCAGGGGTCAGAAGGGGATCCGGAGTGGATGGATCCCATGGTTTTGATGGTGTCTTCATTGCTGACGTTGGACCAGGCGGTCAGGCGACTGGTGCGGGTGGTGGACGCGGGGGTGGTGGACTCGGTGGTGGGTGTGGGGGTGTCAGAGTTCAAGCTGTTGTGGATGTCGGTGATCTTGCGGTGAAAGAAGTTGGCCAGGGAGTCGCACAGCTCTTGTGACGGTGGGATGTCTTTGGTGTTGGAGCTTGGGTTGGAGAGTTCTTTCACGATGCTGAAGAGCTCTTTGGTGTTGTGTGCGTTGTTGTCTAATCGGTCCTTGAAGGAGGTCCTCTTGGCGGTCCTGATGAGTTGGTGGTGTCTGCGGGTGGCGTTCTTGTGGGCTGTGTGGCTGTCTGGTGTTCGGTCGTGGAGCCATTTCTTCTCCAGCTTCCGACCGGTGTGCTTGGAAATCCGGAGGTCTTCGGTGAACCAGGCTGCTTTCTTGTTGGTGTGGTTAGTTGTGGAGGTCTTGAGAGGGGCGATGGTGTTTGCGCAGTCGTTGATCGCGGCGGTGTTTGGGTCGGTGGGTGGTTTCAGGGCGAGGGTGGTAGTCAGTTGGTCCTTGGTGACTTTGCCCCAGCAGCGGCGTGGCAGCTGTTGGGTGCGGTGGTGTGTGGTGGGTTTCCTGAAGGTGAAGTGGACGCATCTGTGGTCGGTCCAGTGGGGTCCCTTGTGTGGTTGAAGGAGACGTGAGGGCTTGTGGAGAAGATGGGGTTCAGCGTTTGTCCAGCGGCGTGGGTGGGTGTCGTCACAAGCTGTTTGAGTCCGAGGTTGGCGAAGTTGTCGATCAGGGCGGTGGAGTTGGCATTGTTGCTGTTCTCGAGGTGGAAGTTCAGGACCCCGAGGAGGATGTAGTCCGTGGAGGCGAGGGAGTGGGTGCTGACGAGGTCGGCGATGGTGTCGCTGAACTGTGTTCATGGTCCGGGTGGTCGGTAGACGAGTGTCCCTCTGAGGGTGGTGTTGGGGTCGGTGTGGATCTGGAAGTGCATGTGCTCGGCGGTTGTGAGGGTGTCGTCGATGATGGTCGAGACTCTGAGAGTGTCCTTGTGGATGATGGCGATTCCCACTCCGTTGGTGCGGTCTCTGCAGGAGATCTTGTAGCCCGGTGGGATTGCTATGGCGATGTCTGGTGCTGAGGTGGCGTTCAGCCAGGTCTCCATCAGAAAGGCGACGTCGGGGCGGTGGAGTCTAGGAGGTCCCAGAGTTCGATGGCGTGTTTGCGAGCGGAGCGAGTGTTGAGGAGGATGCAGCGGAGGTGGTTGGGTTCTCTGGTTGGTGGTTTGGTGGGCTTGATGCTGGTGAATTTGCAGTTCCGGCAGGCGAAGGGCCCTTGGATGCGCTTCGGGGTAGCTCTGTAGCAGGGGTGGTTTTGTTCGGTGTTGAGTGCGTGGAGGCTGCTAGAGTCGTAGTGCAGTCTGGCGTTGCGGGGGGCGTGGGCTCCAGGGGTTCTGGCGCGGTCCGGGCGCAGGCGGGCTTGCCTTTGGCGCGCCAGCGGCGCGCCCGCTGTGCGGCCTCCATAAGAGGCGAAGTGGGAGGGAGGAGCAGCTGGGAGGCGTGAGCAGGGCGGCCAATGGGCGAGGCACGGGACAGCAGGAGGCAAAAGGGGGCGAGGCCGCAGGGGGGCAGCGGCGGGAAGCGGTGGGCGGGGGGGGGCGCACAGCGGGCAGGGCGCAAAGGAAGGCCTAAGGCACAGTGAACAGCCTGAAAATAGACACAGTGAACAGCCTCAAAATTGAAAACCATGCACAAAAAGAAGTAATGTACAGTGGGGGAGAAACAAATGGTTAGCGGTACAGCAGTCACCCGGGGCACACCAGCGGCGAAGTGGGGCAGAGTCTCCGGAGGAGCCGTGCGGCGTGGGGAGTGACCTGAGGTCAGGTCACCTGAGATTGATGGTGTGTTAAGAAACATTTTGCAACTGATTTATAGTACTTCAGATATTATCACACCTCTGTTTCAAAGGAAGGAAACCAATTATTAATTGGGAAGAAACTTTGTTACTACTGATTAATGCTTCCTTATACTCCTGTAAGTTAGTGAAACTTTTCTAGAGCGCACATATTTCGGAGGTTCTTAGTACTAGCGAACATCAAAAACGGCTAGAAAAGGACAACTAACATACGTAACGGTGAGAGTGAAGAGCCACATTTTTAAATATTTCCTATAAAGGATGAGGCTTGGTTGGGATCTGAAATACATGAGGCAGAGGTTCCACAATTGGCTGCCATGATAGGAGAATCTCCTACCGCCCCACCTAGACTCTTTTATTTTGGCAGTCGTCACTAAGTAAGAATGAGAGGATCTTAATACTCGCCATGGAGATTACCAAGTAAAGAGCTTTTAAAGCTAAAGGGGGCTAGCGCCATGAAGTGCTTTATGTATCATGGAAAGTGCCTTAAACTTTACTCTTCTGGTCACTGGCAGCCAGGGAAGTTCCTGAATTTCCCTAGAAACGGAGCAGAATTTCGCTAACTTTAAAAGAAGATATGCTGCTGCATTTTGCAAAGATTGCAACTTGGATTGGGAGAGTTTATTTATCCCTAACTAAAGGGCATTACAATGGTCGATCCTGGAATAAATAAGGGAAAACACAACTTTCTTTTGCAGGTCAATGGGAATAAAAGGAAAAACCTTTTTGAGTAGCTTGATTGTTTAAAAGCAGGAAGAAGTTATACGGTTAATCTGCTCTGAAAAATTCAGATGTTAATCAAAAATAATACTTGGGTATTATACCTTTTGGACAGGGACCGGTAGTCGGCCAAAAGTCCTCAGGCATCCAAGAATTGTTCCAGGCTGCTATGTTCTTTCCAAACAAAATCACCCCCGTTTTCTCAGTGTTCAATTTTAGAAAATGTTCCCTTATTCGTTTGGATCTTTCATAAATTTCAACTTATTTAGGAATGATTGTAATGATGCGTGCTACCACAAGTTTGTTTCTTATTCTGAATTTTGTGTAGAAAATTATATGGATGGTAAAGTTTAAATTTACTGGTTAGTTGTGATATTTTTCTTTCAACACATTGTGGTTTTGCATGCTTTTTGTAATGCTTAAGTAGTATTGACAGTTGAGAGATGTGAGCCATGCGGCGATATAGAGAATTTGTTCTTAGTCACACCCTACATACCTTAATCTTTTTTAACTCTAAAATATCCCCCCTCCCATAGAAATGCAGTGAAAATTAGAGTCCCTACTGGTCTCCTGAAGTACTGTGTGAAAACGGTGAAGTAGAAATAAATGTAGTTTGACAAAAATGAAGAGGATAAGTCTGAGGTGCTCTGAGCTTCTTGGCTCTGGTTATCGAAGTTGCTACTTGTAAAAGGTGTGGAACAGAAAAGTTTAGATAACATTCTACACTGCACCAGCCAAGGGCGGAAATTGATCCTAATGATAATGCTGTCCGTAATATTACCCTTTGCTTTTATTTGTGCAAATTTTGCAATCGCCTTAGGAGAAGGAGCCAGTGGCCCAGGCGGGCTTATTAATAACTCTTGGGCAGTAGCTTTGCACCTTGGATCATTTCATCTGGCTCTACCGGTGTCACTTGTTTACTAGGCTGGTAAAGTGATTTCTCTGAACAGTCTCGTCAAAGTTTCTCTGTGTGGTTGTTATTGCAGCTTGGATTAGACACCATAAAACTATCTAAACCGTTGAGGGTAGATTTCATGTCAACTTTTTATACACAATCAAATGTATCCACGCCTTTCTACTATGAAAATGATACGCTCTGAAGAGCTGGGACTTGCAGTATTCATCATTTGTAATCGTGTTCAGTAAAATCCTTGGTTCAGTTCTGTGCACTGTTTAGTCCAAATATACAAGCCCTCTGCTGAGGCATCAGAGGAGATGCTATTGTCTATTGCTTCTCCTCTGACTGCTGCCTACACGCCTCACCCTTATGCTAGCGCAAGAGCCACTACTTGCTTCTCCTTTAGCATTACTTGAACCATATTACTTATACTTCTCCTTCTCCAGGAGGGCAATCAATCATTTATAAGTTGTCTCTTCCTGTGGGAAAGTAAAGACCCTCTTCTGCTGGCCGCCTTTTCTCTCTGTGAACCCATTTAGGTGCAACAAGACCCCCCGGAGTGGTGAGCCAGTGTCCGAGCGCAGCTCACCAATGGTCCTGACCAGCTCCATCCATTAAAGACCATATTTTGTTTTTGTTCTGCGAATTATTTGAAGGACTGATTTGTGATTTCTACCCTGTGGCCTCTTGATCCGTTTATGGACTGTCTCCTGGTTTCTCCACTGCAACACCTTTGCCTGTTTTTGGACTGCTTTCTGCACTACGCTCTTATGCCGGTTGGGTGTCCTATTGTCTTCTGCAGTCCAGCACCCTCACTGGTCTACGGGTGGTGGGTGTGGGCTACCTGCCGTCTGTAATGGTGGTTTGTCTGCCTCTTACTCTATCCTGTCTGGGTATCCTTGGACTTTGAGTGCATTGTCGGGTGATGGGGTGGACACCCTACAGTCTGTGTCTGTGATGGTTGTATTTTTCTGCTTCTCGTTCTAACCTTTCTGGGTATCCTTTGACTTTGTCTGCAGTGTCGGGCGATGGGGTGGACACCCTACAGTCTGTGGTTGTGTTCATCTGCTTCTCGCTCTAACCTTTCTGGGTATCCTTCGACTTTGTCTGCAGTGTCGGGTGATGGGGTGGACACCCTACAGTCTGTGTCTGTAATGGTTGTATTTGTCTGCCTCCCGCTCTATCCTATCTGGGTATCCATGGACTTGGTCTGCAGTGCTTGGTGATGGGCTGGACACCGTGCAGTCTCTGATGGTTATGTTTATCTGCCTCTCACTCTATCCTATCTGGGTATCCTTTGGCTTGGTCTGCAGTGTCGGGTAATGGGGTGGACATCCTGCAGTCATTGATGGTTGTGTTAATCTACCTCTCTATCCTTTCTGGGTATCCTTCGACTTTTTCTGCAGTGTCGGCTGATGGGGTAGACACCCTACAGTCTGTGGTTGTGTTAATCTGATTCTCGCTCTAACCTTTCTGGGTATCCTTCGAATTTGTCTGCAGTGTCGGGGTGGACACCCTACAGTCTGTGATGGTTGTGTTCATCTGCCTCCCGCTCTGTCCTAGCTGGGTTTCCTTGGACTTTGAGTGAAGTGTCCAGGTGATGGAGGGGACACCTTGTAGTCTTTGATGGCTGTATTTGTTTCCTCTATTTCTCAGTGTCTGCCCTCTACATTTGTGAATTCCAAGTCCATGTGAAGGAAGCCTTCTTTCCATGCCAACATCACCATTGATGGCGCCAAACGGTGGAACCTCAGTATGAAGTCAGAAGGAACCACTGTTTCAAGCAATGAAAAAGGAGGATAAGTTCACTTTTCTGTACCTTCAGGTGGCCACAAGGAGTATTGTGTGATGGTACACATTTTTGCTGCTGTCATCACTCATGTCTCCTGTGAGAAGCTTCCTTTATGGCTGCCTGGCTTCAGCCAGCGTACTTGTCCTTTGTGTACAGTGTTTGTGTTAAAGCATCTTCCTGCGTTTTCACGACATGATCTCCAGGTCTAGTTGATGGCTTCACTTATTAAAGAGCATTTGGAGTTGATTGTTTGGGAGGCTGCCATCTAGGTAAGTAGCCGAATGCTGAAGCAATGGTTTAGAAGTGTGGGTTGTACTGGTGAGTCACCCAATACTTTCCTTTTAGGAGACCTGTGATTGTTGATCAGATATTAGGTGGTCCCGAGAAACACCATCTTGGGAAATTAACGGATTTGGAGGATTGGATAACATACATTCCTAATAGCCCAGGACACTTCAGTTGGTTTTTACGTCCGGCTTGAACGTGAATGTGTTGTGGGATCTCATGTGATCAACTGAAAAGAGCTTTAATAAGCCCTGCTGAGATGGAGGCTTTATTTCACCAAAATGTGGGATCTCTTGAGTGCAGATTTTGATTATATAGAAATGTTTTCCCCTGAGAAAGTGCTTGTATTGAATTTTTGCCTTTTGCGAAAATTTATGCTCAACACAGCAAAACTGACCTGGTTATTTGACAATCCAGTGGTCAAGACTACAGGCTTTATCTGTTTATTATAAAGGGTTGTGGAAAAGGCAGTAGGCCGAACTTATTTATTGTGAAAACGCGTATGTTAAAGCCAACAGGTGATTAGAGGTGGATTGTCATTAAATTGCGCTAAAGACTGTAGATTGCCAATTTGTGACAGAGTCTTACAGATTGCCATAGTAGCCAAAGGTGTCGGTTACGCCTGTGACAAACCCTCAGGGTAGAAGATTTGCGCTTTGAGAATCCTCGTTATGCTATTTTTGGAAAATGCATATTGTTTTGCCAGCTGTAATTTTGGACATAGGAGGCCTGGCAGTAGTTTTATGTGAAATGGGTGGTGTGGGGTTTAGGTTTTATATAAGGACATATATGGTGTTGATGTAAGTGGCAGCTGGGGAAGTGGAAGGGAGGAAACTATAGTTGCTGATTTGTAGTATATAGGTTATGATGAAATTGTAAGTGGGTAGTCGGGAATAGAAGATAGTGATTGTGTGGTGGGTAGTCAGGAATAGAAGATAGTGATTGTGTGGTGGGGAGCAGCACAGGCCCAATTCTTTGCTACCACAGTGGACACAGTTGGGCCAAGGGACGGATGGTGAAGGAAGAGAAGGCAGAATTTGCTTGGTCGAGGGTGAGATGCTGCTGCATGTGGTTGGGTCGAGGTTTGGCTTTGTTTGAAAGGATTAATGGGAGCCAAGGGCTAAAGAGGTGTCTTGCACAAGAGGAGGCAGCGCTTTGTCTTTTTGGTTTAGGTAGCTAGGGATTGTCTAGTGCATATTTTATGTAGTTATGGGAGTCCTAGTGTTGGGCATGGGGTAGGAGCAGAGAGGATTGAGATACCCATGTACATCAGGGCGTGTTGGGGCCAGGGGCCTTTAATAGAAGGCGATGAGCCTAGAGTGGTGGCTGCAGGACATGGCACTTGGATATGAGGTATCTGTTTGCAGATCATAGTGTCCAAGTTGAAGCCTCCAAAGACCTCAAGGGGAGAATCTGATTGTGTTTGGGTTCTCAGAGTGTTCCTCTTGTGCGGAGGGGCAACGCAGCGCGGAGCTGGAAACGGGCGACTATTGATGCTGTGTGTTATGCACATGGATTGGGGGATAGAGAGGGGTGAAGGGAAGTTTTTACAATTTTATTTTTAATAAGACTGCCACTCGGTGGGTAAAGGCGGTGTCTTCAAGGGGCATGGCAGCTCACTACATTTAAGTAAATCAGAGGAGTGGGAACCGGGGATCCACCAGCATCTAGACTAGCTTCGAAGGGGGCGTTTGTTGTAAAGGTGATGGGGTTAGTTGCACCCGATAAGATTTAAGGGTTGTGGATTTTTGTCTGGGTGGGCGGGGGTGAGGAGGCAGCAGGCGCTATGGATGTGCGGGATCTGTTGCGGGCAGGGAATCCAGTGGCCAGAGATGATGGGACGGGAGCGGAGGGCGAGGGTAAGGATGGGTGAGTGGTTAGAGGGGTGGTAACTGGCAGCAGACCTTGTTATGGGCTCACCGTCCTAGGATATTGTGTGCTAAGCCTGGCCTCTGAGCTGTGTGGTTTAGTGAAGCCCATTGAAAGGCTGTGTAGCAAGAAGCGGCGAGGAGTCCAATCACTTCTAGTGCTAAGAAGTAAAGACACCAAAGTGTTTGCGTGAAAGGTTGGAGTGGTTTTCTGTCTGATGCAAAACTAAAAGGGGCCCTTTTCGCTCGAGCTTCCTGGGCAGGGCAGAATTCCTGCTTCTGCTTCGAAGCACGGTGGAGAGACTGAACCTCAGGGGCCCAGATGACCGGCCAGGACAAGCCACTCCTCGGACATTGAGCCCAGCCGAGGTCTGGGTTTGCCCCCGTGCTTCTGAGTCCAGGGGGTGGCAGGGGGCTGCAGGGCGGCTGGAAAGGCCTCTCAGGCAGGTCGTAAGCAGCCTTTAAAACTCCATATTCAGACACAGAGGGATACTGTTCAAGGAAGGAAGTTTAACCAGATAATCTTGAAACGTGCCCTGTGCACAGAGTTCTGTTTCCTTTCAAGCTTAATGCAGTGTTTGTTTGGACTTGGCCAGGCCGCCCATGAGATGAGGAGCACTTTGTCTGCCCTTTAAACTCTTCCAAGAATTACTCTTCACGTGATCTTTGACGTCTTCCAACTCATGACATCCGTGAGCTGGGCTCTGCAGGATATAATACCTTTACCTGCTGCACCGCAGGGGCTGAGTCTGTGCTCCACACACTCGTGTGTGCTCTACGGCACTGCCAGACCCCGCTCCTGCACTGCATGGCCTTGGGGAGTGCTGTCCCTGTTTAAGGTCCTCGTACTTCCAGTAGGTCAGACAGCTGCTCAAGGGTACAGACACTTCATTTTAGAGGGGTCTGTCAGTGACCCAGGGCCTCCCATTCAGGAAAGGCTTCACTAACCTGAACAACTGCCTGCATGCAAGTGTTTCCACTCTGGAAGAAGTGAGTAAAGCCCATGCGAACCAGGAACCAGCGTACAGGTCCTTGTGGTCCCAAAACACACCTTCAACTTGGGGCTCAGGATGGCTCCTACCTCTGACTAGCAAAGTCCAGCACTCAGGTGCCGGTGGTCCAAATGTCCTTCATCCACACGCAGCTCATGACCGCTCCTACCTCTGACTAGCAAAGCCCAGCCGTCCGGTGCCAGTGGTCCCAGTGTCCTTCATCCACTCGCAGCTCATGACAGCTCCTACCTTTGACTAGCAATGTCCAGCACTCAGTGCCGTTGGTCTCAATGTCCTTCATCCACTCGCAGCTCATGACAGCTCCTACCTCTGACTAGCAATGTCCAGCACTCCGATGCCCCCAATGTCCTTCATCCACACGCAGCTCATGACAGCTCCTACCTCTGACTAGCAAAGCCCAGCACTCCGATGCCCCCAATGTCCTTCATCTACTTGCAGCTCATGACAGCTCCTACCTCTGACTAGCAAAGTCCAGCACTCCCTTGCCCCCAATGTCCTTCATCCACACGCAGCTCATGACAGCGCCTACCTCTGACTAGCAAAGTCCAGCACTCCGGTGGTCCCAATGTCCTTCATCCACTCGCAGCTCATGACCGCTCCTACCTCAGACTAGCAAAGTCCAGCACTCAGTGCCGGTGGTCCCAATGTCCTTCATCCACACGCAGCTCATGACCGCTCCTACCTCTGACTAGCAAAGTCCAGCCGTCTGATGCCGGGGGTCCCAATGTCCTTCTTCCTCACGCTGCTCATGACAGCGCCTACCTCTGACAAGCAAAGTCCAGCACTCCGGTGGTCCCAATGTCCTTCATCCACACGCAGCTCATGACGGCTCCTACCTCGGACTAGCAAAGTCCAGCACTCTGATGCCCCCAATGTCCTTCATCCACACGCAGCTCATGACAGCTCCTACCTCTGACTAGCAAAGCCCAGCATTCCGGTGGTCCCAATGTCCTTCATCCACTCGCAGCTCATGACAGCGCCTACCTCTGACTAGCAAAGCCCAGCCGTCCGGTGCCAGTGGTCCCAGTGCCCTTCATCCAATCGCAGCTCATGACAGCTCCTACCACTGACTAGCAAAGCCCAGCACTCCGATGCCCCCAATGTCCTTCATCCACTCGCAGCTCATGACAGCTCCTACCTCTGACTAGCAAAGCCCAGCCGTCCGGTGCCAGTGGTCCCAGTGTCCTTCATCCACTCGCAGCTCATGACAGCTCCTACCTTTGACTAGCAATGTCCAGCACTCAGTGCCGTTGGTCTCAATGTCCTTCATCCACTCGCAGCTCATGACAGCTCCTACCTCTGACTAGCAATGTCCAGCACTCCGATGCCCCCAATGTCCTTCATCCACACGCAGCTCATGACAGCTCCTACCTCTGACGAGCAAAGCCCAGCACTCAGTGCCGTTGGTCCCAATGTCCTTCATCCACTCGCAGCTCATGACAGCTCCTACCTCTGACTAGCAAAGTCCAGCACTCCCTTGCCCCCAATGTCCTTCATCCACACGCAGCTCATGACAGCGCCTACCTCTGACTAGCAATGTCCAGCACTCCGATGCCCCCAATGTCCTTCATCCACACGCAGCTCATGACAGCTCCTACCTCTGACTAGCAAAGCCCAGCACTCCGATGCCCCCAATGTCCTTCATCCACTCGCAGCTCATGACAGCTCCTACCTCTGACTAGCAAAGCCCAGCCGTCCGGTGCCAGTGGTCCCAGTGTCCTTCATCCACTCGCAGCTCATGACAGCTCCTACCTTTGACTAGCAATGTCCAGCACTCAGTGCCGTTGGTCCCAATGTCCTTCATCCACTCGCAGCTCATGACAGCTCCTACCTCTGACTAGCAATGTCCAGCACTCCGATGCCCCCAATGTCCTTCATCCACACGCAGCTCATGACAGCTCCTACCTCTGACTAGCAAAGCCCAGCACTCCGATGCCCCCAATGTCCTTCATCTACTTGCAGCTCATGACAGCTCCTACCTCTGACTAGCAAAGCCCAGCACTCCGGTGGTCCCAATGTCCTTCATCCACTCGCAGCTCATGACCGCGCCTACCTCTGACTAGCAAAGTCCAGCACTCCGGTGGTCCCAATGTCCTTCATCCACTCGCACCTCATGACAGCTCCTACCTCTGACTAGCAAAGCCCAGCACTCCGGCGCCGGTGGTCCCTATGTCCTTCATCCACTCGCAGCTCATGACAGGTCCTACCTCTGACTAGCAAAGTCCAGCACTCCGATGCCCCCAATGTCCTTCATCCACTCGCAGCTCATGACAGCTCCTACCTCTGACTAGCAAAGCCCAGCACTCCGGTGCCCCCAATGTCCTTCATCCACACGCAGCTCATGACAGCTCCTACCTCTGACTAGCAAAGTCCAGCACTCCGGTGCCCCCAATGTCCTTCATCCACACGCAGCTCATGACAGCTCCTACCTCTGACGAGCAAAGCCCAGCACTCAGTGCCGTTGGTCCCAATGTCCTTCATCCACTCGCAGCTCATGACAGCTCCTACCTCTGACTAGCAAAGTCCAGCACTCCGGTGCCCCCAATGTCCTTCATCCACACGCAGCTCATGACAGCTCCTACCTCTGACGAGCAAAGCCCAGCACTCAGTGCCGGTGGTCCCAATGTCCTTCATCCACACGCAGCTCATGACCGCTCCTACTTCTGACTAGCAAAGCCCAGCACTCCGATGCCCCCAATGTCCTTCATCCACTTGCTGCTCATGACAGCTCCTACCTCGGACTAGCAAAGTCCAGCACTCCGATGCCCCCAATGTCCTTCATCCACACGCAGCTCATGACAGCTCCTACCTCTGACAAGCAAAGTCCAGCAGTCCGATGCCGAGGGTCCCAATGTCCTTCATCCACACGCAGCTCATGACCGCTCCTACTTCTGACTAGCAAAGCCCAGCACTCCGATGCCCCCAATGTCCTTCATCCACTTGCTGCTCATGACAGCTCCTACCTCGGACTAGCAAAGCCCAGCACTCCGATGCCCCCAATGTCCTTCATCCACTTGCTGCTCATGACAGCTCCTACCTCGGACTAGCAAAGTCCAGCACTCCGATGCCCCCAATGTCCTTCATCCACACGCAGCTCATGACAGCTCCTACCTCTGACTAGCAAAGCCCAGCACTCCGATGCCCCCAATGTCCTTCATCTACTTGCAGCTCATGACAGCTCCTACCTCTGACTAGCAAAGCCCAGCACTCCGGTGGTCCCAATGTCCTTCATCCACTCGCAGCTCATGACCGCGCCTACCTCTGACTAGCAAAGTCCAGCACTCCGGTGGTCCCAATGTCCTTCATCCACTCGCACCTCATGACAGCTCCTACCTCTGACTAGCAAAGTCCAGCACTCCGTGCTGGTGGTCCCAATGTCCTTCATCCACAGGCAGCTCATGACAGCTCCTACTTCTGACTAGCAAAGCCCAGCACTCCGGTGGTCCCAATGTCCTTCATCCACTCGCAGCTCATGACAGCTCCTACCTCTGACTAGCAAAGTCCAGCACTCCCGTGCCCCCAATGTCCTTCATCCACACGCAGCTCATGACAGCTCCTACCTCGGACTAGCAAAGTCCAGCACTCCGATGCCCCCAATGTCCTTCATCCACACGCAGCTCATGACAGCTCCTACCTCTGACAAGCAAAGTCCAGCAGTCCGATGCCGAGGGTCCCAATGTCCTTCTTCCTCACGCTGCTCATGACAGCGCCTACCTCTGACTAGCAAAGCCCAGCACTCCAGTGGTCCCAATGTCCTTCATCCACTCGCAGCTCATGACAGCGCCTACCTCTGACTAGCAAAGCCCAGCCGTCCGGTGCCAGTGGTCCCAGTGCCCTTCATCCAATCGCAGCTCATGACTGCTCCTACCACTGACTAGCAAAGTCCAGCACTCCGATGCCCCCAATGTCCTTCATCCACACGCAGCTCATGACAGCTCCTACCTCGGACTAGCAAAGTCCAGCACTCCGATGCCCCCAATGTCCTTCATCCACACGCAGCTCATGACAGCTCCTACCTCTGACAAGCAAAGTCCAGCACTCCGGTGCCCCCAATGTCCTTCATCCACACGCAGCTCATGACGGCTCCTACCTCGGACTAGCAAAGTCCAGCACTCTGATGCCCCCAATGTCCTTCATCCACTCGCAGCTCATGACGGCTCCTACCTCTGACTAGCAAAGTCCAGCACTCCAATGCCCCCAATGTCCTTCATCCACACGCAGCTCATGACAGCTCCTACCTCTGACTAGCAAAGTCCAGCACTCCGATGCCCCCAATGTCCTTCATCCACTCGCAGCTCATGACAGCTCCTACCTCTGACTAGCAAAGTCCAGCACTCCGATGCCCCCAATGTCCTTCATCCACACGCAGCTCATGACCGCTCCTACCTCCGACTAGCAAAGTCCAGCACTCCGGTGCCGGTGGTCCCTATGTCCTTCATCCACTCGCAGCTCATGACCGCTCCTACCTCTGATTAGCAAAGTCCAGCACTCCGATGCCCCCAATGTCCTTCATCCACACGCAGCTCATGACAGCTCCTACCTCTGACGAGCAATGTCCAGCACTCCGGTGCCCCCAATGTCCTTCATCCACACGCAGCTCATGACAGCTCCTACCTCTGACGAGCAAAGTCCAGCACTCCGGTGGTCCCAATGTCCTTCATCCACTCGCACCTCATGACAGCTCCTACCTCTGACGAGCAAAGCCCAGCACTCAGTGCCGGTGGTCCCAATGTCCTTCATCCACACGCAGCTCATGACTGCTCCTACTTCTGACTAGCAAAGCCCAGCACTCCGATGCCCCCAATGTCCTTCATCCACTTGCTGCTCATGACCGCTCCTACCTCTGACTAGCAAAGTCCAGCACTCCGTGCTGGTGGTCCCAATGTCCTTCATCCACAGGCAGCTCATGGCAGCTCCTACTTCTGACTAGCAAAGCCCAGCACTCCAGTGGTCCCAATGTCCTTCATCCACTCGCAGCTCATGACAGCGCCTACCTCTGACTAGCAAAGCCCAGCCGTCCGGTGCCAGTGGTCCCAGTGCCCTTCATCCAATCGCAGCTCATGACTGCTCCTACCACTGACTAGCAAAGCCCACCACTCCGATGTCCCCAATGTCCTTCATCTACTTGCAGCTCATGACAGCTCCTACCTCTGACTAGCAAAGCCCAGCACTCCCTTGCCCCCAATGTCCTTCATCCACACGCAGCTCATGACAGCTCCTACCTCTGACTAGCAAAGTCCAGCACTCCCTTGCCCCCAATGTCCTTCATCCACACGCAGCTCATGACAGCGCCTACCTCTGACTAGCAATGTCCAGCACTCCGATGCCCCCAATGTCCTTCATCCACTCGCACCTCATGACAGCTCCTACCTCTGACTAGCAAAGCCCAGCACTCCGGCGCCGGTGGTCCCTATGTCCTTCATCCACTCGCAGCTCATGACAGGTCCCACCTCTGACTAGCAAATTCCAGCACTCCGGTGCCCCCAATGTCCTTCATCCACACGCAGCTCATGACAGCTCCTACCTCTGACGAGCAAAGCCCAGCACTCAGTGCCGTTGGTCCCAAAGTCCTTCATCCACTCGCAGCTCATGACAACTCCTACCTCTGACTAGCAAAGTCCAGCACTCCGGTGCCCCCAATGTCCTTCATCCACACGCAGCTCATGACCGCTCCTACTTCTGACTAGCAAAGCCCAGCACTCCGATGCCCCCAATTTCCTTCATCCACTTGCTGCTCATGACAGCTCCTACCTCTGACTAGCAAAGTCCAGCACTTCGATGCCCCCAATGTCCTTCATCCACACGCAGCTCATGACAGCTCCTACCTCTGACTAGCAAAGTCCAGCACTCCGATGCCCCCAATGTCCTTCATCCACACGCAGCTCATGACAGCTCCTACCTCTGACTAGCAAAGCCCAGCACTCCAATGCCCCCAATGTCCTTCATCCACTTGCAGCTCATGACAGCTCCTACCTCCGACTAGCAAAGTCCAGCACTCCGGTGCCGATGGTCCCTATGTCCTTCATCCACTCGCAGCTCATGACCGCTCCTACCTCTGACTAGCAAAGTCCAGCTCTCCGGTGCCCCCAATGTCCTTCATCCACACGCAGCTCATGACAGCTCCTACCTCTGACAAGCAAAGCCCAGCACTCAGTGCCAGTGGTCCCAGTGCCCTTCATCCAATCGCAGCTCATGACTGCTCCTACCACTGACTAGCAAAGCCCAGCACTCCGATGTCCCCAATGTCCTTCATCTACTTGCAGCTCATGACAGCTCCTACCTCTGACTAGCAAAGTCCAGCACTCCCTTGCCCCCAATGTCCTTCATCCACACGCAGCTCATGACAGCTCCTACCTCTGACTAGCAAAGTCCAGCACTCCCTTGCCCCCAATGTCCTTCATCCACACGCAGCTCATGACAGCGCCTACCTCTGACTAGCAATGTCCAGCACTCCGATGCCCCCAATGTCCTTCATCCACACGCAGCTCATGACAGCTCCTACCTCTGACTAGCAAAGTCCAGCACTCCGATGCCCCCAATGTCCTTCATCCACACGCAGCTCATGACAGCTCCTACCTCTGACTAGCAAAGCCCAGCTCTCCGGTGCCCCCAATGTCCTTCATCCACTCGCAGCTCATGACCGCGCCTACCTCTGACTAGCAAAGTCCAGCACTCCGGTGGTCCCAATGTCCTTCATCCACTCGCACCTCATGACAGCTCCTACCTCTGACTAGCAAAGCCCAGCACTCCGGCGCCGGTGGTCCCTATGTCCTTCATCCACTCGCAGCTCATGACAGGTCCCACCTCTGACTAGCAAATTCCAGCACTCCGGTGCCCCCAATGTCCTTCATCCACACGCAGCTCATGACAGCTCCTACCTCTGACGAGCAAAGCCCAGCACTCAGTGCCGTTGGTCCCAAAGTCCTTCATCCACTCGCAGCTCATGACAGCTCCTACCTCTGACTAGCAAAGTCCAGCACTCCGGTGCCCCCAATATCCTTCATCCACACGCAGCTCATGACAGCTCCTACCTCTGACGAGCAAAGCCCAGCACTCGGTGCCGGTGGTCCCAATGTCCTTCATCCACACGCAGCTCATGACCGCTCCTACTTCTGACTAGCAAAGCCCAGCACTCCGATGCCCCCAATTTCCTTCATCCACTTGCTGCTCATGACAGCTCCTACCTCTGACTAGCAATGTCCAGCACTTCGATGCCCCCAATGTCCTTCATCCACACGCAGCTCATGACAGCTCCTACCTCTGACTAGCAAAGTCCAGCACTCCGATGCCCCCAATGTCCTTCATCCACACGCAGCTCATGACAGCTCCTACCTCTGACTAGCAAAGTCCAGCACTCCGGTGGTCCCAATGTCCTTCATCCACTCGCACCTCATGACAGCTCCTACCTCTGACTAGCAAAGCCCAGCACTCCAATGCCCCCAATGTCCTTCATCCACACGCAGCTCATGACAGCTCCTACCTCCGACTAGCAAAGTCCAGCACTCCGGTGCCGATGATCCCTATGTCCTTCATCCACTCGCAGCTCATGACCGCTCCTACCTCTGACTAGCAAAGTCCAGCTCTCCGGTGCCCCCAATGTCCTTCATCCACACGCAGCTCATGACAGCTCCTACCTCTGACAAGCAAAGCCCAGCACTCAGTGCCGGTGGTCCCAATGTCCTTCATCCACACGCAGCTCATGACCACTCCTACCTCTGACCAGCAAAGTCCAGCACTCCGATGCCCCCAATGTCCTTCATCCACTCGCAGCTCATGACCGCGCCTACCTCTGACTAGCAAAGCCCAGCCGTCCGGTGCCAGTGGTCCCAGTGTCCTTCATCCACTCGCAGCTCATGACAGCTCCTACCTTTGACTAGCAAAGCCCAGCACTCCGATGCCCCCAATGTCCTTCATCCACTTGCAGCTCATTACAGCTCCTACCTCTGACTAGCAAAGCCCAGCATTCCGGTGGTCCCAATGTCCTTCATCCACTTGCAGCTCATGACAGCTCCTACCTCTGACTAGCAAAGTCCAGCACTCCCGTGCCCCCAATGTCCTTCATCCACACGCAGCTCATGACAGCGCCTACCTCTGACTAGCAAAGCCCAGCCGTCCGGTGCCAGTGGTCCCAGTGTCCTTCATCCACTCGCAGCTCATGACAGCTCCTACCTTTGACTAGCAAAGCCCAGCACTCCGATGCCCCCAATGTCCTTCATCCACTTGCAGCTCATTACAGCTCCTACCTCTGACTAGCAAAGCCCAGCACTCCGGTGGTCCCAATGTCCTTCATCCACTCGCAGCTCATGACCGCGCCTACCTCTGACTAGCAAAGCCCAGCACTCTGGTGGTCCCAATGTCCTTCATCCACTCGCAGCTCATGACCGCGCCTACCTCTGACTAGCAAAGCCCAGCACTCCAGTGCCGGTGGTCCCTATGTCCTTCATCCACTCGCAGCTCATGATAGCGCCTACCTCGGACTAGCAAAGCCCAGCACTCCGGTGCCCCCAATGTCCTTCATCCACACGCAGCTCATGACAGCGCCTACCTCTGACTCGCAAAGTCCAGCCGTCCGGTGCCAGTGGTCCTACTGTCCTTCATCCACTCGCAGCTCATGACAGCTCCTACCTCTGACTAGCAAAGCCCAGCACTCCGATGCCCCCAATGTCCTTCATGCACTTGCAGCTTATGACAGCGCCTACCTCTGACTGGCAGAGAGGAGTGGGTAGGTGCCGAAGATCTCTTTACGGACCTCATGACTACTCATACCTATCACTGGCCGAGACTCTGAGTAAGTGCTGACACTTACAATGTGCTACATACATATGCAAACCCGTTTGGGGTAATACCGCTGACTAGTAGAGACCAGGAGCTGTTGGTCATAATAATCCTCTTCTCCACTTTACCTTGATCGCGCATAATACCTGCTGCACCGCAGGGGCTGAGTCTGTGCTCCACACACTCGTGTGTGCCCTACAGCACTGCCAGACCCCGCTCCTGCACTGCATGGCCTTGGGGAGTACTGTCCCTATTTAGGGTCCTCGTACTTCCAGTAGGACAGACAGCTGCTCAAGGGTACAGACACTTCCTTTTAGAGGGGTCTGTCAGTGACCCAGAGCCTCCCATTCAGGAAAGGCTTCACTAACCTGAACTGCCTGCATGCAAGTGTTTCCACTCTGGAAGAAGTGAGTAAAGCCCATGCGGACCAGGAACCAGCGTACAGGTCCTTGTGGTCCCAAAACACACCTTCAACTTGGGGCTTAGGATGGCTCCTACCTCTGACTAGCAAAGTCCAGCAGTCTGGTGCCGGTGGTCCAAATGTCCTTCATCCACACACAGCTCATGACAGCTCCTACCTCTGACTCACAAAGTCTAGCCGACCGGTGCCAGTGGTCCCAATGTCCTTCATCCACTCGCTGCTCATGACAGCGCCTACCTATGACCAGCAAAGTCCAGCACTCCGATGCCTTAATATCCTTCATCCACGAGCAGCTCATGACAGCGCCTGCCTCTGACTAGCAAAGTCAAGCATTCCGGTGCCCCCAATGTCCTTCATCCACACGCAGCTCATGACAGCGCCTACCTCTGACTAGCAAAGTCAAGCAGTCCGGTGTCGGCCATCCCAATGTCCTTCATCCACACGCAGCTCATGACCACTCCTACCTCTGACCAGCAAAGTCCAGCACTCCGATGCCCCCAATGTCCTTCATCCACACGCAGCTCATGACCACTCCTACCTCTGACCAGCAAAGTCCAGCACTCCGATGCCCCCAATGTCCTTCATCCACTCGCAGCTCATGACAGCTCCTACCTCTGACTGGCAGAGAGGAGTGGGTAGGTGCCGAAGATCTCTTTATGGACCTCATGACTGCTCATACCTATCACTTTCCGAGACTGTGAGTAAGTGCTGTCACTTACAATGCGCTACATACATATGCAAATCAGTTTGGTGTAATACCGCTGACTAGTAGAGACCAGGAGCTGTTGGTCATAATAATCCTCTTCTCCATCTTCAAAACAATGCTGGCTCAAATATAGCAGAATGAAGCATGGACAGGGCGTTAGGACTATATTGGAAAGGTATTTGCAGACACTATGGGTCTGCGTGTTTGTAGCCTGTTGTGTTAAAGTGCTTAACCACACTCCAAGGTCATGAGACCATCTGGCGAACAATAGTAAATGAAATCTGGAGCCCATCTAGATCAACTCTGCATTGGTCCCCAGTTGAGAAGCAAATTCTTTGTAAACTACATTGCATCACATTTAAACATCTGCCCCATTTGGTCTTCTGGACTGGTTGGGTCTTTTCTTCTAGTTGCCTACAAAAAGGGGCAAGCCATTCTCTTAGCAGCTAAGGTATTGTGTAGTCTTCCACCGGATTGCGAGATCAGATAATTTCTTAGACCAATTAAAAAAATGATTTAAACCTAAATTTCCTAAAAGGACAAACATTCTTTCACTTTGGCTACGAGACACTATATAACTTTAGTTTAGTAGTGTAGTCGTGGAGTAATCTGGAAGACTGGATTGGTCTGTAAACTGGCCATCAGCTGTCCGTCTCGACTATCTCTGCAGTATGACAGTATGTAGTGGTGTTCATTCATTTGTAGGATAATCTGTGTTGAGCTTTGTAGAGTGTTTTCTGTCTTTCTAACACACCTGTTTTCTTTTGCAGCCTGGAGCCGGGATCTTTCTGTAATGGCCTAACCAGTTGGTGGAAATCTGAGCAGCATTGAAACCTGTGATGTGCCTGAGATAAGAACAGGAAGGAACTCCAAGCTCAAACGCCAAGTGGTGTATAATGGCGACTGACTCTGGAGAGCCGGCCAGCACGGAGGACTCGGATAAACCAGATGAAGCCTCGCTGCCCAGCAGGCTCCCCTCCAAAGACATGCCCATCACTGCTGAGCTGGCGACTGAAGACCAGGACCGCATCGCTGCTGCTCGTGAGGTCACGGAGAAGAAGCGCTTCTTCCGCAAGAGTGTTGACATTGCTGAAGAGGACAGTGTGGTTGAGGCATCGCCAAAGGATGAGAAGGACCAAGACGCCACCCAGAAGGCTGATGGCCTACTGGCTAGGGTTGAGGCCGGAGTCCTGGAGGGAAAGACTGAGTCCAGCACCAAGGTCCTATCGGAAGCAGAAAAGGACTCTCTTCGGCAGAAGAATGAAAAAGAGCTAGAAGAAGAGGCAGAAATGAAGGCTGTTGCTACGTCTCCTGGTGGCCGCTTCTTGAAATTCGACATCGAGCTTGGTCGTGGGGCCTTCAAAACAGTCTTCAAAGGGCTGGACACGGAAACCTGGGTGGAAGTCGCCTGGTGTGAACTGCAGGTCAGTCCCAGCTGGGTCTAGTTTGAGCATGTTTTGGACCTGGTGTCTGTGGGTGATTGCCTCCTATTCAAGGCCCTTTTCTCAATCAGTTCTCAATATAGAATATTCCAGAGAACTGTGGCTTGTAGGTAAAAATGACCCAGCAGGATTTCTGCATTGTAGGTTACTTCGGATCCAACTTCTGTTTTCTTTGAAATTAGATCTGAAACTCAACACGTTTACTGTTCTCCCTGCACACACCTCTCCATCTTCACACGCTATAAACATACCAGGATGATTCGGCATCATAGGATTTTCCTTGATGGCCATAAATGCTAGGACATGTCTATCTGTGTTGGGTAGATGCCACAATTGTTAAATGTTACATAACTGAAAACTACGAAATGTACACATGGTATTATTTAATGGATAGAACCACACAATAACATTTCTGGGGCTACATTTTCTGAAATATTTTGAAGCGTTTGGACTCACTTAAATGAATATTACAACATTGTATCATAAACCTTACTTTTGCTCCTTAAGAGAAATCGTAGAAACATGAGGAACAAGCATTGGCAAAGCCAATGGGTCTCACCTGCGCAGGGGCTATTGGCTCTGCCAATGTCTTTTAGCCATGTTGCAGAGTAGCGTTGCTGTTGTGCAGCATGGCTAATAGTTAGAAGAAAAGTGTTATGAGGCGATCAGCACTGGCTGTGCCATAACGCTTTTTTTCTTCTTAGGGCAGGGATGTTGGGGGTAGTGGGGGGGGGGGGCAACAGAAACAACGGGAGTATGGAAGGGAAGAAGCAACTCGGACAACAGGTGGGTGGGAGGGTAGAAGCAACAAAGTGGAGTGGGAGGGTAGACAAAAAATGGAAGAAGCAATACAGAGAACAAGAAAGAAGTAGCAGAAACACGGACAATAAGGCAGAAGCAGCAACACTGACAACGAGTTAGAAGAAAGAAAAATAGTACCTCTGTCACAGCGCAAGTAGTGGAAGGATACTAACAAAGATGAAGCAACTAGCACTTGGTATATGTTCCATACAAAGAAGAGGAATTGTAGCCAATATGATCAGTGCCCTTCAGATCAGCACAATCCATCCTCTCCCCTCCCCCTCCGAAAATCTTCTCATCGAGGCCTTTCTACCTATTGTCCGGTTAGCCTCAGCACACCATCCGAAGACTGCTATGTTTCTGGAATCGAGCAAGGCTGCCTGATGTGTATCCCGAGTCCTGGCTCGTCGCCTTCTTGCTGAACATACTGTACTCACTTGCCTCCCATGGATCTACAATACTCTGAGCTGATCGTCGGTCCAAAGTAGGAAGAAGTCTAGCACTACTCATCGAAGACTTCATTATTGGTAAATGTAGACCCACTCCGGGCTTCTCAAAATGGGAGCAGTTGAAAGGAGCCTTCACAAATACTAGATACATGCTTTTCCACCGACCCTTCCATCACTCTACCTCTTTATATTTTTTATAGACCTCCAAAGCCATCTAAAGAGAACATAAAGGGTATTATGAATACATTCCCCTCAATCAAAGGCATTCAAATAATAGTTCCATTGGAGACTTTAAAAAAAAAAAAAATCTTTTTATTAACAGTTCAACAAAAGAAAGACATCGGGTGACTTGGCCAGTTACACATTTATCCGTTATGCAGATCCATACTACAAACAATACATAAAAGATGGTGATCAGGGGATCATAGGGACTCCTGCGCCTCCTCTTCTTACAGACAGATCAGGGGGCATACAGATGTCACCTTGGTAGCCATTCCAGTCTGCCCATACCTTTTTAAAAAAAAAAATATTTTTATTAACATTTTTCAAATAAGCTCACATTACCCCAGTATTGGAACTTTCATAGATTCTCATGCTTTGTATCATTCCCCGTCGTCGGAATGGGAGCCTCGGTAAATAAAAAAGATATCATAATCATAGAAACTTAAGATAAAATAGGCCTAGGCCTCATCTAATTTTGTAGCATATCACCCTCTTTGTGTAAAAGAGCCCCAACTTCTCGCAAGGACCAATCAGAACAGCCTCACCCCTTGGAACCTTCCTGAGAGAGCTCAGAGCCTCAGATTTTTCTACCACACGTTGTGCTAGGGAGTTTCCACTGAGCTCTGCTCAGTTTTCCATTCCATTCAACTTATTTCTTCAACTTTTCATCTACAAATGAACTATGTCTGACCAGGAAAAGAAGGCTTTATTCAGGTCCTGTGCTTCTTGTGGGAAAAAGAGGCTTTTTGTAGAAGATAAGCATGAGAGCTGTATTTATTGCTTATACCCGGACCACAAGGCCACAGACTGCAACATTTGTAGAACCTTCTCCACAAAGACATTGCAAGACAGGGAGGGCCGGCTATTGACCTGGCTACAGACGATGAAGACTCGGAAGGAGGTGCTCTCATCGGATGAGGAAGATTCTACATCTATGTCTTCCTCTAGGAGATCCAAAAAGAGGGGTAGGTCTTCTCCCTCTACTTCAGCCCAGCCCCCTATCAAGGCCCCTCATAAGATCTCTGACAGGGCTAGTCCCATTAAATCTCCTCACGGAAGTGAAAATGAGAGGTTAGGACAGGCTGCTTGATTGGAGACAGCCACAAAGGACAAAAAGGAGGTTTCTATCACTTCTCTTCCGTCCAAAAAGGAAAAAACTGTTGAAAAGCACTCTGCAGTCAATCCAGGGACCATGCCTGAGAGAAAACGGCGTCCGTCGACGACGATTACTTCTCTTAAAGCTTCAACTATTTCATTGACTCCGTCGACGGGACCGTCGACGATGGCGGGGTCGACATCGACGACTCCGTCGGCGTTTAAGGTACCTAGTTGTTCGTCGACGATGACTTCTTCCTTGTCGTCGATGATGGTGTCAGGGAAGGTGTTGTCGACGGCCTCGTCAACGACGAGACTACGTCGACGACGACACTGATGGTGATGACGATGAGCTTGACTACGAAACCGTCGACGATAATGCCGTCGGCGACAATAAAGATTCCGTTGACGAGGTCCAGTGTACCGTCGACTATTCAATCGATGATTCCGTCAACGATGGTAGCACCTTCGACGACGCCGTCAACGGTTCAAAAAATGCAATTTCCAATACAGAAGCTGAAAATTACACCAGAAATGATGTCTCCTAGACGTGTTACGCTTCTTCCACCATCAATGCTTCTGGATGACGAGTCGGAGGATGATGGAGGCCATTATGGGGATGCCTATAGTCCCTCAGATTTGAATGTAAAATTGCAAGAAACTGACACAGAAGAATACTATGAGCATGCATATGAACAACAGGTGCATCACTATGTTCCTCAGGAGCGACGCCCTCCAGGTTTGGGACAGGACATGGTGGCCATGCCGGCCTCTCTAGTCTCTGATCTACAAATGATGCTGCAGGACTACAGAACCAGGTTTCCATCCCAACCTACAGTACAGCCTGAACGACCTCCAACTCCGGTGCTGTCACAGGCGCAGCCAGTTGTCATACTACCTCCTACCAAGGTGGTACCTCGGACACCACCAGTGGTCATACCAGCGGTGCTATCACGAACAACGGACCCTGAGCCAACCAATACCGTTCTGCAGGATTCATCTTCAACTGATGAAGTACATGCAGATCCTTTGACTGATCCATTGCAGGACCCAGACTTTGATTACGGTGAGAGTGGATTGCAAGATCCGGACGCCACTGGACGGGACACGTCCGTGTCGCCGCCAGCAGATATTGGTGGGTTCCATAACCTCATGGAAAGAGCATCGAAGAGGTTCGGACTGCCAATGACAACGGAGCAGTCTGACTGCTTCCTGTTTGATTTCAAAGAGCAATACAGAAAATCAGTCAGATCCATTCCCATAATTGAACACGTGTGGGATGAAGGGATCAAGATCATGCAGAATCCGGCCACTGTCATCCCTGTTCTTCACCGGCTGGAGAAGAAATATAAGGCTCCGGATGACAGTCCTGCGTGTCTTCTTGGACAGCCCAAGCCTGATTCTGTGATCTCGCAGGCCGCACAAAGAAAATCCAAAAACCCATCAACGCCTCTGACTAAGCCTCCGGACAAAGACGGTAGGCGCTTGGATAACGTGGGGAAGAAGTTTTCTTCCATGGCCAGCTTGCTTGTTCGAGCAGCAAATGTTCTAGCCATTCTAGGCAGATACGATCGCCAGATGTGGTGTGACTTGGAGCCATTTGTGGAACAACTGCCGGACTCAACAAAGGAAGAGGCCAGGAGAGTTCTGCTGGAGGGATAAAAATCATCCTCCGAAGTAATTGATTGTGCTATGGATATAGCTTCTACGGCTTTCCGTGCCTTGGCATGGTCGGTGGTGTTGCGCCGTCAGGGCTGGTTGCGAGCCACCTGGTTTAGTCAGTAGGTCCAAAACAAGATCCTGTAACTCCCCTTTGACGGTGAGATGCTTTTCGGTAAGCATGTTGATGACTCCCTGCAAAGTATAAAAAAGGATACTGACGCGGCTAAGTCCTTGGGATCGTTGAACTATCGAAAGGTCCCATTTGAAGGAGCACGAGGCAGAGATTTCTCTTCTTATAGAGGCAACAACCAGCAAAGGTATTCATCGCAGTCTTCGCAGTCTTATAAGACTCAATATTCGAACCAACGCCACGGCCAATCGGCGTCTTTTTCTCGCCAATCTCAGAGAGGGTGTCTGAACCGCCAGGGACGCGACAATGCCAAGAGGCAATAGCGGCCTCCTGGCTCTTTCTACTGTTCCTCCCCTCCCAGTCACATCAGTGGGGGGCAGGATATCTTTTTGTCTGGACAGCTGGAAGAGTAGAACATCGGACCAGTGGGTCCTGAATATTGTTCAGAGTGGCCATACGTTGCAATTCCAAGATCTTCCACCAACAAGAGCTCCAGGCGCCAACCGCACGAAACATCTGGGACTGTTACATCTCAAAGCCTACCAGTTATTCATCAAGGGGGAATAGAGCCGGTACCTCTCTCTCAGAGGGGCAAAGGTTTTTATTCCAGGTTCTTCCTGGTTCGGAAAACAGCAGACACTTTGCGCCCCATATTAGACATACGAGAGCTCAACACTTATCTCATCAAACTGTCTTTCAGGATGGTTACTCTCCAAGATATTCTTCGTCTACTGAACCCAGGCGACTATTTGGCATCTCTGGATTTAGAAGATGCGTACTTCCACGTACCGATACACCCAGCTCACAGACAATATTTACCCTTCACAGTAGGCAAGAGCCATTTCCTATTCAAGGTGCTTCTGTTTGGCCTTTGGTCTGTGTGAGAAGTTGGCCTGATAGGTAGTGTTTCCAATTCTGGAACCACTGGTTATCAGTCCAAACAAACCCCAAAGATGTCAGGTTGTAAGTCAACCTTGTAGACAAGCTATCCTAGTGGTAGCATGGACTAAGCAGCCTTAAAGGCTTAACTTAAGAGGTCGTGTTAAGCGAGCTTGTTTTACCACATACAATCCTGTAATCAAATGAAAGGACACCACACAAGTATATATTATAAAAATATATGTATTTATTACTAAATTACTCCCCAGTACTCTTTATGAGGAAAGGGGCACAAGCGTTAAATCAAAAGCACTGTTAAACATATAAAGTTGGCACAATTATGGCTGAGGGCGGGGGGCCACTCAGACCATATACTAAAAAAGTGGTATAAGTAACACTTTACGAACAATGGTTAGGCCTAGGGCCTAGAGATTCGCTGGGAGCAGTCAGGACAAGCAATGAAGAAGTCGGGAGTAGCCCACAGGAGACGGGTGCAGCACGGAAAGTGCAGCGCGCACCAATGCACTGTCAATGGTGCGTAAAAGTCAATTAAAGTGAATAAAAAGATACTTCCGCTGAACCTAGGAACACAAAACTTTAGACACAGACCCTAGAGGTGTGTACCAGTGTAAAGACACCGGCGTTGCAAAGTTACCTCACCCACAGGCCGTGGGTGCACAGGGTCGAAGTGGCGTCGGGTTCTGTCACGCAGGTTCTGGGTGCTTGGAGCTGTTGCAGCTGCAGGCGCTGTGAAGCAGAAGTGTCCGGTGCGATCCAAGGGTGGATCGATGTAGAAAAGTACCTGAAAGCAGAGGGGACAGAGTCTGGGTCACTCAGCAGTGACCAGGGTGGAACCAGGACGGAACCAGGCAATGTCGGGCGCAATCAGGCGGTTGTCGATAGGCTTCTCTCCGCTGTCACGTGGGCTCTGGGGCATCTGCGACGTCCAGGAGCAGGTCACGATCTGTCCCACGTAGGCTCTCGCCGTCAGCACCGTCGGCTTGAAGATTGTAGCAAACAGCACTTGGCAAAAGCAATCCACGCGGAACCGGGAGATTGCTTATCACTCGAACCAGGAGGGTCAGAGTGGGTGCTCCTTTTCACAGGAGCTGGTGCAGATCTGGAGCAACCAGAAAAGCAAGTCGTATTTCGAAGTTCGTCGGCACAGGGGCCACAAGCCAGCTGGCAAGTGACCGGGCCAACGCGTCGAGCGCACACAAGCAGAAGGGCCCCACGCAGCACTCGTCGAGTGTGGAGGGGTGAGCTTTGGTGCAAGTGGAGCTCGGGGCTGGGGCTTCTCAAACCCCGGTGTACAGCTTCGAGGGTCACTCGTGGGCCGCACGGTCAGCGTCTCGTGGCCTTTTCAAGATGGCGTGCCCCACGCTTCCGGTCGCCTCCACGGGTCTCAGCTCTGCAGGGACTGTGGATCGGGCAGGTAGAAGGCAGGCAAGCTTGATCTCGTCGATCTCTGTCGCTCGAGTTCCGGCGGGAACTGCAACAAAGCAAGGGTCGAGGGCTGGATGGTGCCTGTTTGCACAGGGTGGTCACTCCTTGACCACAAGGGAGATTCTTCAGTCTTCTCACGTCGTGTAGAAAGTCGAAGGGTCCAGATTTCGTTTCTTATGTTTCTTCAGGATGATCTGAGGTCCGTTGGGACTGCTCCCCCTCTTATTCGAATCTAGGGGGTTGGACATCCTGCTAGGTCCCCTCCTATGGGTGGGACCCAGGAAGGGGGTGGTTACACCCCTCTCCTTTGATCCTGGCCGCGCTGGGACAGGGGCTGGGAGGCCCCAGAACCGGTTTGGCCGGATCCTGCAAGGGGCAGCCTTGTGCTCCCCAGGCAGTGTCTGGTTTCATTGAAACCTCCCTACTCCAATCCACTATCTCCTGTCTGGGGTGGTTTGACACCGCCCTGTGACGGGAAACTCTTTGTCCAGGCCTCCTCTGCCGGGTTTCGGTCAGCAGCAGGAGGCCAGACCCGTGTCTGTGGCAGGGGCATCCATTTTGTGGATCTGAGGCTCATTTTAAATCAACCGCGTTTCAGTAAAGTAACATGTCTTCTCCCTCTAGAAGGGTGGAATGCTATCCCCGTCGCCAGAACTGGCGAGGGGATAGTATTCCAATTCGTATGACACCTTACACGACATGTTTTGATAAAGCCAAACCAAAGTTGCTATATAACCGCGAGGATTATAATGCGCTTAAGAGTATATGGTATGGCATTATCCCGGATCAGCTTAGGGAGTTGTTCCCGACAGCTGCAGACAGGCTCAGCTCATGCCAGAGCACCATCTCACATAAAACCACGCACTCTGCCTCCAGGATTGATGAGGCCTTCCATAGGAGTGGCTTACAGGCTATATATGTGTCCAGATATAGGTTTAGATATAGGTATACTATATCTAAGCAAGGGGTGTTTACACCCACTTGCCCCAGCTGAGTGTTCAGCCAGTTGTGTCAATTTAAGAACCAGCCAGGGGTGGCAAAAGCTATGCTTCAGCCCCTGGTAGGCCTTGGTGGCACCTATGCCCTGGGCACCTATAGTGCATGGTACAGGGGCTGACAAGGAGTCCATTTCCAATTGTGGTATGTACCTATAGCACATGTATTATGAATTTAGAGAGAGAACAGCAGGCTGGGGGTCTGATTAGCAGGCCCACAGCCTCAGTAAGTCGAAAACCAGTGAAGCAAAAAGCAAAAATTGGGGTGACCATAGGATAGCAGACCCTACTCTCCTACATAACCCCCCCCCAAACGCAGGGACATTAAACTTAACCTTGACCAGATAAGTCTTCATGTTCTAAGTGGAAGTACCGGGAGAGACCATCTGCATTACCATGGTCAGTCCCTGGGTGGTGCTCCACTGTAAAGTCCATCCCCTGTAGGGAAATGGACCACCTGAGCAGTTTGGGATTTTCACCCTTCATCTGATTTAGCCACAAGAGGGGCTTATGGTCTGTCTGAATTAGGAAGTGAGTACCAAACAAGTATGGCCTCAACTTCTTCAGGGCCCAAACCACAGCAAAGGCCTCCCTCTCAATAGCTGACCAACGTTTCTCCCTGGGGGTCAGCCTTCTGCTAATAAAAGCAATGGGCTGGTCTTGACCATCTTGATTAAGTTGTGAAAGCACAGCTCCCACCCCCAACTCAGAAGCATCTGTCTGTACAATGAACTGTTTGGAGTAGTCAGGACTCTTCAGGATAGGTGCAGAGCACATGGCCTTCTTCAGGTCATCAAATGCCTTTTGACAGCTAACTGTCCACTGAACCTTTTTGGGCATCTTCTTGGATGTCAAGTCATTCAATGGTGTCACAATGGACCCATAGTTCTTTACAAATTTTCTGTAATACCCAGTCAGGCCCAAGAAGGCTCTGACTTGTGTCTGGGTAGTTGGAGGAGTCCAGTCCTGTATGGTCTGGATCTTGCTCTCCAGTGGTTGAACTTGACCCCCACCTACTAGGTGGCCCAAGTACACAACCTTGCTCTGCCCTATCTGGCACTTAGTAGCCTTGATAGTCAGGCCTGCCTTTTGCAGGGCCTCCAGAACTTTCTTCAGGTGGATCAGGTGATCCTCCCAGGTGGAGCTAAAGACAGCAATATCATCTAGATATGCTGCACAAAAGTCATCCAGCCCAGCAAGGACTTGGTTCACCAACCTTTGGAAAGTGGCAGGTGCATTCTTCAAACCAAAGGGCATTACCACAAACTGATAATGCCCACTAGGGGTAGAGAATGCTGTTTTGGCTTTTGACTCCTCAGCTAGTCTGATTTGCCAGTAGCCAGCTGTCAAATCAAATGTGCTCAGAAACTTGGCAGAAGCCAATTTATCAATGAGCTCATCTGCTCTTGGAATGGGATGAGCATCTGTCCTAGTGACAGCATTGAGACCTCTGTAGTCCACACAAAACCTCATTTCTCTCTTCCCATCTTTGGTATGAGGTTTTGGCACAAGGACCACTGGGCTAGCCCATGGGCTCTCTGATGGCTCAATCACTCCAAGCTCCAACATCTTTTGCACCTCAGCCTTTATACAATCCCTGACATGGTCAGGTTGCCTGTAGATTTTATTCTTCACAGGCAGATTGTCACCAGTATCCACCTCATGGGTGCACCAGCTAGTCTGACTGGGTGTGAGTGAAAACAAGTGTCTGTGGGCCTGCAACACCTGTCTGCAGTCCACCTGTTGCTGTTCAGTGAGGCTGCCTGCCAAGGCTACTCCATCAACTGAACCATCATCAGGGTTCTGGGAAAGCAGGTCTGGGAGAGGGTCACTCTCTTCCTCCTGTTCCCCATCTGTGGCCATGAGGAGACTCATGTCCTCCCTGTCAACAAATGCTTTCAAACGATTGACATGGAGCACCCTGTGGGGGCTCCTAGGGGTGCCAAAGTCAACCAAGTAGGTGACTTCTCCCTTCTTTTCAATGATAGGGTAGGGTCCAGTCCATTGGTCCTGGAGAGCTGCTGGCCCCACTGGGTCCAACACCCACACCTTCTGCCCTGGCTGGTACTCAACCAGAACAGCCTTTTGGTCATGCCAGGCTTTCTGTAATTCCTGACTTGCCTCAAGGTTTTTGGATGCTCTCTCCATGTATTCAGCCATCCTGGAGCGGAGACCAAGTACATAGTCCACAATGTCTAGTTTAGGCTTTTTGAGAGGTAACTCCCATCCTTCCTTCACCAAACTCAATGGACCCCCTACAGGGTGGCCAAACAAAAGTTCAAAAGGGCTGTAGCCAACCCCCTTCTGTGGGACCTCTCTGTAAGCAAAGAGCAAGCAGGGTAAAAGGATGTCCCATTTCCGCCTAAGCTTCTCTGGTAACCCTTTTATCATTCCCTTTAGGGTCTTGTTGAACCTTTCCACAAGCCCATTGCACTGTGGATGGTAGGGTGTGGTAAACTTATAGTTTACTCCACACTCTTTCCACATTGCTTTTAAGTATCCAGACATGAAGTTGGTACCTCTGTCTGAAAGAACCTCCTTTGGAAAGCCCACTCTTGAGAAAACTGCAATGAGGGCTTTTGCCACCACAGGAGCTGTGGTGGTCCTCAGGGGAATTGCTTCTGGGTACCTGGTGGCATGATCCACTACCACCAGTATAAATCTGTGCCCAGATGCTGTTTGAGGATCCATGGGACCCACAATGTCTATTCCAACTCGTTCAAAGGGTACCCCCACCACAGGTAGTGGTATCAGGGGGGCCTTTGTTGTGCCACCTGACTTACCACTGGCTTGGCAAGTGACACAGGAGCGACAAAACTCCTTGACATTTTCTGACATGTGAGGCCAGTGAAAGTGTGGAACAAGCCTGTCCCAAGTCTTATTCTGGCCTAAGTGTCCTGCAAGGGGAATATCATGGGCCAAGGTAAGAAGGAAGCCCCTAAACTTCAAAGGTATAACCAACCTCCTGGTTGTGCCAGGCTTGGGGTCTCTAGCCTCTGAATAAAGGAGTCCTTCATCCCAATACACTTTATGGGTACCTTGAGCATTCCCTGCAGCCTCAGCAGCAGCTTGCTGTCTGAGGGGTTCAAGTGAAGGGCAATCTAATTGGGCCTGCCCCAGGTCTGCCCTTGAGGGTCCCCCTGTCCCCAGAAACTCAACCTGATCAGGTTCAAGCTCCTCTGAGACAGTCTCCTCTTGGACTGCAGAATCAGTTTCCTGTGAAACCTGATCCTCAACCTGGGGCAAGTGGGAAGGCACAGCCTTAACCCTCTTGCTCCTTCTCTTGGGTTGTGGTTGGTCTATTGTTTCAAGATCCACCACTGGTTCAGGAAGGCACTTCTTAGCCTGAGACCTTGTCACTGCAAGGACATGAGCTGAAATCCCTAGCATTTCTGCATGAGTCCTGTACTCCACTTCTGACCAAACTGAGCTTTCAAGATCATTGCCTAACAGACAGTCTACTGGGAGGTCTGCACTCACAACAACTTTCTTTAGGCCATCTACCCCTCCCCAGGAGAAGTTCACAACAGCCACACTATGGGAAGTAGTGGAGTTGCTTGCATTGGTCACTAGGTAACTTTCACCTAGTACAATTTGTCCAGGGTCCACAAAGCCAGGTGCCACCATTGTGACACTGGCACAAGTGTCCCTGTAGGCCTGAGCCAGTTTCTCATTAATTAAGGGAGTCTGCCTATATTTGCCCAGGTTACTGGGGCTTACTGCAGTGGGCAAAGATATGTCCACATCATATAGGAGAACTGCCTGTGTGGGGATTCTGACTAGGCCAGATTCCACCTCAGTACCCAGGGTCAACCCTACCAAACCCTTTGGCTGTGTACCACCACTGCTGACTGTACTAGGGGGTGCAGTTGCTTTAGGAGCTGCAGTGGTGGGGACTGGATTTTTCTTAGTGCATTCACTGCCCCAGTGTGAAACTGATTTGCAGGTATTACACCAAGGTTTCTTTGGGCCATCGTTCTTCTTTTTCTTGTTTCCATTTTGGGAACCCCCCTCCTTATTGCTAGTTTGGGGGCCTGAAGACTTCTGGTCCTTTTCTTTATCTTTCTGATTCCCACCCTTCTGGTCTGTTTTCTTCTGGTCACCTTGGTTCTGGTTTTTCTGCTTAATCCTTGTTCTGACCCATTTGTCTGCCTTCTTTCCCAATTCTTGGGGAGAGGTCAAATCAGAGTCAACAAGGTATTGATGCAACAGCTGGTTCTGACAGTTATTAAGGATCTGTTCTCTCATCATAAGATTGTACAATCCTGTATAGTCTGAAACTTTACTTCCCTGCAGCCAACCCTCCAGAGCCTTAGTGGCACAATCTACAAAATCAGTCCAGTCCTGAGTCTGTGCTTTTTGGGTGTCTCTGAACAACAACCTGTATTGCTCAGTGGTTAGGCCAAACCCTTCAATAAGAGCACTCTTCAGAACAGAGTAGTTTTTGGCATCCTCAGGTCTAACAGTGAGGAGCCTGTCCCTCCCTTTCTCAGAAAAGGAGTACCATAAAATTGCTGCCCACTGATCCTCAGGGACCTGCTGTACCATGCAGGCCCTCTCAAGAGCAGTCATCCATTTGTGGATATCATCCCCTTCCTTGTAGGGGGGCACAATTTTTGTCAGGTTTCTATTGTCATAGGCCCTGTCTTTTTCTTTAGGAACTTTGCTGCCACCAGTGGCATCTAAGCCACACAATTTTTTCTCTCTTGCTAAAGCAAGTTTAGCTTGAGCCAAGGCTACCTCTTCCCTTTCTATTTGGAGTTGGACAGCCCTCATCCTGGCCCTATGCTCTATTCTCTGGGAGGAAGTCATTCCTCTTTGAGATTCTCTTGAGGCACTAGAAAGGTGAGAGTCCCTTGACAGAGATCTCTCCCTTCTATTACCTGGGAGAATTTGGTTATGAGATCTGGAGTGGTGCTGGCCCCCTCCATTCCCATGTAGGTCCAAGTTGGCCTGGTTAAGCCTGGCAACCTGTACCTGGTTTCCCACCTGATCCTGATCTTCAGGCTCTTCTACATCAGAGCCTTCCTCTGGGTCTTCCTCTTCCTCCTCTATTCCTTCTTGAAGATCCTCATTCTCAGGGGAGTTTATCCCTTCCTCTGTTTCTAAGGGAGTCTGACTCGCCTTGTCTAGGTCATCCTTTTCCAGGAGAGCTACTAGGGAAGGAATGGTAGGGCCTCTGCCCTTTTTTAGCCCCCTGGCTGTGCACAAGGCACTCAGGTCTTTGTGGCTAAGGTTGTCATATCTGGATGTTGTCCCTATAGGATCAACTATTACAGGAGCAGAGCCTGAGGCTCTATCTGTATCAGACATGACTGCTAGTGAGGTGTAAGTGGTGCACTTACCTACACTAAGTGGTTTCCTACTGTACCTTGCTAGTGAGTTGTAGTCAGGGTGTGCTAATCCCTTTAATCTACAACTACTAAGTTCAGTAGAACTTAATATGCTAAGCTTTTGATTTATATGTACCTAGAGGTACTTGATGTGATCTTTCAATTTGATAAAGATTGCAATGGTAAAACAAACAGCAAGCTCAAATCCGCACCGCTGCACACCAATGTGAGAAGTTGGCCTGATAGGTAGTGTTTCCAATTCTGGAACCACTGGTTATCAGTCCAAACAAACCCCAAAGATGTCAGGTTGTAAGTCAACCTTGTAGACAAGCTATCCTAGTGGTAGCATGGACTAAGCAGCCTTAAAGGCTTAACTTAAGAGGTCGTGTTAAGCGAGCTTGTTTTACCACATACAATCCTGTAATCAAATGAAAGGACACCACACAAGTATATATTATAAAAATATATGTATTTATTACTAAATTACTCCCCAGTACTCTTTATGAGGAAAGGGGCACAAGCGTTAAATCAAAAGCACTGTTAAACATATAAAGTTGGCACAATTATGGCTGAGGGCGGGGGGCCACTCAGACCATATACTAAAAAAGTGGTATAAGTAACACTTTACGAACAATGGTTAGGCCTAGGGCCTAGAGATTCGCTGGGAGCAGTCAGGACAAGCAATGAAGAAGTCGGGAGTAGCCCACAGGAGACGGGTGCAGCACGGAAAGTGCAGCGCGCACCAATGCACTGTCAATGGTGCGTAAAAGTCAATTAAAGTGAATAAAAAGATACTTCCGCTGAACCTAGGAACACAAAACTTTAGACACAGACCCTAGAGGTGTGTACCAGTGTAAAGACACCGGCGTTGCAAAGTTACCTCACCCACAGGCCGTGGGTGCACAGGGTCGAAGTGGCGTCGGGTTCTGTCACGCAGGTTCTGGGTGCTTGGAGCTGTTGCAGCTGCAGGCGCTGTGAAGCAGAAGTGTCCGGTGCGATCCAAGGGTGGATCGATGTAGAAAAGTACCTGAAAGCAGAGGGGACAGAGTCTGGGTCACTCAGCAGTGACCAGGGTGGAACCAGGACGGAACCAGGCAATGTCGGGCGCAATCAGGCGGTTGTCGATAGGCTTCTCTCCGCTGTCACGTGGGCTCTGGGGCATCTGCGACGTCCAGGAGCAGGTCACGATCTGTCCCACGTAGGCTCTCGCCGTCAGCACCGTCGGCTTGAAGATTGTAGCAAACAGCACTTGGCAAAAGCAATCCACGCGGAACCGGGAGATTGCTTATCACTCGAACCAGGAGGGTCAGAGTGGGTGCTCCTTTTCACAGGAGCTGGTGCAGATCTGGAGCAACCAGAAAAGCAAGTCGTATTTCGAAGTTCGTCGGCACAGGGGCCACAAGCCAGCTGGCAAGTGACCGGGCCAACGCGTCGAGCGCACACAAGCAGAAGGGCCCCACGCAGCACTCGTCGAGTGTGGAGGGGTGAGCTTTGGTGCAAGTGGAGCTCGGGGCTGGGGCTTCTCAAACCCCGGTGTACAGCTTCGAGGGTCACTCGTGGGCCGCACGGTCAGCGTCTCGTGGCCTTTTCAAGATGGCGTGCCCCACGCTTCCGGTCGCCTCCACGGGTCTCAGCTCTGCAGGGACTGTGGATCGGGCAGGTAGAAGGCAGGCAAGCTTGATCTCGTCGATCTCTGTCGCTCGAGTTCCGGCGGGAACTGCAACAAAGCAAGGGTCGAGGGCTGGATGGTGCCTGTTTGCACAGGGTGGTCACTCCTTGACCACAAGGGAGATTCTTCAGTCTTCTCACGTCGTGTAGAAAGTCGAAGGGTCCAGATTTCGTTTCTTATGTTTCTTCAGGATGATCTGAGGTCCGTTGGGACTGCTCCCCCTCTTATTCGAATCTAGGGGGTTGGACATCCTGCTAGGTCCCCTCCTATGGGTGGGACCCAGGAAGGGGGTGGTTACACCCCTCTCCTTTGATCCTGGCCGCGCTGGGACAGGGGCTGGGAGGCCCCAGAACCGGTTTGGCCGGATCCTGCAAGGGGCAGCCTTGTGCTCCCCAGGCAGTGTCTGGTTTCATTGAAACCTCCCTACTCCAATCCACTATCTCCTGTCTGGGGTGGTTTGACACCGCCCTGTGACGGGAAACTCTTTGTCCAGGCCTCCTCTGCCGGGTTTCGGTCAGCAGCAGGAGGTCAGACCCGTGTCTGTGGCAGGGGCATCCATTTTGTGGATCTGAGGCTCATTTTAAATCAACCGCGTTTCAGTAAAGTAACATGTCTTCTCCCTCTAGAAGGGTGGAATGCTATCCCCGTCGCCAGAACTGGCGAGGGGATAGTATTCCAATTCGTATGACACCTTACACGACATGTTTTGATAAAGCCAAACCAAAGTTGCTATATAACCGCGAGGATTATAATGCGCTTAAGAGTATATGGTATGGCATTATCCCGGATCAGCTTAGGGAGTTGTTCCCGACAGCTGCAGACAGGCTCAGCTCATGCCAGAGCACCATCTCACATAAAACCACGCACTCTGCCTCCAGGATTGATGAGGCCTTCCATAGGAGTGGCTTACAGGCTATATATGTGTCCAGATATAGGTTTAGATATAGGTATACTATATCTAAGCAAGGGGTGTTTACACCCACTTGCCCCAGCTGAGTGTTCAGCCAGTTGTGTCAATTTAAGAACCAGCCAGGGGTGGCAAAAGCTATGCTTCAGCCCCTGGTAGGCCTTGGTGGCACCTATGCCCTGGGCACCTATAGTGCATGGTACAGGGGCTGACAAGGAGTCCATTTCCAATTGTGGTATGTACCTATAGCACATGTATTATGAATTTAGAGAGAGAACAGCAGGCTGGGGGTCTGATTAGCAGGCCCACAGCCTCAGTAAGTCGAAAACCAGTGAAGCAAAAAGCAAAAATTGGGGTGACCATAGGATAGCAGACCCTACTCTCCTACAGTCTGCACCACGGATATTCACAAAAGTGCTAGCACCAGTTGCGGCTTTTCTCAGAAAACAATCCCTGGAAGTTTTCCCCTACTTGGACGACTGGCTAATCAAAGCTCCATCTTTCAAGGAAACTTCCCAAGCGTTTCAACTTGCATCCAATTTTTCAGTCACCTGGGCCTTCAGCTCAACAAGAACAAGTCGGTTCTGCAACCCTCCAGGTTCACAAGATTCCTTGGGTCATTTTAGACACGAAGCGATGCACAGCTCGTCCGTCAGAAGAACGTCAGCAGAAATTGATAGTCTCGGTGCTGAAAAAGAAATGCCTTTCAGTACAACTCTACAAGTCCCTGCTCGGGTCGATGTCATCTTGCATACCATTAATACCGCATCGCAGGCTGCGAATGCGTCCTCTGCAGGAGGAGCTAGACAAACAATGGTGCCAAGCAGAGGGCTCTTTCAACGACAAGGTGTTGGTACCGCCAGAAATGAGAGAGGCGTGCGAGTGGTGGCTGGTGAAAGACATCGCAGAAGGGCTGACATTCAGGATTCCTCCATCTCCTATGAGCATGACCACGGATGCCTCCTTGGGAGCAGCGGGAGCGTGGCAGAGGCCTGCTTGGGAGCAGCGGGAGCGTGGCAGAGGCCTGCTTGGGAGCAGCGGGAGCGTGGCAGAGGCCTGCTTGGGAGCAGCGGGAGCGTGGCAGAGGCCTGCTTGGGAGCAGCGGGAGCGTGGCAGAGGCCTGCTTGGGAGCAGCGGGAGCGTGGCAGAGGCCTGCTTGGGAGCAGCGGGAGCGTGGCAGAGGCCTGCTTGGGAGCAGCGGGAGCGTGGCAGAGGCCTGCTTGGGAGCAGCGGGAGCGTGGCAGAGGCCTGCTTGGGAGCAGCGGGAGCGTGGCAGAGGCCTGCTTGGGAGCAGCGGGAGCGTGGCAGAGGCCTGCTTGGGAGCAGCGGGAGCGTGGCAGAGGCCTGCTTGGGAGCAGCGGGAGCGTGGCGGAGGCCTGCTTGGGAGCAGCGGGAGCGTGGCGGAGGCCTGCTTGGGAGCAGCGGGAGCGTGGCGGAGGCCTGCTTGGGAGCAGCGGGAGCGTGGCGGAGGCCTGCTTGGGAGCAGCGGGAGCGTGGCAGAGGCCTGCTTGGGAGCAGCGGGAGTGTGGCAGAGGCCTGCTTGGGAGCAGCGGGAGTGTGGCAGAGGCCTGCTTGGGTGCAGCGGGAGTGTGGCAGAGGCCTGCTTGGGAGCACGGGAGCAGCTGGAGTGGCAGAGGCCTGCTTGGGAGCAGCGGGAGCGTGGCAGAGGCCTGCTTGGGAGCAACGGGAGCGTGGCAGAGGCCTGCTTGGGAGCAGCGGGAGCGTGGCAGAGGCCTGCTTGGGAGCAGCGGGAGCGTGGCAGAGGCCTGCTTGGGTGCAGCGGGAGCGTGGCGGAGGCCTGCTTGGGAGCAGCGGGAGCGTGGCGGAGGCCTGCTTGGGAGCAGCGGGAGCGTGGCGGAGGCCTGCTTGGGAGCAGCGGGAGCGTGGCGGAGGCCTGCTTGGGAGCAGCGGGAGTGTGGCAGAGGCCTGCTTGGGAGCAGCGGGAGTGTGGCAGAGGCCTGCTTGGGAGCAGCGGGAGTGTGGCAGAGGCCTGCTTGGGTGCAGCGGGAGTGTGGCAGAGGCCTGCTTGGGAGCACGGGAGCAGCTGGAGTGGCAGAGGCCTGCTTGGGAGCAACGGGAGCGTGGCAGAGGCCTGCTTGGGAGCAGCGGGAGCGTGGCAGAGGCCTGCTTGGGAGCAGCGGGAGCGTGGCAGAGGCCTGCTTGGGAGCAGCGGGAGCGGCAGAGGCCTGCTTGGGAGCAGCGGGAGTAGCAGAGGCCTGCTTGGGAGCAGCGGGAGTAGCAGAGGCCTGCTTGGGAGCAGCGGGAGTAGCAGAGGCCTGCATGGGAGCAGTAGCAGGTGTGGCAGAGGACTGCTTGGGAGCACGGGAGCAGCGGGAATGGCAGAGGCCTGCTTGGGAGCAGCGGGAGTGTGGCAGAGGCCTGCTTGGGAGCAGCGGGAGTGTGGCAGAGGCCTGCTTGGGTGCAGCGGGAGTGTGGCAGAGGCCTGCTTGGGAGCACGGGAGCAGCTGGAGTGGCAGAGGCCTGCTTGGGAGCAGCGGGAGCGTGGCAGAGGCCTGCTTGGGAGCAGCGGGAGTGTGGCAGAGGCCTGCTTGGGAGCAGCGGGAGTGTGGCAGAGGCCTGCTTGGGAGCAGCGGGAGTGTGGCAGAGGCCTGCTTGGGAGCAGCGGGAGTGTGGCAGAGGCCTGCTTGGGAGCAGCGGGAGTGTGGCAGAGGCCTGCTTGGGAGCAGCGGGAGTGTGGCAGAGGCCTGCTTGGGAGCAGCGGGAGTGTGGCAGAGGCCTGCTTGGGAGCAGCGGGAGTGTGGCAGAGGCCTGCTTGGGAGCAGCGGGAGTGTGGCAGAGGCCTGCTTGGGTGCAGCGGGAGTGTGGCAGAGGCCTGCTTGGGAGCACGGGAGCAGCTGGAGTGGCAGAGGCCTGCTTGGGAGCAGCGGGAGCGTGGCAGAGGCCTGCTTGGGAGCAACGGGAGCGTGGCAGAGGCCTGCTTGGGAGCAGCGGGAGCGTGGCAGAGGCCTGCTTGGGAGCAGCGGGAGCGTGGCAGAGGCCTGCTTGGGAGCAGCGGGAGCGTGGCAGAGGCCTGCTTGGGAGCAGCAAGAGTGGCAGAAGACTGCCAGGATCCTCTCGTTTTAGAGGACTGGATGAACATTCCTGCAAATCTTATACCAGTCACTTAACGTAATCCTTGCTGCCGAATTTTCCTGTTCCATGCATGACTACTTAACCCATTCCTGCTTTTTCTTAGATTTTACAGTGGTTTAAATATGACTACAAGTCCCAGAACTCTAAGAAACAAGCATTTGCAATGCAACGGTCTCGGCTTTAGTTAAGCGTAAGCAATTCTGTTTGTAATTAGGTTGCTTTTAGCTTTGCTTTTATTATGTTTTTTAAACGTTTATGTACATACCATGCATATGTATGTATATGTACGCATGCATTAATATTGGTATTTATATAGATATGCAGTTGTTTATATATGTTTATATCTGTTTATATATGTATATATGCATATATATGCATGTTATGTTCATGAAGGTTTTACAAACACTAATAAAAGTAAAGCTAAAAAGCCACCTGATTACAAACCGAATTGCTTTAAGTGTTATAAAGATAAAACCTATTGCATTTTGAATGTTTTTTCACTAGTGCCTTTAGGCAAAGAGTAAAGGGTTGGAGTAAGGTCACTCTGTTTTTTCAGTGCGAGTAGTAGAGAGTGATTAGTAGAGTGATAAGAGAGTGAGTAGTATTGAGTAGTAGAGAGTGAGTAGAGAGTAGTAGAGTGAGAAGACTTATGAATAGGGGGGTGGATGAATGTAGGTGCCAAAAGGTGGATGAACAGGCGGCCATGTAACGGGCATGGCATTAACTATGATGACGTATGGTGACGTTTTTGTGTAATCCCGTGGTTTAAGGGGCATTTTTGTTGTTGTTTTTGTAGCCAATAATTTAAGCATTCTTTAAAGTTTCTCTTAAACTTCCTCGGACCGCTGGTGGCAATTTATATATTTTGTGCCCTGTGTTCTTCTTTAAAAAAAAAAAGTTGTTTATTTTTTATAAATCTTTTTATTATTTTAAAACAAGAAAAACGAAATAGACATATCTGGAACCATACAGTGCTACATACTAATAGGGCGGACAGGTACTAAGACAGGATAGACTCAAAGTAACAGAGAATCGCTGATATGCCCGCGTTAATGAATACAAAGCAGGATTAATAGTCATACAATCAACAAACAATTTAAGCGCAGGTCCACAGAAACCTCCCACCCATAAAATCAGAATATTAGTCTAAGCATGGCAACCAGACACTGGAAGGTAAAACAAAATCAGGATAATTCGCCAATATTGCTGATAAGAAAGACCTAAAGAGAAAATTGAAAAAAAGGAAAACCATACGAAGACAAACAGAAAGAAAATAATAAACCCATCCCTCCACCCTGCACCCGGCAATCGCCTAACCCCAACTAGCAGTGTGCCTGTCACCCCAACTAACTAATACTAAATCTAGTAAACATGAAGGAGGAGAGTTACAAACAGGCTCCCGGTCTCCCTTCCCCCCCAGCCAGAAACGAACAACCCCTATAGTAACCAAAAAGCAATTCGAAGTTATCGATAGAACAGTGCAGGGGAGACGTTAAAACACCGCCCTATCTCCCGTCAGCATTATGGTAGCAATTCCTGTGTCCTCTAAAGCCCCGGAATCAGACCCAGTCAGACAATGTCATCCTTGACCCTTCCGAACTGTCATGCGAACTCTATACGATAACACCATCGCAGTCTCAGGATAATCAAAATTCGAAGGTAGTTCAAGAAAACGCAGTCCGGGATAAGTCAAAAACATTGAGTCTTTGCAAACTTCCGCCACACAAAGGATCGTCCTCCCGGACATTAGGTCCAGATGTTGTTTCCGCCATAATTGTAATGAAACCACCAGTGAGGGAAAAGACACTGATGTCTTCCAATAGGCATTCATGGAAGTCCCCAGGAGTGAAATACCGAACAGATCTACCTCAATCTGTAGCGATGGTGGGTGCTGCAATCCCGTTGGCGAACCAAGTCCGCCATTACTCCTTTGCCCACTGACCAAGGGCATCAATACTACTTCCTGCATGGGGCCCTTATCTTCCGTAACAATGTGCTTCGTGGGGAACTCAATACACTGTAAATCTTGCGATGAATCAGAGCCCGGACTCGAACCCCCAGTTTCGATGTTACCAGCGATCATTTTGTGTAAAATGGCGTCCAGATGTAAATGAAGAGCTCAGATGGCGGCCAGTACGGTCTTCAATGACGGCTCACAATTTGTCCGGACCATCTCACCTCTTCCGGTTATCAAACACAGGCGTGTTTCCCGGGGAGCTAGGTCTCTCCAGGGAAATAGGCAAGAGCGCGGCAGACTGCAACGGAGGGTGCATTGTTGGTCAAACGGCGTTGGTCTGTATCCCGCTGCCGCGAGCATGGGCCCCAACCCAGCGGACCCCGGGGAGGGGCAGGCCGGGTCGCCGGGATGGGACCCCCCCAACAGCCACAGACGGATCTTGGATCTTGTCACCACTCCTTCAGTAGCAATAGCACCGAAAGACCACCATCGGAGTCAGCCAGGATAATCTCCACTGCAAGAGACCGGACCCTGTCTGAGTCCCACGTCTGATGTTGATCAACTGCAACCCCGCTGGGCCAGTACTTGAGGCCCCGGCTCACAGGCTGAGTTAGGCCGAAATCCCAAACACGACACAACTCCGTCAATCCGGGCGATAAAATTCTCGGGATTGCACCATCAGGCTCAGCAACGATTCATCTACACGGAGGTTGGGCGTATGATCAGGATATATGACAGGATCATCTGTCTGAAGACGAAAGTCAGCGGAGCCGGGAGCTTACGTGGCCATCTTGGTTGCTAGCGTAGCTCCTCCTCCCCTGTGTTATTTTTTTAATGGGCATTTTACATGATTTGTGAACTGATGTTTTTGGACCGCTTTGCTGAGCGCTCGCACCCAGGCGGTGCTAATCCCAGTGTAATAAAACCGTAAACTGACAGCCATCACAATGCTAATTACTGCCAGTCTGAATTATTTTCTGCAAGCTCTGAAGGATCGTGATGGCGAGTTATTATTATTATTGCGAGTTATTATTGGTCATTCTTTCAGAAATCTCAGGTAATGAACTTGCATTTGGCTGGTGTTCAAGCAAGCGTGTCGTAGAATACAATCGACACAACCACACACACAGGAAGACCTTACACACACACACACACAGATATACATGCACATACACAAACAAATATTCTGTCTCTCTCACACACGCACGCACCCTCGCACAAGCACGCAAACGCACAGATTCATCCACACCCATGTACACGGCCAGCACTTCTGTGAAATCACTGGTTTCTCGTTTAGAGTACACCAGCCCTTCCGAGAAGGCCCCATCCTCCCAGTGTGCCCCACACCGGCTCAGATGCACACAGCCAAGCCCCATGTTTCCGCCATCTCCTGCCCTCGCAGCTGAGATGACCAACACGTCCTGTCGCCAGATACTAAACATGATACAACCCAACACCCAGCATCTTCACTTACACCTCAATGTAGCTGTTCACTGTAGTCAGCCAGCCCTATTGGCTTTGTCAGTGGGTGTTAAGGATGCTGCTGCACACCCACAGCATCCAATCCGTGCATTGATTCAAATTACGCAATTAAAACAGAACACAGCATCCAGTTTGTAGCGACTCGAAGCATCTTGAGCTGCCAGTGTTTAGCTAATAGCGCTTTACGTAAAGCCCCAGGAGAATGGGCTGCAGTGAGGTGGAGCTCAGAGGTGGGCCCTGGGCTCATGAACAGCACAGGTGTTTTTTGTCCCCCCACACCACCTCTGGACAGAGTTAGCCCTACTTAGAGGCGGGACTGTGACGACCACTTCCCTGCCACCCGCACCCTTCAGACTCACCCATGGTGCCTCCACGCCCCTGATGTTTCACAGAGTGCTCAACACGTAGAGGCGGGACTGTGCCGGCCACTTCACTGCCACCCGCACCCTTCAAGACTCAGCCACGGTGCCTCCACGCCTATGATGTTTCACAGAGTGCTCAACACGTAGAGGCGGGACTGTGCCGGCCACTTCACTGCCACCCGCACCCTTCAAGACTCAGCCACGGTGCCTCCACGCCTATGATGTTTCACAGAGTGCTCAACACGTAGAGGCGGGACTGTGCCGGCCACTTCACTGCCACCCGCACCCTTCAAGACTCAGCCACGGTGCCTCC